>NW_006399859.1:6428134-6435853 GCF_000299155.1 Elephantulus edwardii
GTCAGGCTGGAGACTCAGGTGCGCCTGATCCAGGTTATAGTCTTTGCAATTATGTGCTATGCATGTGAATAGGGATGATAGAGAATTGATGCCTTTGAGTTGTGCTGGAGAAGAGTGTTGAATATACCATGGACTGCTAGGAGAACAAACAGGTTTGTCCTGGAGAGGATGAAGCCAGAATGCTCCCTGCAGTCAAGGATTCTGAAGCTTGTCTGACATACTTTGGGCATGTTGCAAGGAGGGACTGGTCCCTTGGAGAGGGACATCATGCTTGGGAGGGTGAAGGGACAGCGCAGGAGAGGAAGACCCTTGATGAGATGGACCGATTCTGTGAGTGGAGTGGTGATAATGAATGTGTTTGAGACAGTGAGGTTAGCACAGGATAAAAAGGCATTTAGGGCTCTTGTATAGGGTCACTATGAGTCACAAATGACTCGACGGCAGGTAACAAGAACAACAATGGTAGGTAACAAGAACAACAATGGTAAAAGAGTAGTTACCCTAGAGTACGGGTAATTAAGGGTGGGGTTGAGCCTGTGGAGCCTGCTCCTGGCCCTAGCTTCAAATCCCTCACGAGGCTTGGGGAACGAATGGAGTCTCCCTCCATTCTGGAAGCCAGCCGGCTAAGTGGGCGGGATGGCTGGCATCCCCATGGCAGTCCTCTTGGTGGCAGTCAGGCAAAGGAAGTTTCTGGGGTCTTTTGCATTGTGTGTTACTGTCCTTTTTGGCCTTTAAAGGCGGGTGGGCATCCTGGACCCCTAGAGTAAGGGTAAGTAAGGGTTGGGTTGAAACTGCAGAGCCTGCTCCAGTCCCAAGATTCAAATCCCAACCTTTACTTGTTTTTGGTGAAACATTCTTCTAGGTCGTATAACCCTGGTATGTCCACTTGCTGTACAGAGGTTGTTTTGAAGCTGAATACTGTTACCCATGGTGGACAGTGTTCAGTGAAGCTCCCCGATTAAAACAAGCTTGGAAGCAGGAGTGGCATCCGCTTCTACAGTAGCTTGCTTCTGGGAACCCTATGAACCTGGAGAAAAGACGAAAGTTATTCAGGAAGTTTCCAGGACTTTGTTCATAGGGTTGCTATGAGTCACCTGCGACTAGAAGGCACTTAACAACAACAACAATGGTAAAAGTTTTTAAACGTTGGTCACATAATTTTAAAATGGAATTATGAATGATGGCCTATTTTCTATCTAAAACTCAAACTGTTTTGCTAGCATCAAATATTACTGAATATAACAGTTAAAGCCAACCCAAATTCATTTTTTATTTCATACAATCATTCATGTATGTTGCATTTTGGTTTTTAATATATAATTACTATTGATCAATGCCTTTGATGACCTTATCTTTCAAATCCTCACTACACCTTGCCTGTTCCATCATCCTCCCACCATCCATCCATCCATCCATCCATCCAGTAATCGTCACTCCTCTAGTTTGTTTTTTACTTCCCTCTTTTTCTGTCCCTTTATCCCTTTCCCCCACCTCCCTTATCACTTTCCCTTTCTCTTTTTGAATGGTTATACATAGTCTGTTCCTATTTGCTAATTGCAATAGCCACATTTCCCATTCTTTAGTTCTTCCCAGCTTGAACCTACCTTGTCCTGATCCTGTACAGTGCATTTACTGTACATTGTATTTCTGCTCTCCCAGTTTCCTCCAAACCCAGTTACCTCCTATTTTCACAGTAACAGTCTTAGGCCCTATTTATCCTTTTGTGACTGAGTTATTTCACTCAGCATAATGTCCTCTACACTCTCCCATGTTGTGTAGTAGTTTATGAACTTGTTGTTCTTGGTGCTGTTCTTGGTTCCATTGTGTGAATGTCCCACAGTTTATCCATTTGTTTATTGATGGACATTTGGGCTGTCCGTTTTCTTGCTATTGTGAATAATGCTGTAATGTACATAAGTGTACATATCTCCATTTAGACATCAGCTTAGATTCACTCCCTGTGTGTTCCTAGCAGTGGAATAGCTAAGTCATATAGGATTTCTATATTCACCTTTTTGAGGGAGCATCAAACTGCCTTGCATAGTGATTGGAACATTTTACAAATCCAACCCAAATTTTTTTTTTTTAAACTTCATTGTTGAGCATTTTCTTCCTCTGTTTTCCCAGCCCACTCTACTATGGACCCTTTGTTCCAGATTATTTCATACATACAATGCCTAATCATATATTCTTTTCAGAAAATTCTTCACATCATCTGGTCTTTTGCAGTGTTCATTATCTATCCACTGTTTACTCATTCACACCTCAACCCTGCTTTTTTTATGTCTGTCCTATTTTATAGCAGTGGTGTTATGCAGTATTTATCCTGAGAGACATTTCACTTAGCAGAATGTCCTCTAGGCTCCCCCAGGTTGTGTAATGTTTTATGAATTCATTGTCTCTCAGTGCTGCATAATATTTCATTGTGTGAATATGCCGTAGTTTTTCTGTCCATTTGTTTGTTGATGGGCTCTTGGGTTGTGTCCATCTCTTTGCTGTTGTGAATAACGCAGCATATACATGGGTGTGCATACATCAGTTTGAGTTGTGGCTCTGGTTTCTCTAACTCAAATTCTTGACAGAAAAAATTATTAAACTAGTATTTACATGTTTTAACTGACTTGACCAGAAGTCTTTTGTCATTTCTGCTTCTGATCTTAGATATATTTTGGCACCATATGAGGGACTTGAGAGATTTAAACAGTAGAACCAAAAGGATTTGGTGGTTGATTTGAGGCAAGACAAAATGAGAAGATAATTCCCAGACTGCTGTCTGGAATGGCTGGGTGAATGGTGGTATCATTCACTGTAGTGGGAAAGTAACTCAAGATAATAGATAGAAGGTCTGATCTTTTTTTATACTTGTTATATTTTAACTATATGAGACATGCAACTTAACATGTGGACCTGAAACTTGTTAGTGAAACTAAAAAGTCAGAGTTAAGACTAAGGACAAAACCCTGGGTAGCACATTTAAAGATCTGATAAGTTGACAAATATAATGTGATACTGGACTAGATTAGCAACCTTCTGGATTTATGATGAAACAATATAATAAAAAGCTGCCGTCTCAATTCACCCTGCTCAGTTCTAAAAGTGAGAGGTCCATTATAAGACCACTAATAAGGAGATTGCATTTTATACCCAAATGAAAGCAGTGAGTTATGATACAGTGGAAAGCACATTTAAAAAGAAATAATTTAGCATATTGTCTATGAACTGTGATTTTGATTCTATTAAAAATGTATAGAATATGGACTATAAATTGATTTCATATTAATGATGAAAGCTAAAAGATAAACCATCTCTCTTGGGTCAGTATTACTTTGGCCAAGTCACTTAGCTTCCCTGAGCATGCTCCATCATTGATGTTAAACTCTGCCTACCTTACTGAATTATTTTAAGTATTAAATGAGATCATATAAAGACACTTTGGAAACGTTAGAGGTCTGTACAAGTTTGGAGTTTCCAAATACTAATGCTTTCTTCCAGGGAAGTCTATTTTTTAGGGATCTTGTTGAGATGATGCTTGATGCTGTTAAAAGAATTGACTATTTGCTTTTCATGTTTTGTTAATTAACACCTGAAAAGTGTACTTGAATGATATCTGAAAATTCTACAACCACATTCATTTTTCATTACAGTAAGTGAAAATGTACTGTACTCAATATGTCATTACAGTTCTGATTTGTGTCAGAACATGAAAGACTCTTTAGTTGTGGTCTTATTGTACACCTCTTGGTGTTTCTCAGTGCTGTTTCTTACGAAATGAAAATTAATTTCTTCTAAATAACACTTTCCTCCAGTGCTAGAGCAGCAGGATACATTTATAAAAACTCTTCTGCTCTCTAAGACACCTAGTTAATTATATCCTGTGCTTGTATCAATACTGGGCTTGTTGACCTGCAGAAGTTGAAGCTTTACTAGACCATCTGCCAAATGCAATGTTGGAAATGCTTGTCTCTATTACTGTAATGAAATCACTAAAATGATTTCCTGTTCCTTGTCCTTGTTCAGATCTTCTATCTACTGTCAACAAGAGGATATTAAAATACTCAGGAAAGTCCACACACCCTTTTCATCCTGCTCCACTGTGTAGCACATGGCTTTGTGTTTTAGTGTTGGAAATAATAAATAATGATGTCAAGCTTATTGTAATAAAAGAAGGCTGCTTATTAAACTCCTTTTCCCTAGCTCTTTTCCTTTGACATCATGGAATCTTTTTAACTTTTATGGGTTTTCCCTTACCATTGAGAGTTTACGATTGCATGAGATAATGAAAAGGTTGAGCAACATCTTTGTGCTCATGCCCAATGTGCATGCAGACTCCAGCAGTGAGTTAGTGGAAAGAGAAGGAAAGGGTTTCCATCTTATTTTGGGAAACGTGGCTTATTATAGCTTTGCTTCTAGGAGTATAATCTGTATTGGTCAGATCTGACTACACAACATATGTACACACACTCTGTGATATTATTCAGTCAACATAGAACCACGTAGTTTTGCTCTTGTACCATTTAAGGAGTTTGGCATCTCTAGAAAGTTGTTCTACCTTTGGGACTGTATTTGGAAAAGCTAGTGACATTTGTAAATGCCACCATTCTTCTAGTCATGTGGAGTAGGTGTTTCCTACATATAATCCAGGAACAAGCGTTTTCTTAGTCAAGTAGCAAGCATTTCTGGAGAAAACTCCTAAGTCCTTTAGATCCCCTTTTACTGAGGAGTCCACTTACTGAGGGGGGAATATTATCCTTGGAATGGAATCTCTAAATTATCTTTATGTCTTTTTGTTTGAATAGACCACATGATTGTCCTGCTTTGTGCTAACTAACCTCTATATTACGTACATTTATGAGTATGTGGTTAGATGCCATCAAATCAACTAAGACTCCTAGTGACCTGTGAACAACAGATCTGAACCTTACCTTATTCACCGCCCTCACAGTCTCATTCATGCTCAAGCCCGTTCTTAGAGTCACTGTGTCAGTCCATGATGGAAGGACTTCCTCTCTTCCTCTGGCCCTCTACTTTTCCCAGCATGATGTCTCTCTGCAAGAACCTGTTCTTCCTGAAAATAGGCCCAAAATAAGTGAGACAAAATTTCTCTATCCTTGTCTCTAAGGAGAACTCTGGTTGCACCCCCTTCAGGACAACTGTGCTTGTTCTTTTGGCAGTCCAGGGTATATTCAGTACTCTTTCCCCACATCACAATTCAAAGGCATCAATTCTTACTATACTCATAAGTATAGTATCTGAGAGCTGGACAATGAATAAGGATGGCAGAAGCATTGATGTCTTGAGCTGTGTTGTTGGAGAAGGGTGCTGAATATCCCATGGACTGAAAAGAACAAAACAGCTATGTCTTGGAGAACGGACAACCTGAGTGTTCATTGGAGGCAAAAATGATAAAACTTTGTCTCATATACTTTAGGCCTGTTGCTCATTGAGGCTTTTTCTTGGAGAAGGACATCATGGTGAAGGGACGATGGAGAGGAAGACCCTCAACTAGATGGATTGACATGGTGACTTCAGCAGTGGACTCGAGTGTGTCAAGAGATTGCGAGGTTGGCAACAGTATAGGACAGGGTTCAGATTTGTTGTTCATAGGGTCACTGAGTTGTAGTCAATCGTACCTAACACAAACACCCAATATTTAACATTATTTAGGGACTTCTTGCTCTAAATGCACACCTTTGCCTGTTACATAAAATTATACAGATTTCACATTTTTAGATGAGCCTTGAGTGATCTGAAAATCCCTTAGTTGATTTTTTTATCTGTTGTATTTGGATATGCTTTAAAGTGATGAGGTAATTTCTCTGTTTAGGACAGTTGTAGGGAAACATGCACTTCCTCAGAACAACCCAGTGAGGGACTGCAGAGGTTTGAGGTAGTTTTGTTGGTTTTTCAGATTATTTCTTGTGTATTTGTGGCCCAAAAGAAACCAAGGAGATACTATAAAAGCTCTTTGGAGGAACGTGCCACCTGCTCCGTAACCATGAGCTGTCTCTTCTTTGATGAAGATGAATAATTTTCATAATCATATCATCCTGGTTTCTTTGTGCCCAGAGTTTAAACAGACTTGAAAGAAGCAAAGTTAATTGAAAAGAAAAGGGAGGGAGGATATCTCCTCTTCCTCTCTTCTCCATACTCTTATCTAATGAAATGACGAGAAAGCAATTCAAGGACATGTTACCAGGGAGAACTTACTTTTTTTCTTTTGAAATCTTAATATAACGAACCAAACAAAAGCAATTAGATGTTTGGAGGAGAGGATTCCAGAGAGAGGGGCCTGGCTATGCTTGAGTAATTTGTAACAGAGCAGGAACTGGGTATTGGTTGCAGGATATATGTTAGGATCTGCCCTTTGTAGCCTGGGCAACTGGTGCTGAAAATAAGTGCAGAAGTAGTGAAAGGGGGCTTTGTAGTTGATGTGATTGTTAGAAGAATTAGCCTAGTGATTTTTTCTTAGCACTACAGATGTTTGTTTTTATTTATTTTCTACATTTTCTTTCCCCATCCCTCTCTCACATCCTACCCGACAATGCACCCCTTGTTCCAGATTGTTGTCATATATATAATACCTAATCATGTATTCTTTTCAGAAAGTTCTTTAACTCATCTGGTCTATTGCAGTGTTCATCGTCTATCCACTCACTGTTTACCCATTCTCTCCCCAACACCTCTCTATGTTTGTGCTATTTTATAACAGTGACATCAAGGATATCAAGGGTATCATCCAAGAAGAGTGCAAGCAGTATTTGTCCTTTTGTGACTGAGATATTTCATTTAGCATAATGTCCTTCAGTCTCTCCCATGTTGTGTAATGTTTTACAAGTTGATTTTTGTGTGTGTGCTGTATAAGATTCTCTATCCATTTGTTTGTTGATGAGCACTTGGGTTGCTTCCATTTCTTTGCTATTGTGATTATACAGCAGTAAACTTGGGTGTGCATAAGTCTGCTGAGTCATGGCTCTGGTTTCTTTAGGGTATATTCCCAGTTGTGGAATTGCTGAGTCAAATGATATTTGTATCTCCAACTTTTTGTGAAAGCACCATACTGCTTTTCATAATGGCTATGCCATTTTACATTTCCACCAGCAGTGAATAAGGGTTCTGTCCTTTCCACATCCTTGCCTGCATTTGTTGTTTGCTTCCCTGTTGAACTTTGCTATTGTTGTGTGCCATCTGAATGTCATCTTTGGAGAAGTGTCTATTCATATCCTGTGCCCAATTTGTGATTGAATTGTTTACCTTTTTCTTGTTGGAGTGCTGGAATATTCTATAAATTTTAGATATAAGTTACTTATCAGATATGTCATCGCCAAATATTTTTTCCCAGTATGTGGATTTCCTTCTTACCCTGTTGGAGTTTTTTTAATGTGCATAGGGATGTGATTCTTAGAAGATTCCATTTATATATTTTATTTTATCCTGGTTGTAAGTTTTATTTAAGATGCTTAGAAGACTGTTCTTCTAGAGTTCTTCCTAGCTTTTCTCTGATGAATTTTATAGTCTTTAGTTTTACTTCTAGGTCCCTGACTCACTTTGAGTTTATTGTTGTGTATAGTGTGAGATTTTAGAATGATTGAATTTTGCACAATCAATGATTTATTCATCGCAAACACATTTTTTCCCCTATAATTATATTTTATTAATTTTCTTAAACATTTACAGAGATTTTGGGTTTCCATTCATTCATTGTTGCACCATTCTCTCTAC
>NW_006399859.1:6439083-6445641 GCF_000299155.1 Elephantulus edwardii
GGTCTTTGCAATCACTTGTTATGCATCAGAGAGCTTGACAATGACCAAGGAGGATAGAAGGAGAATTGATGCTTTTGAGCTTTGGTGTTGGAGAAGAGTGCTGAAGGTGCCATGGACTGCTAAGAGAACAAACAGATTCATCCTGGAGAGGGTTAAACCAGGCTGCTCCTTGGAGGCAAAGATTCTTAGGCTTCGCCTGACATACTTTGGTCATGTTGTAAGGAGAGACTGGTCTTTGGAGAGGGACATCATGTTTGGGAGGGTGGAGGGCAGGCACAGGAGGGGAAGGCCCTCTAGGAGATGGATTGATTCGGTGACTGGGGCAATCGGGATGAGTGTGTTGGAGGCAATGAGATTGGCACAGGACAGAGCGGAGTTTAGGGCTGTTGTACATAGGGTTGCTATGAGTCGCAAGTGACTCGAAGGCACATAACAACAACAACATAGTGTGAGATGTGGGTCTTGGTTGGGTTTTCTGCAGATGATTTTCTAACTTTGCTAGCACTGTTTTTTGTTTTTTTTTAAAAGAGACTGTTATTTCCCTACTAAATTCATTTAGTCTCTTTGTCAAAGAACAGTTGACCATGGATAGATGAGCTGATTTCTGGGTTCTCAATGATCTATATGTCTGTTGCTTGTACCATACTGTCTTGACCACCACAGTTGTGTAGTAGGATTTGAGATGAGGGAGTGAGATAAAATCCAGCTTTTAAATTATCTTCAGAGTACATCCTTAATGCTGGCAAAACCACCTGTACTTTGGGAAGAGGCGAGAGCTGGAGAGAACATAATCCTCTTTGCACTCATTATGAGGCCTCCTATCTACACTGCTCCTGTCAAGTCCGAGACACTATCGTAGGGAAAGATGCAAGGGCAGATGGAGACCTTTTAAGATGCTAAACCCTTCTTTTTCTCTTTCCTAAATTATTGTTAGCTGCTGTCAATGACTCATAGCAACCCTATGAACAGCTGACCTGAACCCTGTGCTATCCTGTGTCAACCTCATCTCTGACTCACTACAGTCCATTGCTGAAGCAAAAAATTCTTGGACCAGAGTAAATTTACACAGACTCAGATCTTTTATTTATTTTTTTCCCTGCTACCAACAGATAAGGGTTCAGCAGAAAGATCAGATTCATTATGGGAAAAATGACAAATCTTTCATGCTTCCCATTTAGAGCTGAAGTATTTTCCTCTTTGACTCTGAGCTGGCCCTATTGTGCTTAAACTGTAAAATGTGACAGAACGTACTACAGGTTCTCAGCTTTCATTCTCTGAGAATGTTCCCTTTTAAGATGCTCTCTGAGACCCCAGCTGTCATACAAAAGGCCACATGTAGTGGTCATGCAGTGGAGAGGCCATATGTGGGTCCTCCCATCAGTGTTTCCAGCTGAGTGCTCGGCTGACAGGGCCACTTCCCAAGCATCTGAGTGAGCAGTTCTGAATATTCCATATTTGGGTAATGGCTGAATTTTGCAATAAAGGGAAAGAGTATGAAAAGATGAAATTCCAACATTTTAGCAGGTGAGTGAGAATCCTTATAGATGACTTTTGGAATCTACAATAAGTTCGACTCAAAATTCCTCATATATGTATATCATCGTCATTGTTACGTGCTATCAAGTTGGAACCAACTGATAAGCAGACCCTCCAACAGGTTTCAGAGGCCGTTAATCACACAGGAGGAGGTTGCTGGTGGATTCAAATCACATACCTTTGGGATTGCAGCACAATTTTCTTACTACTAGGCCACCAAAGTGTGTGTGTGTGTACAGAGAGATTTTAAAATATTTAAATGTTAGGAGGCTTTGTTGACTGCTTTAAAATCTACAATCTATTGGAACCCCCCCCCCATAATCAGTCTCCAATGTGAAATAGGAGAGACTGTCTGGCCTGTAATGTTTACTCATACAGTAAACAAGCATGTACTAATTGCCAGCTACAGGCCAGAGCAGTGGTAAGAATTGAGGATACAATATTAGACATACAGCAATTACTCGACAGTGCTAGTTGAATAAGTGAATGAGAACTATGCTCTCTACCTAAAACAGACTCACTTGAAACTGATAAAGCTTAAATTAAGGCCACTGAAACAATCCCACTGCTATTTTAACTTAATAGTGATCCCGCCATATCTGGTTTTCAAGGCTGTAAATCTTCACAGGAGGTGACAGCCTCATGTTTCTCCCGAGAAAAGTCTATACGAACTGTTAATTTTTAATTTTTTGAACTGTTAATCTTTTGGTTAGCAGACTATCATGGTTACACACTATGCCACCAGGGGTCCTTAAATTTAAGGCAGTGGTTCCCAAACTTTGATGTACATTGGAATCCCCAAAAGAGACTTAAAAAAAAAAACCCCACTATTATCTGGCTCCTCTCTCCAAATATCCTGAGTTTATTAGTGTGACATGCAAATTGGGACTCAAAAATTTTCCAAAGCTTCCCAGGTGATTCTGAGGAATGACAAAGTTTTGAGAACCACTGATGTATAGACCTCACATAGGTTTGGGCCTCTTCCCAGAAACTGGGAGGGGACTAGAAAGTTTGAATTAATTTTTTTTAAATAATTTTTCTTGAATAGGAACCCCAAATGAAATAAAATCTAGATGTTTCAAAACCTGGATCTACTATTCTCTATCCATGAGGCAGTCTTAGGCCTGCCAGCTGGTTGCTTAGCTAACACAGCTTTTCAGAAGTGTAATTTAGCTGAAAGATGCAGATTAACAGTCCTCTTGTGGCTACCACCACAGGGAAGCTAAATCATTACATGCAACAGATGCCACTTTTGGGGGATCTTGTCTCTCTTTTCTTTGGCCTGTGACCTTAGTGGTAATTTTTGAAATGCTTTCAGAAGGCACCACACTGTGGAGTAGAATTTGTAGTTGAGTGGCAGGGTTCTATAGTTCACTGCTTTTTCCTTATTCAGATTGGATTTCACCACATCATTGCTTGTGTTTTCACAGCATTTTCTGTGCAAGGCCTTTGCAAGAGTTATACTGGGATTCCTTTCTGTGTCCCTGTAGTTCTATACTTCATATTCACAAGTCTGCTTCCCTGGAGGAGTTGCCTAGTGACTCTTAGGAGGATGATTTAAATCTCTACAACATTTATTCAATGATTTTATTACAGGGACAAACAATAACCTTTTCCTCTAGACGTGGGCTGGTTGGCAGACAGGATGACTATGTACAGAACTTCCTCTTTGCCTTTGGCCTGGTGCACACCTGGGCCTGTGTTTCAGTGACTGTCAATGACAGGAGCGTAAATCCAGCCTGACAAAGAACCGAGTCCATTGTGTAGGAGCTGACAGAAGGCTCTCAGCTATGTTTTGAAGTGACTCTGAGTTAGGTGACTCTGTAAGCTGTGCTTACCTACATTATTATGCTTATAAAGTCTGTTCCAGGCTTCTCCAAGGCGTTCTATAACTGGCTACACTTTATTCTTAACCCCTTCCATGTGTCAAACCCTTTCAGCTGTAGAACACATGCAGATTATTATTGTTGTCATTGTTATATGCTGCTTATTCATAATTGCCCATCCAGCAGGTTTTCAGAGGCTGTAAATCTCACAAAAGATGGTCCATGTTTCACCTGCTGAGCAATTGGCAGAGTTGGACCCACATGCCTTTGGGTTGGCAGCGCCACTCTTTACCCAGTAGGTCCCAGGGCTCATTTGATTATTAGTAACTGAGGGAAATGTTACATAAACCAGATGATTAATAAAATTATGACTAAGGACAAATTAGCAACCTCTGGTGGCTTAGAGGTAAGAAGCTATGCTACAATCCCAAGGCATGCTATTTGCTTCCACCAACTGCTCTGCAGGAGAAGGATGGGCCGTCTCTTCCCATGAGATTTACTGCCTCTGAAAACTCAACTGGAAGGTCAGCTATGGGTCGGTTCCACCTTGATGGCACACAACAACAATGGCATGGCTGTTTCTCTCTATAGGGAAAGATCAGGCTGTATTGACTAATTTTTGCTGGGTGGATGGGGTAAAGCCTTCTATCTGGCATTTATAGAGCCTGAGATATTGATGTCATGGCGTTCTTAAAGATGAGAGGAAGATCTTTCTGTCCATATACCACTCCAGGAATGGTATCTTGTATCCCTCAACAGATTTATTTTCTTGTCTTGACTCTTCTAGGTGTTCACTATAAAAGTCACGCTACCTTTAGCCAGTTTGAAAAAACAAAGGAAACAGGAAGGGCAACAAGTTTGCTTATTTCTCCCAGTGTATAGACTTAGTGATGCACTTTCATAAAAGCTTCAGAGATCATTAACTAGGCAAATGAAACTGGCTTTGCTTTATGCAGCCCCTAATGAATGCTATTTGAGTTGTAGGAGTAATACTGGCTAGTTGCAGCAAATGAAAGGGATGAACACCACAAAGCAAATATGAAAACGTCAGACATTGAAGAAGGTTGACTATTGTGTCCAAAGAGTAAGAACTGAGCACAGTAATTTCTCACATAAAATAGTCCCCCTCATGCTAAAAAATTAAAATAATTAGAATTTCCTATTGATGCAGAAGCTAAAGACATTTTCTACCACAATTTCCTTTAATAACTTCAGCAGGAATACAATGCACAACTCCAGAGAGCACTATTCATGTGGCCTTTTCTGTAAATGGTGCTCTCTGGACTTAAAATGCCTTGATGCTTCCAGGTGGTATTTAATGTTTTCTTAGTATCTCTTCATAAAATACTGAAAGATTTCCATGTGATGAAGAAGACAACCTTAATGAACAAACTAAAAATGAATTCTTTGGATCTCTTGTTTTTAAGTTTTCCACAGAGTGAAGGGGACCCTGGGGCATGGGAGACTCAGATTCTGATCGTGCCTTGTCATATACTGTGTGATCTTACACACAGAATAATATAAGAGAAAGCTTTGCTGTGACAGGTATTAATTGGGCTACACTGTCCAATGTTCTTGAAATGACCACAACACAGCATTTCTTAGTAAAGTGTCATGAAGCAAAGGATTGCAATTTTGTAAAGTACAATTGTTAATTGAGGTAGATCTAAAATGAACTTGCTCCGAGCTTTTTGGGGAGCTATGTTCTCACAAAAGGCATCATGCTGTGAAGATTAGTGTACTTTAAAGAAGAAGATTTAGTAGTTTGGGATTTTGAGAACTCAAGAGATTATGTCCTGGCCTGATCTCTCTCCTCCATATCTCTGGCTCATCAAATTAATTTCCATTTGAACATTAATAGAATCCATTATGACTTTTAATACCCGAGTTCTTGTAGAAGCAGCCTCTGTTTCATGAGAATAGTCACATAAACGGAGCTTTGACTTTTCACATTAAGCATTTTGTTTTCTTTCATGTATATTTGTTAATTTATGGATTCTTTAATTCATTCTCAGCAAACCTGTATTGAATAATTTATTGAGTATTTTCTCTGTAGGAGCACTGCACTGAATCTTGGGCCATAGTAATGAAAAGCATAGTCTTTAACCGCAAAAATGTTAGTTTGTCAAGGAGGGAAAAGGAAACAAATAATGACAATGCCATAGACAAAAATAAGGTTAGGAAGCCAGTCTCATTGTCAGTGAGGCTTCTTAAGGATAATTGGAGCTTTCTTTTCATGGACCTCTTCAGTTAGTGATCAAATCTAAGCTAAGTACATAGTCACTCACTGGAGTCCAAACTTAATTTTCTTTTAGAAGTGGTATCATGGTGCTGGGTAAAACTTCACAGAGCTCAGGAAGAACTACTGGTGTCAAGTTCTTGTTACCCATTAACAAACTGGGCAACTTTGGATACATCATTGAGTCTCAGAATCTTGAAGGAAAAAATAAAAGAATGTAAGAAAGACTCTTCAATGTAAAGTGCCATATACTTTAAAGAGATAATTATTTGGGGGGAAAATCCCTTCATTTTCTACTTGCACAAAGGAATATATAGTACTAATAAGCACTACTTTTACTTTGGACTCAGCTTTTTTGCAGAAGTTCTATTTTTGCTTTTGCATCCTGTTGTTGTTAAGTGTCATTGAGTTACTTGTGACTCGTAGCGACCCTATCCTGAGCCAGTCTCACTGTTTGTGACACACATACCTCCATTGCTCCAGTTACTATGTCAACCTGTCTCATCTGAGGTCTTCCTCTCTTGTGCTGTCACTCCACCCTTTCAAGCATGATATCCTTCTCCAATGATTGGTCTCTCCTGGCCACATGCCCAAAGTATTTGAGATGGAACTTCCAAATACTTGCCTCCAAGGAACAGTTTGGTTTCATTCTCTCTAGGAGAGACCTATTTGTTCTCTTGATAGTACATGGTGTATATTCAATACTCTTCTCCAGCACCACATCTCAAAGACATAGATTCTTCCTCTGTCATTCTTAGTCACTGTCCAGCTTTCTTTCTTTTAGAAAATGTATACTTTATTAGGTATTAACAGGTTTGAGTGGCCTAGTGGTAGGAAACTGCCCTGCAATCCCAGAGGTGCACGGTTCAAATCCACCAGATGCTCTGCTGAAGAAGGAGGAACAATCGCCTCCTTGAAACCAGTCAGATCCAATTTGACTGTACACACATAAAAAAA
>NW_006399859.1:6449389-6450612 GCF_000299155.1 Elephantulus edwardii
ATTCAGATTAAGACAGACTAGGAAGAAGGATTGGCCACCCACTTATGAAATAGCAGGCCTCTGAAAACCCTATCCACAACAGAACATTTCCTTAGCTTTTTATAATAGTGGAGTTATGCTTTTTGAGTTTTTCTCCCTCTCCTCCCATCCCTGGTAACCATTAAAGAATGTTTATTACCTACAACCAGGAGAGGATAAAATTGATAAATGGGACCTTCTAAGAATAAAATCCCTTTGCACATCCAAACTTCTCCAACAGGGTAAAAAGAGAAGCCACAGACTGGGGAAAAATATTTGGCAATATCATGTCTGATAAGGGACTTATATTTAGAATTTATAGAATACTCGAGTGCCACAACAAGATAAAGGTAAACAACCTTGTGTAAAAGTGCTGCACAACTTGTTTGAAGATTGAACAAAGGGTCATGAGCAAAGGCTTGCAGGTTGCTAAAATTCAAAAAAGACAAAGGAATGGATTCTCCCCTAAAACCTCCAGGGAAAAATGCAGCATTTTTGGACCGATGAACTGACCTAAAAAATGGAAAGATGATATATATGTGTTGTTTTAAACTAGTGCATTTATTATAGTAGCAACAAGAAACGAATATGCTCCCTAGAGACTGCCCTCTTTTCTTCAGATACTGCCATTTGCTTTTTTTATAACTTCCATGGAAATGTTCTTTTGTTGCTGTTCCACTCTGGAAATAGATTTGGGACTAGGAGCTAGCATATAAAAATGACTGGAACAGCACATCAGCAGAGAACTGCCAGAAGTCCAGGCTGGGTTTAGAAGGGGTCATAGTACTAGGGATATTGTAGCTAATGTTAGATGGATCTTAGCTGAAAGCAGAGAATACCATAGGAATGTATATCTCTGTTTCATTGACTATGCAAAGGCATTCGACTGTGTGGATCATAACAAACTGTGGCTGACTCTGAGAAGAATGGGAATACCAGAACCCTTGATCGTGCTAATGAGAAACCTGTACTTGAACCAAGAGGCAGTCATCAGAGCAGAGCAAGGAAACCCTGCATGGTTCAAAATTAGGAAGGGGGAACACCACGGATGTGTTCTGTCTTCATACCTTTTCAACATGTATGCAGGGCAGATTATCCAGGAGGCTGGGCTCTATGAGGAGAAATTGGGGTCAAGATTGGTGGAAGATCTATCAACAGTCTGCGTTATGCAGATGACACAACCCTGCTTGCTGAAACTAAGGAGG
>NW_006399859.1:6450712-6460503 GCF_000299155.1 Elephantulus edwardii
ATTGTTGCACTTTTCTCCCTGCCCACCCCTCCCCCCAGTACACTCTTCTCTTTGAAAAGTAAAAGAAAAATTCTTTCATTGTTTTACAATCCCTCCCCCCAAGTCCACTCCACTATGCAGCCTTCGTTCTGGACTCCTGTCATGAAAATAATACCTGATCACGTATCCCTCCCTTTTAAACAATTCTCTCCCTCATCTGTTTCAATACAGTATACATTATTTATCCCACCTTTCTCAGTCTCCACCCAACCCCGATGTCAGTTCTATTTTACAACAGTGGCACTATGCAGTATTTGTCCTTTTGTGACTGAGATATTTCACTCAGCATAATGTCCTCCAGGGTCACCCATTTTGAATAATAATTGCATGAGTTCCTTGTTTTTCAATGCAGCATAGTCTTCCATTGTGTGAATACACCACAGCTTCTCTATCCATTCGTTTGTTGATGGGAACCTGGGTTGTTTCCAACTCTTTGCTATTGTGAACAAAGCCACAATAAGCATGAATGTGCATATATCTACAGTTTCCTTAGGGTATATTCCTCGTAGTAGAATTGCTGGGTCAAATGGTATTTCTATTTGCAACTTTTTGAAAAAGTGCCATACAACCTTCCACAGTGGGTCATTTTACACTTTCACCAACAGTGAATAAGGGTTCCAGTTTCTCTGCAACCTTGCCAGTATCTGTTGTTTGCTGCTCTATTGAATTTTGCTATTCTTACTGGGGTGAGATGGCATCTCATTGTTATTTTGATCTGCATCTCTCTTAGAGCTAGGGATTTTGAACATTCATGTGTTTGTTTGCCATCTGAATGTCTTCTTTGGTGTCTGTTTATATCCTGTGCCCATTTTTCAATTGGGTTATTTACCTTTATCTTGTTGTAGTGCTCGAATATTTTATAAATTCTAGATACAAGTTCTTTATCAGACATGTCATTGACAAATATTTTCCCCCAGTCTGTAGCTTTCCTTTTTACCCCATTGGAGTTTTTGGATGTGTATAGGGTTCTTAGAAGGTCCCATTCATCTATTTATCTATTTTATCCCCTCCTAGTTGTAGGTTCTGTCCAACTTTCTGATGCAAGTAGTTGTGAAGACCCTGGCCTGAATCAGGCACATTTTAGTCTCTAGACAGACACTCTTGCTCTTTAGCAATTTGGAAAGATCCCTTACAGCTGATTTCTCTAATGCCATTAGTCTTTTTCTTTCTTGACTGCTGATACCAAGAGTGTTGATTATGAAGCCAAGCAAGAATGTTGTTGTTGTATACCGTCAAGTTGGAACAGACCCATAGCTGACACTTCTGTGGCTTTTCAAAAGCAGCTAATCATACAGGAAGAGATCGCTCATCCTTTTTCCGTGGAGCAGCTTGTGGCCTCGAACCACATGCCTTTAGAATTGCAGTGCAACTCTTGCCACTAGGCCACCAGAGCTCCCCCGAGCAAGCATACATATAAATCATCTTGTGATCTTGGATTTTTTTCTTTTAGCTAAGTGTATAGTTATAGAGTAATTTCCATTGTTATGCACTCTCAAGTCAGAACTGACTCAAAATTAACTCTATAGAGTGTTCAGAGGCTGTAAATTACACAGGAGGTAACTACCCATCTTCCTCAATCAGTGCAGCTACTGGATTCAAACTTCGTGCATTTAAGTTGGTGGAGTAATTCTTTACTCTTTATGCTACCAGACTTTGGAAGTTATGTATTTTAGACCCTTGATTTACATATAAATGCTACTAATATTGCATAGATAATCCTGAGCAAAATTTTGTGAAGAATGGTCATTCTGAGGTGTAATTTATGCTGATCTTACTGCACAAAAGAGGAAAATTATCCATACTTTGTATACAATATACACCTACACTTTTATGTATTATTTGATGACTTAACCCTTTAAGATAGGCCTTGCAATTTTAGAAGAATGATTATATAGGCCATGCATACCCGTATTGCTTTTCCATCTTTGATGAGGTACTTGTATAGTTATTTTGGGTTAAAGCATATATTAAAATATATGTTCCTGTCTATGCCATATTACATTAATTATACTTTACTGAAGAGCCATAAGGAAAAGGATAGGGAAGGAAGCCTGCCGGTGCTGAGTGCTTGTTTTGTGCTCATTGTACTCCACTGCAATGATGTGTGGTTATTTTGTGCTAGGATCTGGTCTAGGAAATGTGTGGCTTTTCATTACTGCAGATCTCATTAATGCTGCAGTCTCACAGGGGGGCTAATATTGTCTCCATAGCCTGGATAAAGAGAGGTCCAAAGACGTTTACATCTCTAAGATATGAATATGATCTTAGGAAACCCTGTGGGGCAACTCTTTCATGTGGGGTTTATGCCATGATCTTAGGGTTTCCTAGGTTGTAATCTTTACAGGAGCAAATTGCTAGGCTTTTCTCCCATACAGCCACCTGCAAGTTCAAACCATCAGCCTTTCTGTTAGCAGCCAAGTGATTAACCATTGTGCCATCAGAGCTTTAGGAAAATATGAATGTCAATATTGGTTAACATTTAAGCGAAAACTTTCTGATCGCTATGTTGGAAAAAACTTGCTTGAAAACTCTAATGGTTTGACATCATCTCACATATACTTATGTTGGGCATGTTTTCAGGAGGTATCAGTTCATGGAGAAGGATGTTGTGCTTTGTAGAGTTGTTGTTATGTGCTGTAGAGTCACCTGCGACTCATCGCAACCCTATGTACAACAGCCCTAAACCTTGCTTTCTATCCTGTGCCAATCTCACTGTCTCAAACACACCTACCCTCATTATCCCAGTCCCTGAATCAGTCCACCTCATGGAAGGTCTTCCTCTCCTGCGCTGTCCCTCCAACCACCCAAGCATGGCGTCCTTCTCCAAGGACTGGTACTTCCTTGCAACATGTCCAAAGTATGTCAGATGAAGCTTCAGAATCTTTGCCTCCAAGGAGCAGTCTGGTTTAACCTCTCCAGGATGAACCTGCTCGTTTTCTTAGCTGTCCATGGTATATTCAATACTCTTCTCCAGCACCACAACTCAAAGGCATCAGTTCTCCTATCCTCTCTAGTCATTGTCGAACTCTCTTGACGCATAGTAAGTGATTGAAAAGACCGTGGCCTGTATCAGGTGCACCTTAGTCTCCAGAGTGCTCTTCAGTACTTTGGAGAGGTCCCTAATAGCAGACTTTCCCATTGCAATATATCTTTTAATTTTCTGGCTGCTGGTGCCAAAGAGCATTGACTGTGGAGCCAAGCAAACGAAATCTTTTAACAGCCTCAATCTCCTCACCATTCATCATGATGCTGCCAATTGGCCCAGTGGTGAAAATCTTTGTCTTCTTGATATTGAGGCTCAATCCATATTGATGGCTGCAGTCCTTGACCTTCTGCATCAAGTATTTCAGGTCCTTCTCAGTTTCAGCAAGCAGGATGGTGTCATCTGCATAACGTAGATGGTTGATGAATCTTTCTCCAATCCTGATGCCACACTCCTCCTCATGTAGCCCAGCCTCCCAGATAATCTATTCTGCATATAGATTGAAAAGGTATGGAGATATGACACATCCCTGGGGTACACACTTCCCAATTTTGAACCATGTAGTGTTTCCTTGCTCTGTTCTGACGACTGCCTCCTGGCCCAAGTATAGGTTTTGCATTAGCACAATCAAGTGTTCTGAGATTCCCATTCTTTCCTGAGTCAGCCACAGTTTGTTATGATCCACACAAACTCCTTTGAATTATCAATGAAACATAGACAGACATTCTTCTGGTATTCCCTGCTTTCAGCCAAGATCCATCTAACATTAGCTACAATATCTCTAGTACCATGATCCCTTCTATAGTCAGTCTGCACTTCTCACAGTTCTCTGGTGATGTGCTGTTCCAGTAATTTCTGGATAATCTTCAGAAGAATCTTGCTTGCATGTGATATCAATGATACTGTTTTATAATTTCCACCCTCTGTTGGGTCACCTTTTTTTGGAATGGGAACAAATATAGATCTCTTCCAGTCAGTTGACCAAGTGGATGTTCTCCAGATTTCTTGACACAACTTGATGAGCACATCTAGGACAGCATCTATTAGTTGAAATATGTCAGTTGGTATACCATCAATTGCTGGGGCCTTATTTTTTGTCAATTCCTTCAAAGCAGCTAGAACTTCTTCCTTCATCACCATAGATAGGCTCTTGCTCATATGTTGTTTTCATGAAATTCTTCAGTGTCTGCCAATTCCTTTCAGTACAGTGACTCTGTATATTCTTTCCATCTTTTAATACTTCTTGGATCATTTAATATTCTACCCAAAACATGCTTACATGTAGCAACTCGAGGTTTGAATTTGTTCTTCAGTTTCTTGAGCTTAAGATATGCTGAGCTAGTTTGGCCCTTTTGATTTTCTGACTCCAGCTCCTTTCACATTTCATTGTAATATTTTACTTTGTTTTCCTGCACTGCCTTTTGAAATATTCTCTTCAGTTCTTTAATATCTTGAATTCTTCCCTGTACTTTGGTTTCTCAGCACTCTAGTGCAATGTTCAGAGTCTCTTCTGACATCCATTTTGGTCTTCTGCCTCTGTCTTTGTTATGACCTTTTGTACTCTTCCTGGATGATACTCTTGACATCTTCCCACAGCTCATCTGGTCTTCTCTCATTGGTGTTCATTGGTTTCTGAGATGGTTCTGAAATTCAGGTGGAATAGACTCAAGGTCATATTTTGGTTCCTGTGGATTTGATTTAATTTTCTTTAGCTTCAGCTTGAACTTGCATATGAGTAGTTGGTGGTCTGTTTCATAATCAGCACCTGGCCTAGTTTTCACACCGCTTCACCAGCGGTTCTTACCCACAGGTAAATGCAACCTAGAGGCCTGGCAGGTCAAGGCAGCACTGGAAACTGTAGGACACACGTGGAAGGCACGGAATAGGAATTTTCAGAAGGGAAGAGGCAGACCAGCAGACAGGGACTTCAGCAACCCCCACCCCACAGGTAAATGCAGCCTAGAGGCCTGTCAGGTCAAGGCAGTGCAGAAAACCATTGGGGCCCTTGGACCAGGAAAACAATCTATAGACCAGATCTACAAACAATCTATACACCAGGACTCATCACCCTCTCTTGGGAAACATTACCCCTAACCTCAAGAGACACTGGTCACAACCTAAGAAATTGTCAGCAGCTGAAGTGTTTGGAATCACAGAAGCCCATAAAGCTTGAGATATTAGTTATCAGATCTAAGTCTGGACAATGGAAGATAGGTGTTGAAGGGAGTGGGTGGGAGTGGAAGAGGGTGCTGGTGGATGGTGGAGCAGGGAAATAAGTGGGTCAAGACTCTTGTGTCAAGGGCGGGGACAACACTGAAACTAGTGGTTAATTCCACAATTGGGAAATATCCTTCATCTGCTTTTTTTCTGTAAAATGCTTGTCTGTCAGATATGTCTCTGAATCTGAGCATTCAGATTAAGATAGACTAGGAAGAAGGATTGGCCATCCAATTCTGAAATAGCAGGCCTCTGAAAACCCTATGTACAACAAAACACATATAGACTAAAAGATAGGCCAACTGAGCTGGAGCTTTCAAGTATGGAAAAACAAAGGAAGAGGAACAGTTGTAAGCAGACACTAGTGACTGGAACATGGAAGGTGAGAACCATGAATGTAGGAAAACTGGATATTGTTAAGGAAGAAACGGAATGCATAAATATTGACATACCAGGTAATGCGGAGATGAGGACAAGCATGGGGCATTTTGAGTCAGATGATCATATGATCTATTACTCCAGAGATGAAAAGGTGAGGAAAAATGGGTTGTTTTCATAGTTAAAAAAGTCGCTTCTAGATATGTCTTGAAATACAATATTGTGAGTGACAGGATAATATCCATACATATACAACGAAGTCCAATGAATACCACTATCATTCAGATACATGCACCAACAACCAGAGCCAAAGAAGAGGAGATAGAAGATTTCTACCAACTTTTACAGTCAGAGGTTGATCAAACATGCAATCAAGATGATGCATTAATAATGGGTGACTGGAATGCAAAAGTTGGGAACAGAGAAGAAGGATCGGTAGTTGGAAAACATGGACTTGGTGACAGAAATGAAGCTGGAGATAGAATGATTGAATTTTGCACTATCAGCGACTTATTCATTGCAAATATGTTTTATAAGAAACATAAACACAGGTTATACACATGGATTTCACCTGACAGCAAAGTAGAGAGTCAATGGAATAGAGGAGACTGGCATTGAAACAGATGAGGGAGAAAACAGTTTAAAAGGGATATGTGATTAGGTATTATTCTCATGACAGAAGTCCAGAAAAAAGGCTGCATAGTGGAGTGGACCTGGGGGGAGGGATTGTAAAACAATGGGGGAACTTTTCAAAGAGAAGGGTATACTGGGGGGGAGGGGTGGGCAGCGAGAAAAGTGCAACAATGTATGAATGGAAATCCAAAGTCTCTACATTTTCATTAAAATTAATTTAAAAAGGGGGAGGGGGAGCCTGCTCAACCAGAATCAACCAGAAGGAGTGACTTAGTGGCTGCAACAATAGGTTCAAACATAGCAATAATTATGAGAATTTTTTTCTGTTGTACATAGGGTCTCTATGGGTCAGAATTGACTTGATGGCACCTATCAACAACCAATTTATGTTTATGCACATAAATTTAAATAACAGTTGTTATTAGTGGTCTTCCTTGTAGGGAAATAATGAATATTATTTTATAACTGATAGCGTGACTTCCGTAATAGCTTGCCTCCAGAAACCCTATGAACCTGGAGAAAGAATGAAAGACATCCAAGCATTGAGGACTCTCCTTCACAGGGTAGCGATGAGTCGCCTGCGACTCAGCGGCACTTAACAACAACAACAACAACAAAAACTGACAGCGTTATTCTTCAAAATTGATCTTGAAAGAGTCTCTTGATAATGATTACGACTTTCTTCTTCACTTTATCCACCATCAACCTTTATGTCTCACTTGGACTCTAATTAACCCTTTAGCCTGTCTCAACTTCGTCTCTTAGCCTTGACCTGCTCCTTTAAAAAAATTATTTTATTAATTTTAATGAACATTTACAGAGATTTTGGATTTCCATTAACTAATTTTTGCACTTTTCTCCCTGCCCACCCCTCCCCGCCCAGTTCGCTCCTCTCTTTGAAAAGCAAAAGAAAAATTCCTTCTTTGGTATACAATCTTCCCACACTCTCCCACTGCTCTGACCTGCTCCTTTTGACTGCAACCAATCTTCATCTTTCTATTTTTGAAACAGGAGTTCTATCTTGTGTGTTTATCCACCCACCACCATGGCAGTGAGTTTGAATTTTCAAAATTTTAGCTCCAGTATAAATTTATTTGATTTTGTAAAGACAAAGATATAAGAAATCTTAAGTGACACTAAAGATATTTTAAAGACAGATGACAATAGGTCATATAACAGATGAAGTTAATATCTGAAATATTTAGAATGTGCCTACTTACCAGTGGGAGTGAGGTGATTTAAAAATGACCAGTGGTACTAGAAAAACATGTGAATACGTGAAGAGATGTTCTGCTTTGCTAATAGCTAGGAAATGCTAATTGAAAAATGAGATTAGTGAAATCTGTGAGAGCTGGACCTTGAAAGATGGTCTTGTTTCTCCAGGTCTCACAGATTTCCCACCTTTGATAGGCTGCAGTCTCACCATTTCTCTATTGCTCATTTTAGAGGAGTATTTTTCTTTTTCTTCTCTGAATTTCTACCTTACACAGGTTCCAGTTTCCACAGGTTTACTGTGTGTTACTCAGATTGTTTAAAAAAATAAAAAGGTAGTTAATAGTATTCATTATTAGGATAAAAACTAAAAACACCTCATTGCCATCAACTTGGAACTGACTCATCGGTGACTCTCCATTGTATTTTCTAAAGTACCCATCTATCTCCTGAGGATGTGGATTTGAACTGCCACAGAAGCAGGCCCTCTCGGTTAGCAGCATAATTCCCTATGGACTAGGCCATCTGAGCTCCAGTATAAATAAGGATATTATTTTATATGCTTTTGACTTGGAATGTAATTGCTTTCTTCTTTCTGGAAGGCATTTTGGTGGTATTCCATATCTGAAAATCAGTTCTACAGCATTGCTAGAATAGATGCATATACACATACCTATTTGAACATATATTTTGTTATTCATTTGACATTCAATGTACTTTAATAAATATTTATTGGGAAACTATTATATACTTATGTATGAGGCACTATACTGGCTAGTGAAAATAAAGCAAAACCAGACACAATTCTTTACCTATAATGGGTACTCAGATGAACAGAGCCACACAGATAGCCATGTAATGACAGCTGTTACAAGTACTCTAAAGTAAAAGGGCAGTAAGAGAACATAACAGAGGCCCATGGGGAATCTAATTTAGACAGAGGATTTTAGACTGAGGATGTAGTCATAGTTCAGGGGAGAAATTGGTCTTTAAATGAAAACCTAAAGAATAAAAAAGGTGTTAACCAGCTGGAGAGGCAGAGTTGGGGATGTATGACAGTGGGCACATCTGAGCATAAGGGAAGACTCTAGGGTGCAAACAAGAGTGGATTAGAGGGACAGAAGTCAGGCCAGTGGGCATGAAAGTGGGAGCACAATGAAAAATGGGAAAGGGATAAATAGAATAAGAGGCCAGGAAGGTACAAAGGACACAGATTTTAGGGACCTTTACAGCACATATAAGAGATTTTAAACTTCATCCTATGGATAATGGGAAGCCATTCAATGGCTTTTATCAGATAGACGTGGTTGTGTTTCAGACTAAAAAAACCCTCAAACTCATTGCTGTTGAGTTAGAACCTATACACAGCGGAAGCTTTAGTAAACGTTTGGAGACTGTAATTCACATGGGTGGAGCACGCCCACCTTACTCCATCACTGTTATTCAGGAGATTTCCCCGCCCCCTGCCCCTTTCCCATGGAGGAGCAGTTGATGGGTTCAAACCACCTGCCTTTGGGTTGATAGCAAAACTCCTGTTATAACCATTAGGTCATGAAAGCTCCCTAAGTAGACCAAATTTGATGATCTATGGCATCTAAGAGGAGAGAAATGGATTTGCAAGAAAGAATATTTTGATAGTAAAGAGATCAATTTCACATTTTTTTGAGGTTAAATTCATATATGTTATGGACAAAAAAACCCACCCCAAAACAAATTAAAAAACCTCAAACATCCAAACCCACTGCTTTTGACTCCAAGACATAGAAACCATATAGGAAACGTTAGACCTATCCTAATGGATTTCTGAGGCTGTAAATCTTTGCAAAGGGGACTGCCTCGTCTTTCTGCCATGGAGCAGCTGGTGGATTTTTGTTAGGTGCTTAATCCACTGTGCCACAAGGACTCCGTTCAAAGAAATAATTGTGGTTTTTAATGTGTTCAGGATGTTGTGCAATCACCATCTCTCTCCAGTTACAAACATTTCTACCGGTCCAAAAGAAAACATTTTCCCCATTATGTAGACACTTCCTATTCCCCCCTTCTCCAGTTCCTGGAAACCACTATTATGCATTCTGTTTCTGTGAATTCACCTATTCGGAACACTTCATATGAAAGGATACTCCAATTATAACCTTTTAAGAAGACACGTGTCATCTTAAAAAAATATTTTCTACTTACAGATATTTCCCCTTCCTCTGTTCCTCTCTAATGGTAATCCAAGAACATCTATGTATGTAAACATTTCCTTGTTGTTGTTGTTGTTGTTGTTGTTGTTATGTGCCGTCGAGTTGTTTCCGACTCATAGCGACCCTATGCACAACAGCTCTAA
>NW_006399859.1:6460603-6461835 GCF_000299155.1 Elephantulus edwardii
ATCTTCATATCTTTCACCAGGCGGCCCAGTTTGGTGACGGGGAGCCACTCCTTGTCCTCGGCTTTGCCTCCTCGAGCTCCGCGGCCCCTCCCATGGCCCCGTCCACGGCCGCGGCCCCGACCCCGCAGAGCAGACCCCGACCCCGCAGACCAGACCCCGACCCCGCAGACCAGACCCCGACCCCGCAGATCAGACCGCTACCGAAGCCTCCGCGGAAACCGCCGCGGGCTCCCATCCCAGGGCCTCCAGGCCCTCCCGCTGCACCGGCGTCATCCGCCATTTGGTGTTTTCTCAGAAAAGAAAGATTTCATTTTTTAAAAAATATAACTCCCTTGGCCTTCTTTCCCCCATGTCCCCAAAGAAAATATGTTCAGATTTTTTACTCTGGTAGTTTTTAATGTCTTCATTATTGAGTTGATGGAAATATTGAAGAAATTACCCCTTATTTTGACTCTTCCTTTCTTGTATTCTGCATTTTACACCATTGTGTTTACGAGCATGGACCATGGGGCTTGTTAGCCTGTGTTTGAATTCTAGCTCTGACTCTTATTAGCTGGGCATCTGTGGGTAAACTCCTTAACCTTTCTGTGCCTGTTTGTGTAACTAGAAATGTCGGCTAGGGAATGTCTTATTTATTACTCTTTTTAACTGGCAATAGATAGTTTTTCCCAAATGAACTTTTAAATTTGTTACACTTCCTCACCTATTTCCTCTAAGGTTCTCTCTCATTTTTTAGAACAAATTCTTATTTTTTTAAAAATTAATTTTAATGAAAGTTTACAGATTCATTCATTGTTGTACTTTTCTCCCTGCCCAACCTCCCCCACTCCCAGTTCGCTCTTCTCGTTGAAACATAAAAGAAAAAGTCTTTCATTGTTATACAATCCCTCCCCCCAAGTCCACTCCACTATGCAGCCTTTGTTCTGGACTCCTGTCATGACAATAATACCTAATCATATATCCCTTGTAAACAGTTCTTTCCTTCATCTGCTTCAATACAGTATACATAGTTTATCCCATATTTCTCAGTCTCCCCCCAAGCCCGATGTCAGTCCTGTTTTACAACAGTGGCACCATGCAGTATTTGTCCTTTTGTGACTGAGGTATTTCACTCAGTATTATGTCCTCCAGGGTCACTAATTTTGAATAGTTCATGAGTTCCTTGTTTTTCAATGCAGCGTAGTATTCCATTGTGTGAATATACCACAGCTTCTCTATCCATTCGTTTGTTG
>NW_006399859.1:6461935-6469826 GCF_000299155.1 Elephantulus edwardii
ATTAGGTACTGTCAAGTTGAGCATGATTCCTAGTGATCATAATGAACAACAAATCTGAACCGTGTCCTATCTTGTGACAACCCCACAATATCCGGCACATGAGAACCCGTTGATGCAATCGCTGTGTCAATCTCCCTGGCTGTGGGTCTGTTTTTTGCCCCATCTTTCCAAACATGATGTCTTTGCTGCAGAAAATCAACACTGCAGCCTTCAATATGGATTGGATCTCAATGTAAAGAAGACAAAAATTCTCACCACTGGACTAATAAGCAACATCATGATAGAGGAGAGATTGAAACTATCAACACCCTCAACTTACTTGGATCCACAGTCAATACACTTGGTACCAGCAGTCAGATCAGGAGTCATATTGCCCTGGGAAAATCTGCAGTCAGGGACTTCTTCAAGTTACTGAGGAGCAATGATGTCAGTTTGAGGACTAAGGTGAGCTTGATTCAGACCATGATCTTTTCAATCACTTGCTATGCTGCTGAGAGCTGGGCTGGATAATTAATAAGGATGACAGAAGGAAAAGTGATGACTTTAAACTGTGGTATTGGAGAAGAGCATTGAATATCTCATGGACTGCTAAAATAACAGATATGTATTGGTGAAGGTACAGCCAGAGTGCTCCTTGGAGTTAAGAATGGCAAAGCTTCATTTCACCTACTTTGGGCATGTTGTCAGGATCAATGATTTCAAATAATACTGTATAACACAGGAGAATCTAGAGAGCATTATGCAGAGTGAACTCAGTCTCATAAGGGCAAATACTGCATAAGATCATTATTGTAAAAAATAGAAGAGTGACTAGTAAGATGTATATGTTGTTGTTACATGCCATTGTATTCCCGGAAACTCATAGTGGCCCTATGTACATTAGCTCTGAATGCTGCCCTATCATGCACGAATCTCATTGTCTCTATCAGACTTAAAACCATTGCTTCCGTCACTGAGTCAATCCATGTCATCCTGGGTCTTCTTCTCCTGCACTGTCCCTCTACCCTTCCTAGCATAATCTCCCTCTCCAGGGACTGTTCCCTCCTGGCCATGTGACCTAAGTGTGTGAAACAGAGCCTCAAAATCTTTGCCCCCAGCAAGCAAAGTGGTTTCACCCTCTCCAGGACAGAACTGTTTGTTCTCCTGGCAGTCCAAAGTGTTTTCAACACTCTTCTCCAGCACCACAACTCAAAGGCATCAATCCTTCTTCTATCACCCTTTGTTATTGTCCAGCTTTCAGATTCATATAGCAAGTAATTATGAAGTCTATGGCCTGGTTCAGGTGCACCTTAGTCTCTAGACTGAAATCGCTGCTCTTGAGTACTCTAGAGAGGTCCCTGACAGCAGACTTTCCCAATACAATTTGCCTTTAAATTTCTTGACTGCTGATGCCAAGAAAAATCCAAAAGAGGAAGGGAGATGTGCAGGGTAATGGTGTGTGTGTGCGCGCGCACACGCAAATCACTAAAATGACATTTTGTTTGTTGGAGGGAGGGGATGAAGGAATTGATAAGATCCGGTGGAGACCTGAAAGGACGGTGTAGTAGTAGACATAGATCAATGGTGATTAATTTTATAAACCGCATGAATGATCATATGAGATAGTGTGAATGAACGTGTAAAACACAATGTACATGAATGAAGCACATATATTAACATTTTGTATGCAAACCAATATAAAACTAAGTAATATAAGTCAGTATCAACATCAGCATTAATTATAGGTAGATACAGAGATAAGTAGAAGGACTGTCTCAAATAAAAATTCCAACTGGAATATCCCACAATCACTGGGGCCAGAGAGCATCTCTGTGCTCCCTCATCCAAGGAGACCTTAGAGATCTTATACATGTGAGTGAGGGGTTCCTATCTGGGTTGCTAATCCAGAAGGCATCGCACATCTATACTGGCCATTCTGTTCATAATAGATAACGGCTTGAAGGGATTTTTCCACCTCTGAACTTAACTACACAAGTTCAGTATTAGGCTTGGATAGTTAGGGACGGCTTACGTTAGCTTAATTAAAAACACCGGCCAGATACGGCTGAAGGGTAGGACTCAGGGCATAGGCTGGCGTGGGTGGTCAGCTCCCAGGGGACTCTCCGTGCCTGGCAGAGTGCCCCAGCGTTCGTCAGTCCTGGCTTTTCATTGGCCACTGCCCTGTTGCTTCCTACGCCCATTGGTCCGCTCTGAAGCCCGCTCCTATAAGAGGCGGGCAACACGGGACCCCGGAGCGACCCACAGCCTGCTGCACGAGGGGTGAGTGGAGTGGGTGACCTGCTCCAGCAGACAGCAGGCGCTGCTGTCACGGAGTTGGGGACCGCAGGCTTGGAAAGGGGGGGGGGGGGTAGGGCCATTCTCCCTGCAGGTGGGTAGACGTCTATGAGGGGCCATCTCTTTCCCGAGTGGTGATTTTGTACCGTCGTGTTGCTCTCTTTCCTTTCTCTGTCTTTCAGCAGGGAGGTGGTTGTAGGGGGGAACCCGTCGTGTTGCTCTCTTTCCTTTCTCAGTCTTTCAGCAGGGAGGTGGTTGTAGGGGGGAAATTACTTTTCTGAGAGTACTTTACACTTCCTCTCACTTATCTGCACTCCAAATCCTGTGATGCAGATAGTTCCTGCATGGTACAGTTGAGGACACTGACCCAAGTCCCTGTTACTCTCGGGTTAGCAGAAGCACTTCTCTCTTCTCTTCTTCCTTACCTTCCTCTTCATCAGGAGGAAACAACTTTCTTCTTTGCCTATCTTCCAATAGGTGGGAAAAACAGAACCTTGTCCTCAGACACCTCTTTCTGGGAAGTTAAAAAGGAGTCTGAAATGTAGAATCTCACAGTATCACACCCAGTCTCATCACCTGCATCCCAGGAGGGATTCAGAACTTGGGTCTCCTAGAAATTGAATGTATTTGGAGTCACAGAATTTTATAGGGCAGAGTGGAACTACCTAGTTTCCAAGACTATATGTAATCTTTAAGGAAGCAGACATTGGCTGATGAGTCCAAACCACCCATCTTTCCTTGTCAGCTAAGTGCTCAACCATTGCTGCACCAGAGAGAGAGCTCCTTAGGGCTTGGGTAGAAGGTTACAACTGCAGAGAGGCACAGCTCTTTGTGGATCAGCTCCAGTGACTAGTCCAGGTAAGCTTAGCCTTAATTCTGACCATTTGATTTTCAGATGTTTAAAACTAACACTACACTGATGTTGAACTCCAATTGCCTCACCAAAACAAACCCCCCCAAACCAAAACCCCCACACCTCCTGGCCTCTAGTGGATCCTACTACCTCTCAGAAGCCCAAAGAAGGCAAGCAGGACTCCTCTAAATGGCTGGGGGTGGAGGTGGAGTGGAGGTGTTGAACTTTTGAACCTAATAAAAGTTTGTACTTGTCAATTAATACTCAAAGACAGGATTTATTTATTCAATTTAAAAGTAAACGTGAGCACAGCTTAAAATAGACAATTAACTTACTTCTGTTAAATCTATGCTGATTTATAGGGACCCTCTAGGACAGAATAAAAGTGCCCTGTGGGTTTGTGAGGCTGTAAATCTTGTGGAAGTAGACTGCCTCAGTTTTCTTCTGCAGAGTAACTGGTAGACTTAAATTACTGACCTTGAGGTTAGCAGCCGAATAGTTTAACTACTATACCACCAAGGCTCCTTAAACACAGTGTAAAAATAACTGTAACTGTCGCTGTAAAGATATAATCTGCAGTTTAGGCATTTTATCACTGGATTTGTACATCTGTGCATTTATTATCATATTAGATCATATGTAGATAGATATGTGCCCTTTATGTCTATTTTATTGCCAGTGTCTTTATTTTACAGAATGATATTTTTCCAAGGGCTGTATTTTCTCTTCCATTTCATCTTCACTTTCAACCTTAATCCTAATTCCTATTTAGAAAAGAAAATCAAGACCACACTTCACATTGTTGTGTTTTCAAACAGCATCCAGCTTTTCTTTTTAAAAAAAAAAGTACGTTATTTGATAGTACTTGTTTGAGTTTTTAAAAAAGCTTTTGTACTTCCTAGATCAGATGAATTTGTTTTGTACTTCTTAACTGATTAGAAAAAGTGAGAAAGAGTTAATATGTATACAGATTGACTTGTACTCTACCAGGGCTTTTGATCTTTCATCATGATTGAAGAAGGGACATTCCAAGAATGGCTTTGGAATATCCTTCTTCTTTCCTATGACTTGTGCTACATGCTGGCGCCTCTTTAGCCAGGCCAGGAAGTGCAATGGGACACAGCTCCCTGTCTTTCTCAAGAAAAAAAGTACCAGTTGACACCTGGTTAGCAGTTATTCTCCTAATCTTCAACAGCCCGCCAGGGTCTCAAAAATAAATAGGTTATATTCTTGCCCTCATGGAACTTACTACCTTGTTAGAAGACATTGCATAGGTGAATAAAACAATAGAAAAGTGATTAAAGGTTTGGTATAATAAAGTGTCAAATTTTGAGTATGGGATGGAACTTCACAGAGTAGTTTATCCTTGTGGCTTAATTAATAAGAAGTGCAAAGGCACTGATCTGGGAAGTTCGGCTACTATAGTCAGGGAGAACTACCCTAACCTGGTTGGCTTGCATCATGTCTTGAATGAAGCATAAGAGCATATTACTGATATTGTATGCTGGGTCCATTCTGGCCACTATGCTAAAAAAACTTCATCTTACATTGCTCTTAAAAAGGATATTTGCTTATCTCCATTTTATGAATGGAGAAACAGATACCAGAAGATGTTAAGCTGCCCTTAGTTGTAAAATACTGCCTATGTTGCACAACTTACTTGACACTCTGTTTTTACATTTTAGTGTTAGACAAGCACATCAATTCATAATGATTGAAGACAATAAGGAGAACAGAGACCATTCCCTAGAAAGGGGAAGAGCAACTCTTATTTTTTCCTTAAAGAATGAAGTTGGAGGACTTATAAAAGCCCTGAAAATATTCCAGGTAAACACTTTCCATATCTCTGCATAAGATTCCTGAATATGAACCTCTAAAGTGATATTTAAAATATAAATGATTATAAATTATTTAGAAATGGGGATCAAATTTTATTAAGAATGTCAAATATTGCTTTAAAAGGGCAAATAATAGAAATAATTTAAGAGAAACTACAAAAGAGCTAATAAAGAAATAGGAGAGGAAATATTCACTTCACATATTTCAAAGAAGCAAATTTTAAGAAATCTGTGATAAATTGTATAGGCAAGAACAGACAGGAAAGGATGAATGAAAATGGGGAACTCAGGAAGGAATCAGGAAGAGTGCTCTTATGTTGTGGTCAGATACCTTTGAATAATCTACAACTCATAGCGACCCTATGAACAACAGATATGAAGCTAGCTCCCCTTACTTCTGCTCCATTCTCACAGTCTCTGCTATGCTCAAGTTCATTGTTACAGTCACTTCGTCAAGCCATCTTGTTGAAGGCCTTCCTCTCTTTCTCTGACCCTCCACCTGATGTCTCTTTCCAAAGACTAGTCCCTCCTGCCAACATTCTCAAAGTAAACAAAATGTGTATAGACTGTGGAATGGAAAACTAAATGCTTAACCCAAATTACAAATTGCAAAGACAATGTGTGATACTGTTTTTCATATAGTAAAAAAAGCAAAGATTCTACAATCATATGTTCCCTACCATCCGTGCATTTGGCAGCCACATACACCTTCTGTGTGAGGATAAATTGATGCATTTGTATAGTGAAACAATCTGGTAATAAATGTGAATCTTAAAATGTTCATATGCTTTTACTCAGTTTAAATTTGTTTTAAAGAAAGAAAGGTCAGGTAAGCAGGGCACAAATGTTTATTAAATACCTACTATGTACCAAATTGCATCTCAATATCAAGAAAACAAAAATTCTTACCATTAGATCAATAGACAGCATCATGATGAATAGAGAGGAGATTGAAACTGTCAACAGCTTCATCTTGCTTGGAGCCACAAGTAATAAATACTCTTGGTACCAGCAGCCAGGAAATAAGGAGACACATTGCAGTGGGAAAAACTGCAGTTAGGGAACCCCTCCAAATTATTGAGGAGTAATGATGTCAGTTTAAGGACTAAGGTGCATCTGATTAGGATGGTCTTTCTGATTACTTGCTATGGATCTTAGAGCTGGACAATGAACAGGGATGACAGAAAAAGAAATCACACCTTTGAGCTGTGATGTTGGAGAAGAGCACAGAACATCCCATGGACGGCCAAGAGAACAACCAGATATATCTTGGAGATGGTGCATCCAGAGTGCTCTTTGGAGGCAAGAATGATGATGCCATATTTTGGGCAAGTTGTTAGGAGAGACATTATGTCTTTGGAAAAGGACATGATGCTTGAAAGGGTAGAGGTCAGCAAAGGAGAGCAAGACCCTCAACTAGGTGGATTGACACGAGGACTCCTGCGATGGGCTCTTGTGTGTCAGAAAGTGTGAGGATGGGACCGGATAGAACAGCGTTCAGATCTTTTGTTCATAGGGTCGCTATGAGACATACTAGACTCGACAGCACACAGCAACAACATGTACCAAATGAAGGTATTAGTGGTAGAGTTCTCTTCTTCCATGTAGAAAAACCTCAGTTACATTTCTGGTTAGTGTTTTTCAAATGCAGCCACTACCCATCTACTAATGGAAGCATGAGTGTTGCTGTGATTCTGAGTTTCCAAACTAAAACAGGGTTGGAAGAAGACCCTCTTTATCTATTTCTAGAAATTATTTGAAACCCTTATGGGTCACAGGAGTCTGATCCTGCTGTGTACAGGGTCACCATGAGTCAGGACCTGACATGATGGCAGCTAACAACATGGGCCAGATGCTGTGTAGATACTAAAGATGTGAACAAGTCAGACATAGTATCTGCCCTCATGATATATAATCTAACAGGAAAGACAGATAAAGCAAATAATTACATGTTTGTGAAATGACCTGACAAAGAAGTACAAGTATTTGAATTTGGGGCAACAATGAATTGGAAGTCTAACTTAATTTAAGCAGTCAGAATACAAAAATAAATTACTTTTAGAAACTAAAAATTATTGGCAAATTTCTTATGCTAAGGTGATGGGAGTAGGAGTGTCAGAGACAGTGAGATTGGCTCAAGATAAGGTAGGGGTCAGGGCTATTGTACATGGGTCATTATGAATCACATGCAACTTGAGGCACATAACAACAACAAGGTAGTGGGCAGGTTTCAGTGAAGAAGGGAACCTAAAGAAGAGTTGATGTCTTTAAATTGTGGTGTTGGTAATGAACATTGACTACACCATGAACTGCCAAAAGAACAAAGACATCTGTCTCAGAAGAAGTTTCAGCCAGAGAGTGCCTTGGAGTCAAGGATGGTGAGACTTCATCTCGCACACTTTGGGCATGATCCTCCCCATTAGATAGTGCTTTTGCCATACTTATGCACATCCCAATTTTTGTGCATATCCTTATAGAATATATTCTTTATGTACATACCCTACTTATGTACAAGCCCAACTTTTAAAATGCATATACCCTACTGATATGTACACATTATTTATATAAATGTATATATTTTTCCCCTAAGCACTATGTTTTAAAACTTACTTAACGCTCTGCAGCACTCAGGAGCAACAATTTCAGAAAATGCTGTATAACTTGGGAGAGACTGGAGAGCATTATACTGCATGAACTAACACAATCTCTTTTTTTATTGGGAAAAACATATTGTGGGTACAAGGAGGTGAGGGTTGGGAGCAGAAGGGTGAGGATGGTCCAGGATGCAGCTGCAGAGCTGCACAGTTTGGTCGGTGGGGGGAGCAAGTGAAGGAAATGATGAGGGTCCAGTGGGGACCAGATGCTACAGAGGAATGACAAGCATTTTCCACTAGTAATTAAACCAACTGTCTTATTGATTTGGGAA
>NW_006399859.1:6473526-6499456 GCF_000299155.1 Elephantulus edwardii
CATTGGTACAAAATCCCCCCGCACCTCCCCAAACCCCATCCCCTACCCCCAAATATTTCCAACTTTTTGAGAAACTGCCATACCGCCTTCCACAGTGGTTGCACCATTTTACACTTTCACCAACAGTGAATTAGGGTTCCAATTTCTCCACAACCTTGCCAGCATTTGTTGTTTGCTGTTCTGGTAAATTTTGCTATTCTGACTGGGGTGAGATAATATTTCATAGTTGTTTTGATATCTCTCATTTTTATAGCACTCAATTTAGGAAGAACTGACAAAACATAGCTCCATATTTATTTAAGCCAATTACATCTTTGGCAGAATTGTTTTTGTGTCCTATAAATTCCTATATTTTCTAGTTGTTGGACATGTTTTTGCTATTTAATAGAAACTTTATGTATTAATATTCCTATTACTGTTTGAATCTGTTTGAACCCTGTTATAGTGCCAGCATGCTAAGCTGATAACTGAAAGATCAGTGGTTCAAATCCATCAGCTCTTCCTTGAGAGAAAGATAGGCAGTCTCCTCCCATAGAGATTTATAGCCTCAAAAACTTGATAGAGGGTTACCATGAGTCAGATTCAGCAGAGTTAGAAATTAATTCTTATAAAAATGAATAAGAAATAGATGGAAGTTTTTATTATTCTCATTTTAAAAATATATTTTATAATTAGTCTTTTCTTGATTCCATGATGAAGTTTCTGTTCTGGGATAGTCTCTACCTTGACTTACCACCATCCCTTTACACTCATCCTCGTTTCTTTTTTTTCTCTCCTCCTTTCTTGGCTCAGTGATCATTCTTATCCACCCTAACTTTCCCATTCTTAATATTTTTTTAAAAAAGTTAGGTGATAGGTTCTCAGTGGTAAGGAGCTGTACTGCCAGCTCAAAGTCACATGGCTCAAATCTATCTGCTGCTCTGTGGGAGAAAGATGGGCAATCTCCTCCATGTGATTTACTGCCTCTGAAAACCGCTGGAGAGTCAATTATGAGTAATTTCCAACTCTATGGCATTGAGTTATTTTTGTTGAATATTTCGTTGTTGTTGTTGTTATGTGCTGTTGAGTCTCCTGTGACCCATAGCGACCCCTATGTACAACAGCTCTGAAGCCTGCTCTGTCCTGAGCCAGTCTCATTGACTTCAACACACCTCCTCCCACTGCCCCAGTTACTGTATCAATCCGTCTCATCCAGGGTCTTCCTCTCCTGTGCTGCCCCTCTACCCCTCCAAGCATGATGTCTTTCTCCAATAACTGATCCCTCCTTGCCATGTGCCCAAAGTATGTGAGATGAAGCTTCAAAATCCTAGCCTCCAAGGAGAAACTCTGTTTCACCCTCTCCAAGACAGACCTATTTGCTTTCTTGGTGGTTCATGGTATGTCCAAGACTCTTCCATTTTGTTGTTAGCTATGCTAAAAATAGCCATTTTTTTCATCCCCCTTTTCACTATTATGACAAATGTGAAAGAAATTGCATATTATTGTTTTTATTAAAGGTTTACACAGCAGATTAGTTTTGCACTCAACAATTGTTGCACAAGCTGTTAGTGACATTGGTTATAGTCTTCTCAATGTGCAAACATTCTCATGATTTCTGTTCTGGTTGTTCCACTGTGAAATCAATTTTTAACAGTTTTGATATCAATCTATTCAATGACTATTAGCATTTGATGATGTAACATGCAATCTTCATTCTCTGCTTTAAACAGGAGAAGCATGTGAACCTGTTACATATTGAGTCACGAAAATCAAAGAGAAGAAACTCAGAATTTGAGATTTTTGTTGACTGTGATATCAATAGAGAGCAATTAAATGATATTTTTCACCTGTTGAAATCTCATACTAACATTCTCTCCGTGAATCCATCAGATAATTTTACTGGGAAGGAAGATGGTAAGTTTAAAAGTGAAAGTAGTACTCATAGGATTGAAAACCTTCAGAAGGAAAGATTATAAACCTATTATGTATCCAATTTTCAATTTATGTTGAAGGTACAAAAGTAAAAGCACCTTTCCTTACATATAATCTGTTAGTGAAGGAAACACAAATATAATTGCTCAATATCTTGAAGAAAAACTATAAAGCAACAATTGGTCTAGTGTAGGAGGGATGAGAAAGAAACTTTTAGTATAATAAAAATGAGAATAATCAGCAATCAATTAAGTTATTTATCCATTTCCAAATTGTCATCCATTTCTTCATTTTACAAAATCTCTATTTTATAATTCCTGAATGAAGAATATGAAATACACCCTGGACTAACAAAAGGACAAACAAATCAATCTTGGAGGAAGTGAAGCCAGGCTGCTCCTTAGAAGCAAAGGTATTGAGACTCTGTCTTACGTACTCAGGGCATGTTATCAAAAAGGGCCAGACTTGCAAAGAAGACATCAGCATGGAAAGGCGGAAAGTCAGTGAAGGAGAGGAAGACCCTCAAGGAGGCGCGTCGATCGACACAGTGCCTGCAACAGTGGAATTAAGAATAAAAGAGATTGTAAAGATGGTGCAGAATCAGGCAAGGTTTCCTTCTATTGTACACAGACAGGGTTGCTGTGACTTGGAGAGCTGGGCAAAGGGCACCTAACAGCAACAATAAACACTTAGAACCTCTTAACAAGTTTATCATACCTAAATATTGCTATTTGGACCTAGAAAATGTGCTGTTGTTGTGTACTGTAGAATCTGAACCTTCCCATAGCTGATCCTCTGGCACGTTTTCGGAGACAGTTAATCGCATGGGAGGAGATGGCCCATCCTTTCCCAAGGAGCAGCTGGTGGCCTCACACTGCATGTCTTCTGGGTTGCAGTGCAGCTTCTTGCCACGAGGCTACAAAGTAAATAAAATATTGAGTATTTGACTTTGTTGAGAATGTTGTCAGTTGCTGACAAGTGCCAAGTGAAATACACTAAGTGTTCCTCTCTGTCCCCCTTCAAAAGCAAACAGAAAATAGTAAAGCTTACGTTTTCAGAGATTCCACCACAAAGATATAAGCTAAGATCTGCCCTTTGTGAAAAGGAAACATTTTTGTAATTTTCTTGGAGGCAAAAAAGCAGAGGACCAGCTGTGATTTCTATATGATGCTCAATTTGAAATAGTTCCTTCAGATTATATTACCATGCCTGTAATGATATTCATCTGTTATGCATTCCTGTAGTTGTTGTGCAAGTTGTTAAAATACTGGCATACTTCTATTTCATCTCCCCAGCATACTTGAAGCTGCCCCAACTACCATTATGTCAGGCTCTCCTCTATGAACCCCATACCCACAATATGCAAGCAAAGGGCTAACATCCTGTAGAGCAGGAGTGCAGGAGCCTATATCTTCTGCTTGTCTCTATTTTGAGTGCTTGGCGCCCTTGTTGCATTTGTTGTTAAGTCCCTTGAATGTTGCTTTTGGGTAAATGAGAGAGAATGTTAGATTGAACATGACAATTGGGTTCTAGCCCTCTCCCTTCCATTAAAAAGTAATTACTTTGGGTTAATTATTTTATGCAGATTTGGGGTTCCTCATCTATAAAATAAGAAGTTTAGCTAGATAGTTCAAGCTGATATTTAGGGTAAACAAACTTATGTCAGATATTTCTGTTATGAAATAAAAATACATATAGTTCTTGCTGTAGTTTCAAGTCTGACAAAAATATATGTACATATATTGTACTGAAAGACAGTAAAAGCCCTCTGAGAGTTAGAAGCATAGTGTCTTAGAAACTCAGAAGACAGAGAATCAGCTCACCTAAAGGTTCAGGAAGGTCTTGTTTGGTTTGAGTTGTAGAAGATACTTTCAGGAAAACAGAAGACTAAGTGGGGCAGGAATGATTTATCCAGACAGAAGAACCAAACTAGACAAAAGAAAAAAAAATCTAAACTCAAACTTGTGTCCTTTGAGTCTATCCTGACTCATGATGTTACAGAGTATAAAGGTCCGTTAGGATTTTGTTGGCTGCAGTATTTATGGAAACAGCCAGGCCTTTCTCCATGGCATGGCTGGGTGAGCTCAAACTTCCAACCTTTAAGCTAGGAGTCGAGTCCAAACCTAGTGCCTACAGCATGTAAAAAAAATCTAGTCTTCACAGAGTGGTATGTATGTCTGAGGAATGGTGAGAAGACCAATGTGCAGAGATATAAATGACCTCTAAGATCCCTTTTAACAACAAAGATAAACATTCAACACTTGTATTAGATTTTAGACTGTAAATAGAATTATATATTTTTAGTCAACCTTTTAGAATCAACTTTTAGAATATTTTAGAATAAGGAGCTCTGGTGATGTAGCCTATAAGGAGTTGCTCTGCTGACTCAAAGGTCATGCCTCTCTCGTAGGTTAAATCCCCCAAGAGCATGCCAGGAGAAGGAGGGGCAATATCATCCCATAAAATTTAGTCTCAGAAACTCAATGGAAAGTCAGTTAGGATTAGATATGACTTAATGGCCCTCAGTGTGAGGTTGGGTTTTTTGTTTGTCTTTTTAAACTTAGACCAATTAAATGTGTTATTTAAAAATTTGGGAGTGTGTACTTTTTTTCTGATATGAAACTATAACATTTCACCAACACTTTGAAAATCAACCGGACTCAAGAAATCTCAACCAAATACTTATGCATTTGTTAATAATTTTTATTGTATTACTTAAGAGCATCTCTTCAGCTTTTTTGGTGGTTTTTGTATTTTTACAGGCATAGAAACTATTCCATGGTTTCCAAAGAAGATTTCAGACCTGGATCATTGTGCGAACAGAGTTCTGATGTATGGATCTGAACTAGACGCAGACCATCCTGTAAGTATTTCCTTTTTTAAGAAAAAAACATTTCTAATAAATTCATGAAAAGAATTTAAAGCGGAACTAAAAATTAAAGGACAACTTATTTTTTAGATAATGCTAACTCTAGACTAGATAGAATCTTGTCCTAATCCTGATTTTGGGAAGCTTACAGACAAATCAAATTAATTGCTGTTGAATTGGAATCAACTCAAAGCTGAGTCTCCAGCCTTCCAAGGCTATAAATCACACATCAGGAGATTGTCCATCTTTCTCCCAAAGATTGCTGCTGGATTTGAACTGCCAGAGAGGTGTGGCCTTTGGATTAGCAATACAACTCCCTATAGACTAGGCCACCAGAGCTCTTCATCAGGGGAGCTTCCTTCATCAGGAAGTTGCTTTGTGGTTGTGCACCATCAAGGTTTTTTAGTTGCCCTTTAGCTGACCCTCCATTAGGTTTTCAGAAGCAGTAAATCACACAGGAGATTGCCCATCTTTCTCCTATGGAGCAGTTGCTAAGTTCGAACCAAGAACCTTTTAGTTTTGGTAGCACAATTCCTTACCACTAAGCCACCAGAGCGCCTTCAGGAAAGTTTGTTGTTAAATGCTGTTGAGTTGAGTATGACTCAGAGTAACTCTAATAACAACAGATCTAAAATATGTCCTATCCTGTACCATCTTCATACACTCTTCATACGCTTGAACCTGTTATCTCATTGAGAGTCTGTCTCTTTTGCTGACCCTCTTTCTTTCCAAGCATGATGTCCCTTTCCAAAGAATAGCCTCTCCTAGCAACATCTAATGGACTTTATTTAGTGGAATTGAAAATAACTGATTGACTCAATGGCACTTGGCTGCCTGTAGAGTTATCTAACTTCATTTACTCTAAAACATCTGTCTCATGCCTGACATTCCTATTATTGGTAGATACTTTAAGAATTATACTAAAATGAATTAAAAAGTTATACTAAAATGAAGACAGTGTTTGCAGTCATATTAAAATTAAGTATATAATATCTTAATATTAATTTGATTATAAGAATAGCATATTATTTTTGATAATAAGTTATTGGAAAGAAGAAGAAACATAGGATGGAGAAAGCTTTTTATTACCCATGCTGTCCCATGTGATGAGCTTATCAGATGAATAGGGAGCTGCTTTCTTGGAACAGTACACGGGATACAGTCTAAGCATATTTTAGTTAGAGAAGTAAATCCAGAGTGGTAGGACTGCTGACAGAGTTCCAGGCTGCTTGGAGGGGAGAAAGGGCAACTGTGGAAGCTCGCAGACCATGCTTTATTCTAGTTTTTACTCTTTATTATCTGTATGAGTGTGACCTATAGCACCTTCAATAACCATCTGCCATTCCATCCATTTATTCGATGATGTATTTTTGAGTAACCATTAGGTTTGGTTAATTACTGAACCTGCCCTCAGTGTCCTGGCAACTCAATTCATTCCCATCAAGTCAGAACCAACTCATAGCTGAAAATCACATGAGAGAAGATTGCCCATCTTTCTCCCATGGAGTAACTGGTGAATTAGAACTACTCGCCTTTGGGGTGGTAGTGCAACTCTCTACCCACTAGACCACCAGACCACCAGGGTTTCTTAAGGTGCTGACAGCCTAGATGAATAGATAGCCACCTACTGCCACTGGTTGGTTATGACTCGCAGCGATTCTCAACCAGGCTTCTGAGGCTGTAAATCTTAATGGGAGGAGACTATCCATCTTTCTCCTCTGGAGCAGTAACCAGAAGAGTAGCCACCCTTTTTGCTCAGCAGTGCAACACACTATATACTATGTCTCCAGTAATCCTTCAAAAAGATAAGACACACATATAAATATACATATACAAGATAAAAATGTAGCCAGGGTGGTCAGTGGCATGAAGAAGCTGCTTTGGAATATACACAAGGAAGGAATCACATTCAGCTGAAAAAATACAAAGAAAAGTGACATTTTAACTGAGCCTCCCAGGATTTGGGAAGGTAAGAGAAAGGAAGGATGCTTCAGGAGAGGATGATATGAACAAAGGCTCCGAGGCAGGGAAACCTGGGCATGTTTATGGAAAGACAAGCAAATCCATGTTACTGATCAACTATCAAGTTTTGCTGATTTTCACCTCCTAAGTATTTATTAAAATTGTTCTTTATCTTTGCAGCTTGGTGGCTTAGTCGTAAGGAATTGCACTGCCAATGCAAAGGTACACGATTCAAGGTCCTCTAGCTGCTCTCTGGGAGAAAAATTGGCACTTTCTATGCAGTTTACTGCCTCTGAAAACCCGTGGGAGGGTCAGCTCTGGGTTTATTCCAGCTCGATGGTACACAACAACAACAGCAACAACAACCACATTATTTAACGGATCAGTCTGCCTCCATTCTTGCCACCTCCTCATAGGCCCTATGAGCCAGGCTATATCCTGTTGAGTTGGCTCTGACTCACAGCCACTGTCTGTATGATGAATAAAATGCAACGTTGGATGAACTGGTGCTTAGCCCTGAGTCATCCTCACCCATTGTTTCAGCCACTGTCAGGCTATCTCATTGTCTGTCTTCCTCTTTTTCTATGACTCCCCGCTTTGAGAAGCATGACTGATCCCTCTTGATAACATGCTCAAAGTAAACAAGGTATGAGATGATGTAAAATCCCAATATGACCATATTCCTCCTCTGTCTAAAAGCAACCAGTGGTTCCATTCTTAGGTGGAATAGAACCCAAGATGTAGAAGAAGATAAGTAAATGCCTAAGAGAACTAAAAGCATACGTCCACATACAAACTTGCATAAATATGCATATCAGCCTTATTCATTGCAGCCAAAAAGTAGAAACAATCCAGGTGGCTGTCAACTTACAAATGGAAAAATAAAATGTGGTATATGTGTATCTATACAATGGTGTGTTAGGTGGGTATTAAAAGTTAAAGTACTGATCCATGCTAAAACGTGAATGAATTTTGAACATATTATAAATGAAAGAAGCCAGTCACCAAAGCTCACATAGTACATGATTTCTTTGATATGAAATGTCCAGAATAGGTAAATCCATAGAATCAGAAAGTAGATGACTAAGTTCTAGGTGCTGAGGGAGTCCCTGGATGATGCAAAAAAATTAATGCACTTGGGCTGCTGGCTAAAAGTTTTGAGGTTCAGGCCTACCTGGAGATGTGTTGGAAGAAAAGTCTGGTGATCCATTTCTAAAAAGTTAGCCATTGATAACCCTACGTAACACTGGTGTGTCAGAGCAGATCTGTTCCACAGGATTTCCCAGGCTATGCTGCCTTCCCAAAGGCATGCAGTTTGAGTCTACCAGCTGCTCCTTAGGAGAAAGATGAGCAGTCTCCTCCTGTGTGATTTGTTGCCTCTGAACACTCACTGGAGGGTCAGCTATGGGCCAGTTTTGACTCAATGGTATGTAACTCCAATAACATCAACAATCTTTAATAGAGGGAGTGCTAGATTGGCTCCTCTAGCTAACAGCAGGAGAAAGACGGGTGATCTCTTTCGTGAGATTTGTAGCCTCTCAGAACCTGCTGGAGGGCCAGCTATGAGTCAGTTCTGCCTCCACAGCATGTAACACAACAGCAGCAGCAATCTTTAGTTGAGCTGATCACCATGTCTTTTCTCCTGAAGAGCCGCTGAGGGGGCTCAAACCACCAAACTTTGAGTTAGCAGTCAATGCTTGACCAGTGCACCACCAGGATTCCTTAGATGGTGGTACATAAATCTGTGTTAAAGGGAAGCGGCTCCTGCTCCCCTTCATCCTTCCTTTCTCTTTATTAATTTGCACCATTGGTTGATTTTGTTTTTTTAAACTCCTTATCTACTTTTTTCAAATGTTTTTCCTAGATAGGCATTTCTGAAGTTGCTAATTTACTTTTTATTATCATTGTTTACCTTCTGTAAATAATGAAATAGTTTGCATTTTATGATAAAATCTAAGTTAGATAACTGCTTCAATTATATTAATCATAGGAAATTGTAACTGAAAATGAGGAATTGAATGATTAAGAAACAACAAACCCATCTGTGGAAAAGAATCACCTATTTAACTAGGGGATATTCCTTTCTTCAAAGTTATCTCTGTGGACACTATCTTGACTTTAGAACAAAACAAATAATAAAGCTCTAAACAGTGTCCATAGTAGCAATTTTGTAGCCTTTTAATAAACTCAACTATTAATGAAATGTTCCCTATATAGTATTTTCCAAATATTTTGAAATATGCATATTTAAAAACTATCTTTCATTTTCAGGGCTTCAAAGACAATGTCTATCGTAAAAGGCGAAAATATTTTGCAGACTTGGCTCTAAATTACAAACAGTAAGTCTTATAAAAACCATTTACTCAACTTGGAGGCAATGGAATCAACAAGTAAATTATGCCTTTTCAGTAAACAGAATAAAAAGATCAACGTTACTGTATATTTAATGCTAATTTACAATAACTCCTTCCCTTTATCCCATTAGTGGGGACCCAATTCCTAAAGTGGAATTCACAGAAGAGGAGATTAAGACCTGGGGAACTGTGTTCCAAGAGCTCAACAAACTCTACCCAACTCATGCTTGTAGAGAGTACCTCAAAAACTTACCTTTGCTTTCCAAATATTGTGGATATCGGGAAGATAATATTCCCCAATTAGAAGATGTCTCCAACTTTTTAAAAGGTAAGAAGCAAATTTATTTTTTCTTGGCAAAGAGTATGCTTAACTCACACAGAGCCCTGTATAAAGGGGAAGTCAGAATTTTCTTATCCTGTGCCCTGGAATATTTAGTCAGATACTGAGCACCATATTTAAAGATGGACAGTGGATCGTGAGTTCTGCCGGTTCACCTGACTGGTGGCTGGAATCTACCAGTGACCCCAAAGGGGAAAGATCTCCTCCAGGGGTGACTTACGGCCTTGGGAACCCGGCGAAGGGTTATGTTAGAATCGACTCCTCACGGTGAGGGGTTTTTTTAGTTCATGATAACTAGGAGCAAGCCTACAGGAAAATGAGCAGAATTAAGTGGAGATTTGAAAAATGTATCATCAAGCAAAATTTGAAAGACTGGGTTTGAATTTGGAGGTTTGAAGAACATTGTAGCTTTGTTTAGGAGACCTGGCTGCCAATGGTTAAAGTGCACAGCTGCCAACAACCTGATGGCTTACACTCATCAGCTGCTACACTGGAAAAACATGAGCTAGTCTAATTTCATAAAGATTCCAGCCCTGATTGGGGGGGGGCATATTGTGTACCAATGAAGGAGTTTTTCTTTTGCTTTTCAAGGAGAGAAGTGAACTGGGGGTGGGGGTGGGGGGGGCGGGGAGAAAAGTGCAAGAATGAATGAATGGAATTCCAAAATCTCTTTAGATGTTCATTGGAATGAAAAAAAAAAAAAATTCCAGCCCTGAAAACCCTATGAGACCATAGTACTTTGTCTAATAAGGGCTGCTATGAGTCAGAATTGACTGGGTGGCAAGGAGTTTGGTTTGCTTTTTTTTTAAATATCTTTTTAAAAATATTTGGAACTCTTTTTTTATGAAATAGATTACTGTATGACTAACATAAAGGACTATAGAATTAATGCTGTAAGCTTTCATATCAAAATGGGAATGATGTTTGTTATGGGCCATTGAGTCTTAACCAACTCATAGCTGACTCAAGCAGTTCTCAGAGGCTGTGAATCACACAGGAGGAGACTTTCCATCTTTCTCCTGAAGAGTCCTCACACCACCTGCCTTTGGGTTGGCAGTGCAATCTCCTTACCCACGAGGCCAGTAGAACTCCCTGGAAATGGATTTTGAAAAAAAAAAAGCCATTTGTAAATGTGGAAACCTGGGCTCTCATCCTACTGTTATCATCTGCTACATAACTTTATTGTGTTTTGATGGCTTAGTAGTAAGGAGTTGTGCTACCAAGTCAAAGGCAAGTGGTTTGAATTCACGAGCTGTTCTGTGGGAGAAATATGGGCCAATCTCTTCCCCTGAGAGTTATTGCCTATGAAAATCCACTGGAAGGTCAACTATGAGTCAGTTCCAATTGGATGGCAATGAGATGAGATGGTGCAGCTTTGAGAACATTATTGATTCTCTTAAGCCTTGGTTTTATAGTTGAGTCACAATAAGGAAAATAAGTATTACTCATATTGTAAACATGCAAGGAGATGGAATATATCTTTATTTCCTAGGGCTGCCATGACAAAATGCTATAAAACAAGTGACTTCAGAGAACATAAAATCCTTCACAACTCTAAGAACAGAAAAATTAGATGGTGCCTGGCTACCACTCCAGTCACTCTGAAAGGGAGCATAATTGGAGGTCCTGGAAAGAGTAGGAGAGCAATATGGAGTGAAACTCAAAATAATGAAAAAGACTGGGATTACCAGTTTGAAAATGAATAGCGGAACCCCCGAGACTACAGACTTTAGACACCCTGCAGGCCTTGAACTGAACTCATTACCATGGCTGAAATTTCAAACAACATATATGTCTATAAGGTGAACAGTGACCCCAAGGAGATATGCACTAATAGGCTCAGAAGGGCAGAATTTTCCCAGAGATAAAGTGTAGAGGGCAGGAAGGGATAGGAGAGGATGGACGGATGGAAACAGGAAAAATGCTTACATTGTGGGGAATGTAGTCAAGGTATTGAAACAAAATGTATGAATTGATATATGAAAAAACAACTTGCTCTATAAACTTTCACCCCCAGAAAAGTTGTGGGGTTTTTTTTGTTTGTTTTTTAAAGTCAAGAAGCTTACTTTCTCGCAATTTTGGAAGCAGATAATCTAAATCAGGATATTGACCACAATAATACCTGCTGAAGGCATTTTGAAAGAAACTCTCAGAAACAGTTTTTGAGATGCTCTCTCCTAAATTGTGTGGCTGCTGGAAATCCTTGGCGTTTCTGTGCTGGCTGTGGCTTTCATGGCCACTTGGCATCTGTCTTCTCCTTGTGAAGCTCTCTCTATAATAAGACACTGTACAGAGGGATTAGGTCCTACTGTGCTCCTGTATGAAGATATTAATTAAGCTGATATACATCTAGGATTCTGAAGCTCTGTCTGACATACTTTGGACATGTTGCAAGGAAAGACCAGTCCTGGGAGAGAGAAATTATGCTAGGGATGGAGAAAGAGAGGGAGACCCTCAATGAGACTGGGTTGACTTAGTGACTGGGGTCATGGGGCTAGGTGTGTCAAAGACGATGAGGTTGGCTCAGGACAGAGCAGGATTCAGAGCTGTTGTACATAGGTTCACTGTGAATTGCAAGTGACTGAATGGCACATAACAACAACAACAACAACATCTGTAAAGAAAATCTCTATTTCCCCAAATAGTGCCACATTCATTATTGTGCTTAGAACTTAAGCATATCTTTTGGGGGGGATAAATGAATTCCATAACACTATGTAAAATAGAACATTTCCTGACCTGTGAAAGTGCTTATTTAAGTATTGTGGTTGAGTACCCGAGAGTCAGAACAGACCCATGGCTGACCCTTGAGTAGATTTTCAGAGGCAGTAAATTGCACAGGAGGAGATTGCCAGTCTTTCTCCTGTGGAGCAGTAATGGCAGCTCAATTCCTTACCTCTGAGCCACCAGCACCTTTTATCGAGTATTAGTTCTCCTGAATACATCCATTATAAGTCATTGTCTCCGTGTTTCCCCCACAAGTCTTATGTGGTGTCCCTGGTAGAATTAAAATATGAAATTAAAATGTTGCTGTCATTTACTACATGTTGTTGTTATGGACTGTTAAGTCTGGTGAAATTTTCCCTACGTTTTCTCCTTTGCTTTGCAGAGCGCACTGGTTTTTCCATCCGTCCTGTAGCTGGCTACCTATCCCCAAGAGATTTCCTATCTGGTTTAGCTTTTCGAGTTTTTCACTGCACTCAGTATGTGAGACACAGTTCAGATCCTTTCTACACACCAGAGCCGTAAGTATTTCTACTTTAGTCATTCATCCTTTTGTCATTTAGAATAATGGCAAGGAGTTTTTGTGAGGATAAGCGAATTAACACATGCATAGCAATCAGAGCCATGCCTGGCACATGCAATGTGTGCTCTGTAATTGTCAGCAAGTTGCTATCATGCCTTCTCAGTCATGTCTTCATAAGATTTTTAATTGCTGATTTTCCAGAGGTATTTCTTCAGGACTTTCACCTGAGTTGCCTCTGGGTAGATGCAAACCATCAAGCTTTCTATTAGCAGTTGAACAAACTAACCATTTGCAGCGTCCAGGGCTATTGTTACCTGACAACCTCATAGGTCCCGGGTACTATTCTAGGCATAGGGGATGCAGCTCTACAAAGTCTGCTTTTATGGAGCTACATTCTACTGTGGGATACTTAATTATCAACAAGCAAGTAAGCATTTAATACGTCAGATGATCGTGACTATCATAGAGCAATGATGAAAGGAAATGGAGATGTGTTTGGCATGCTGCTATCTAGAAAAGAAAGATTACTCTGTGAAGGTGACTTCTGAACAGAGACCAGGTTGGAATGGGAAGGAGTCATGTGACCTCAGGGGAGATCTGGTCTGTATATGTATATAGAGCATATATGTATATATCTGTGAGACCACAGTTCAATCAGATCTTTTGTTCATAGGGTCACTATGGGTCATACCTGACTCGATGGCACCTAACAACAGCAATAAAATTCTTGGGCCAGGATAATTTCTTAATTTGATTAGTGTCCTTTGTGATCCATTACCAAAGTAATACCCATATAATAAATTAGAATAAAAATAAGATCAGATTTTGATATTTTTAAAATTCAGGATTGAGTAAGTATGCATTTTAAACATCACGATGTGAAAGTCTTGTCCCTCTTTTTTCTAGAGACACCTGCCATGAACTCTTAGGCCATGTTCCACTATTGGCTGAACCCAGTTTTGCCCAATTCTCCCAAGAAATTGGCCTGGCATCCCTGGGTGCTTCAGAGGAGGCTGTTCAAAAACTGGCAACGGTATTAAAATCTAGAAAGAGCTGTGTAGATGAGTAATTTTCAAGTGGGGTGGAAGAGGATGAGAACAGCTGTAATTTGAAAGCATATATGAAATATTACCATTAAAATGTCTTTGTTTCAATAAAGGAGTATATAAAACTTTAACATTTATTAAGAAAAAGATAGCTTTTTTAAAAGGTAGGAAATAACAGGACTATAATAAGGTTAATAATTTATATGTATTTTATTTTCCAGTAAAAATGATGGGGCTGCTAAAATGGTTTTTGTGCACTGAGAACAGGACAGTAAGCTGGAGATACAGAGATGAGCAAGGCTGGTGTGTGCTGTCAAGGAGTTCACCCTTCTCTTAGGAGGCATCTATGGGAAGTCTGGGCCAAATGTTCTGAGAAGGGCTGCTAGTGAAGGTGCTAGGAAAGGGATCATGAAAGAGGAGAATCTGGTCTAAGGCTTCAAAGTGGAGTCATGTTTTCATGTGCCAAGAAAGGAAGGAATTGCGTGTCAGGATGAGGATACAGAAGGCTGGGGTGGGTGGGGGATGAGAAGGTGTTTGGTACATCTGGAAGCACAGTGAGAAGCTGGAGCAAAGTGTGAAGGTGGGAGAGGTCGTGTGAAATAGGGCCAGGTGGTGTGTAACAGAACTTCTCAAAATGTGCTGTGGGGCCTCCTGACATCTCTGGAAGCCCCTAATGGGTCTTAAGGTCAACACCGTGCAGAGAAAAAGGATCTAATCCAAGTGTGAGATCAACTGAAAAACAAGTTACCTTTGAGTAGATTTCAATTCATAGCAACTCTGTGAGTTAGAAATGCCCCATAGGGTTTCCAAGGCTTTAATCTTTACAGAATCAGACTGCATCTGGAGAGAGGCTGGCATGTTTGAGAGGTTGGCATCTTTTGGTTAGCAAATGAGTGATGAAACACTGTGTCACAGGACTAGCGGATTTGAATGGAACAGCGTTCATTAATATGGTTTCAGATGCCATAAGTTTAAAAAACTACCAACTGCCAAATTTCTATCTAGTGTCAAAGAATATTCACAAATTCTCTGAAGAGACTGTTAAAGATCTCTGACCATTTCCAACTGAATATTTATGTGAAGCTGAATTTTTTTCATATGCTTTAAGCAAAACAGTATATTACAGTAGGTTAAGTTCTGAAACAGATATAAAAATCTGTCTTCCATTATGCAAGATATAAAAAAAAATCCCATATACTCATTGCTGTGTAGTCAGAATTGACTCATAACTGACCCTCCAATGGGTTTCTGGGGCTGCAAATTGAGTGAGAAGATATAATCCATCTTTCTCCCCAGGAGTCGCTGGTGGATTCCAACTGTCTGAGAGGCACTGTCTTTGGGCTGGCAGTGCAACCCCCTTAGACTTCACCTCTAGAGTTTTCTGGTAGAGATTGACAATATTAAAAGGCAATGCTACTTTCTTTTTTTAAGAGCAAGCATTGTTCTTTTTCATTAGGATGTTATTATGCTGCCATAAACGGGTTCATGATTGTTACTTTAACTAATAAATATCTTCCAAATTTTTAGTATTTCTTATATGGCAAATATAGCTGGATAGAGCCCACAAAACAAAAGTCAAAGGTCTTAGAAGTCTTTGATGGTTTTAAAACAACCCCAGGAATGAAAACATGAGAACCACTGCTTGAGAATGAAGTAAAATTGTGGGGAAAGTTGTTTGTCAAGTTAGGGATCTTGGAGTTTATTCTGGAGTCCTTTGGGGTAGTCAGGAGAAAGATGGGAAGTCTTGGAAATCTGACTAAGGGTTACTCTGAATCAGAACTGACTTGCTGGTCATGATAATGATGGTAATGAGTTTTTTTGTTTGGGAGCAGTGATTAAAGATGGTAGTTTGTTTTAGATGAAGTTGTTCAGGATGTGAGAGTCATGTTGATCTTCTTTTACAGTGTTATTTCTTCACTGTGGAGTTTGGGCTGTGTAAACAAGATGGGCAGCTACGAGTCTTTGGTGCTGGCTTGCTTTCTTCTATCAGTGAACTCAAAGTAAGCATTGTAAATCTTTGCACACTCATGTATCATTTCCTTTATAATGACTAGGAAGACTGATTCCTGTAAGATGGAGGTTAACAATGTTCTAGATGTCCAAACTGCTGCACTACTTTGTCATCTCTGACACTGATTATTCTTCCTGCCTTCAGCCCTTTCATTTCCATTGATGTCTTTGGGTTCTGTAATTCACCGGAAAGTCTTATGTTGTTGTTATAATGTACCATTGATTCAGAACTGACCCATAGCTGACCTTCCAGTGGGTTTTCAGAGGCAGTAATTGAACAGGAGGAGATTTTCTATCGATCTCCCATGGAGCAGCTGGTGGATTTGAACCATGCGTCTTTGTGTTGGTGGCACAGCTCCTTACCACTAAGCCCCAGAGCTCTGAAAGGTCTCATAGAAATGAAAAAATCTGCAGCATCTAAGCTTCTTAGCTGTGTTGAGGTGACATTGTATGATACAAAGTAGTGGTAGTGAGTTAAGCAATTTGTGAATATCTTTACTATAATAGGAAAGCTCTTGGTCATGGAATTGCTATACCACCTCTGAGTAGTGTCCATCCAGGTTGATTAGTTGGCTGCAGAGGGGAAGAAAGACAGGTGAGACGAGGCATGTGTGCACTTGTGTTCTTATTTGCATTTTTATAGTAACCATGATACATGTGTACATCTCTTGTCAATATTGTAGGACCATATTGTTAAACTTTACTAGAGATCTGATAGCTATCTTAGAAGCATACTCTATTGCTTTATGTTTTATTAAATTATGCATTAAAGGAATGCGGTATTTTAATTGCAGTTCTGCCAGTATCTAGAGGTGTGCTCCATTTTCTGTCTTTATAAAATTTTTGTCCCCATGAAAGGCTGACTGCTTTTTTTGTCTTTCCTGATTGAATCAGTGTAGTGTATTCTTGGTTGTCAAAATATTCATGGCTTTGGGACTTTGAATTCCTAGATACTTGCGATGCATGAAAAGCATGAACCCATAATGTGTGGTCTCAACCAGATAAAAAAAATGTATACTTGGTTGTGTGTATATACACATCAAACGTAAAAGGCCATTAACTAATCATCAAGGTGGTTATGGAGGCTTTTGTGATCTCTGCTTTTCCATTTTCTATAATGCATATGTTTTAAAAGTTTGAAGATTCAGCACCACAGCTCAAAGGCATCAATTCTTCTGTAATCCTTATTGTCCACCAGATGCATAGCAAGTGATCAGAAAGACCATGGCCTAGTCATAGAAAATGCTATCATGTGTTGTCCTAGAGTTGTTTTAATCATGAAGGTCGTATTTTCCAACTATCAATCCTTCTTTGTTCTTTCCACTTTTTACATTCCAATAAATAGAAATTATTAATCCAAAAAAAAAGTTTGAAGAGAAAAAAATATATTTTAAAAACCTGCATGTAGTCTCCATTGCTTGTAGAATAAAGTTAGCTGTTCACCAAACCTAAAAAAAAAAAATAAATAAAAGAAAAAAATGAAAAAGTCAGGGAAATGGCTCATGTTATTGTAGATGGTGTAGGCCAGTGTACATGGTTGCAAAGAATAGTGAAGGATGGGCCAGGAACCTGCAGGCTGAAGCTGCTGGCTGTCGGAACAAATAGATGAGTTTAGATGTAGTGTCGAAGTGAAAAAGCCTTTACTTTTCCAGAAGCATTTCCTAGATCTCAGGCCTGTAAACCACATCCTCAGGAGAACCAAAGGTGGTGCTTGTATTGCATGCTAATCCTATCTCCTTAATACAATAAATAACTCATTCTTAAATGAGATCTTCAAAGAGCTCGAGTGGCTTAGTAGTAAGGAATTGCACTACCTCAAAGGTATGCAGTTCAAACTGCCAGCTGCTGGAGGAGAAAGATGGGCACTCTCCTCCAATGTGAACAACTGCCTCTGAAAATACACTGGAAGGTCAGCTATGGGTGGGTTTCAACTCAATGGCAACAGCAACAAATGAGATCTTAAGTGCAGACAAAGGGGCTATAATCACAAAATGGCAATCTAGGATGGAAAGGTCATATTACTTAATTCATGGTACCACAGCACATAACCAGATTCATCTAACATAATTTGAAATATTTCTTGGCTTTGAATAAGAGCTTGCTCTGGAAAATACACAGACAGTAGTAATCATTATTTGAGAAATTTTCTCTATTTCCTAAGTGTGCTGATCAAACATATACTTATGTTTTATAATAACAAAACAAGTATTTAAAAAGTCTTGCTACTTCCTCACCATCCCCAGCACACTAGCAATAATGCCTATAATTTCTAGAAAATGGACATTTATAGCTTTCCAAGTGAATGAATTAACTTAGATTTGTTGATGGACAAATGTGTGCTGAACAGTATCCAAGATTCTGACTTGCACTTGAGAGCTGACCAACTGGAACTGGGTCTAAATCACATACACCTGATGGAGGATAGAAAGCAGGTGGCCCAGTGCAGAAACCAGCAATGTACTCCAAAATTCAATGGTATATACAGCCCTAAGTGCATCTTAAATGGGGAAGAGACTTTGAATAAAGTCATAACAATTATCTCGGTGTATTTTGGGGGAGGGTCAAGCCAGTTGTAGATTGATTCCATTTCACTGGTAACACAGTCCACCTAGTAAACTCACCCGCCAAGTCATTATCTTCAGGTCAAAGTAATAACCTTCAATCAGGTTTCTGAGGCTGTGAACTTTCAGGAGACAAGACTGCCAGTCTTTCTCCGTTTGGAGCATCTGCTGGATTAGAGTCATTGATCTTTTAATTAGCAGTACAGGACTACTTAGCAGTGCAGGACTATGCCGCCGGAGCCCCTTGTGTGTTGTAACATATTCAGAGTTAATCCCCACTCTGATGATCCTGGCATGTGATCCAGGACCATAATATTTAATTCACCATCTCTTTGCCCTCTAGCATGCACTTTCTGGACATGCCAAAGTAAAACCCTTTGATCCCAAGATTACCTGCAAACAAGAGTGCCTCATCACAACCTTCCAAGATGTCTACTTTGTATCAGAAAACTTTGAAGATGCCAAGGAGAAGATGAGGTGAAGTATATCTTTTCATCTGCGAAGGGTGGGTGGAATGATGGTAACAAATCATGGAAGCAAGCAGTTCTAGAAGCCTTCTGCCCTCACTAGTGCTTCCTTTCACAAGTATTCAGGATATTTTATGTATAATGATTTGAGGTGGTTACAAATATCAACCAGATGTAGATCCTTGAAGAATTTGTTTCTGTTACTTTCCATCAGAGAGTTTGTAGTCCAGTGGAAAAATAAAATATACATAACTTATTCTGTAACAGTTTGTTATAAATTGACTGACAGAAGGGAAAGAAGTAATAAGAGCTTTAGAGAGTCACAGATGAAACATAGTTGTACATCTTATCAGGAACTGTCGGCTTCATCTGGAGGCACAGAGAAAGCTTAATGACATTTGTGAAGGACTTGAAGGGTATATGAGATTTATGTATGTTGAGTTTTTGGCTGAGAAACAGCATGAGAAAGGTAAGAAGATGGAAAATATAGAGCTTATAGGTGAAACAACCAAAGTTAGCCTTGCTATTAATCAGCTAAGTGTTTGCTTAATAAAGGAGGATATTGGAGGCACAGAAACTTGAAAAATTATTCTAGTACTTTAGGAAGATAGAGGTAGTAGGAAAGGAGAGAACCACAGAAGCAAATCAACAATTGGGGAAAGGGACCTGGAGGTCACTTTGTAAAGGTGGAAACAGGGGTTGAGGACACACACTTTGTCTAATGTGCTGTTAGTTGAGAGAGTTAGGACATGCATAGAAGCAAGTGACAGCAGAACTTCCTGTAGAACAGACGGCAGCTTGGGGCAAATTAGCAAAAAGGGAAGGAGTGCAGCCAGAGTGTTCGTTAGAAGCAAGGATAGTGAGACTTAGTGCACAAACTGTGGCCTTGTTATCAAGAGGGGCCAGTCCATGAGGATATCATTCTTGACAAAGATGTGAACAAGAGGACGGCCCTCTACAAGGCAGGTTGACTGACTGTGTTTGCAAGACTGGACTGAAGAACGATAGAGATTGTGAGGATGATGCAGGGTCAGCCGGAGATCCCTTCTGTTGTACCTAGTTCATTATGAGCTGGAGCTCATGTGACAGCACCTAGAAATAATGCCACCACAACTGTGTCAACAAAGTAGATTGCCAACTGGATTTCAGCCCATACTAATGAACAGTTGTCCTTAGTTATCCCTAGGGGCCCTGAACATAATTGTCCCTGAGAAGTGCCAAATAAGAGGTTCAAATGTTAGCTTGTTAAAAGAGGCAAACTTCTTGTAATGCTTGGAAAAAGGGTAAACTAGATCATTTGAGAGGCAGCTAAAGGAAAATATTCCAAGAGGAAAGAATATATCTGTGTTGGAGGCAGGACTGTTCCTTGTCTGTTTGTCTGTATGTAAATCATAATTGAAGGATCTAGAATGATGTGGTTAAATTTGTCATAGTCTCCAAACTCCAATCAAGATATGAGACGTAGAGTAATAAAACACTAACAAGGCTAGCTACATGATAATTCCCTAGTAATGCAGGGGCAGATATGTTCATGGCTTCTTTAGGCTTTCCACCTATTCCACACGCCTATCCACATGAAGTTAGGGGCAGTTGATAGATCAGATTGAGTTCATATACATTTCTTGAAGAGTTGTCATTTTCCAAGTCTGTGAAATAGGGTTGCTGCTGTTTATTTGCCTAGAAATTGACTGCCTCTTGTTTTCTTTAATAGAGAGTTTACCAAGACAATCAAGCGTCCCTTTGGAGTAAAGTACAATCCATACACACGGAGTATTCAGATCTTGAAAGATGTCAAGAGCATAACCAACGCTGTGAATGAGCTGCGGTATGACCTCGATGTTGTCAGTGACTCCCTTGCTAAGATCACCAGGCAGCCAAGCCTCTGACAGTCCCTGTCCTGATCCAGAGGCATTGGAACATCATTTCAGAGCCCTGGAGGGGCAACTTCTGCTTTTCTTGAAGACCTGATGATGGAGTGGGCAAAAAGGACAGCGGCTCTCAGCTATAAATTATTCAATATTCCAATCATTAATGGATCACTATTTTTTGAAAATTTTACCTATTCTGTCAGAAATATACCCCCTTTTCTTGGTGACAGCTTTATGTTTGGGTTGAACTTACATACTGTATAATTTGCAGGTCATACATTTTTATAGTGAAGTCATTTGACCTAACAAATGGATCTAAACCCAGTCTGATTCTGTTTCCCCAGTCTCTCTTGAGTAGAATGACCTTTATGATCACTTGAAATACCTTGATGAGTACCTGATAATGGAGCTGGTCCATATTAGTGTCTGAATCATCTAAGCTCAATCATACCTATATGCCTGCATTTAGTAGGATAACAACTATTAATGTTGCTAATGTGAACAAAAGTTTAAAAGACCTTGTACCCAGTGAAGAGTAAATAGCCCAGTTTAATGTGTAATGTTGTGTAGGGAAATATGAAAAGCCCTGGTGGCATAGTGTAAATGGGCTAACTGAAAAGTTGACTCCACCAGTCATTTCCTGGGAGAACCCTGGACTGTGTTCTCCTTTAATAATTTACAGGCTGATGGAGGTTTGCTATGAGTTGGAATCAATTCGATAGCAGTGTTTTGTTTTGTCAAGACTGGAAAGATTTATTGGGGTATAATCCTTTAAAGCAGGCTAAAAATTTATGATTATAAATTCTTAAAATTGATAACATTATTTTGCAATTATTGAGGACATTTATCTGCAGGTAGAAAGAGCCCCTTTCCAAGTGATCTTCCTCCTTGAAGCTTCCCTCTGTGGCTTTGCATGAGGCTGTTTTTTGTTAAATATCTGTTCTAACCATGGGAGCAAAGGCAAATTGATACAAGACTCTGTACCAGAGATTGTGGTGGGACTGTCTTGAGTTTTCAAAGTGCTATTACTTTCAGCAGAGACAGATGAGAGGAGCACAGGTTTAAGCTGGAAAAGCAGTGTTGACGACTTCACTTCTATGATGTAAGGCAGACTGTTAATGAGAGGGACAGTAATGAGAATGGACAGAGGGGAAAGGACAGAAAATGGAATAGGGTTTTGTAATGTGACAGTCCTGCCACATATCTCAAATTCAACAGGTCCAAAGAGGAACTGAGACTTACTTGATTGTTATACTTCATCAGCTTCCTTTTCCAAGAATGCTATTGCTCAGTCGTCCAGGCTTGTTGTTATTGTTAGGTGCCATTGACTTAACTGCCACTCATAGTGACACTATGGACAATAGATCTGAACCTTGCTCTGTCCTCTACCATCCTCGCCATCTGATATGCCTAAGCCCATCATTACAATCTTAGCTAGTTACTTAAAAGAAAAAAAGCCTTTAACTTTTTCCACATTAAGACAAACTTTATAGCATTTAACATGCTTTCTTAAAAAATAATCAGCTCTCTTAATCCCTTTTGACTTCCAAAAAAATGATAAAAAATGTTAAAAAATCTATTTGATGTTACCCCAGGAAAAAGGTCTGTAAAGAGGAATTAATTCTAATTTAGATTTTATATTACTTGAAAGTTTTGATCATTCACTCACTCATTGTTGTCATTCAGAACTGACTAATAGCTGACCCTCAAGTGCATTTTCAGAGGTTGTAAGCCATTTCAGAGAAGATTACCCATCTTTTCCCCACGAAGCCGCTAGTGGATTTGAACGACCTACCTTCTTGTTGGCAGCGCAACTCCTTACCTATTAGACAGCCAGGGCTCCCTTGGTGTCTATAAGGAAGGTATTTGATAATAAAATCAATTGATCTAAAGGATTTGAAATATTGATTAACAAGTTTATAGTTTGTCCATTTGGTTACAAGATAATTTGAAATGTTGAGTAACAAGTTTATACTTAGTCCAGTCTGGTTGCAAGTAAACCATAATAGAGTAGAATTCTAGCAAATTGTGCATGTTGCATCTGTTTATTTTATACAACATAAGTCATGGCAAAGAATCATAGTTTCTGAACTTTAAAATGATAGTATTTAAAATCACTGTATGATTAAAGAACGCTAACATGAATGCTTAAAGTGTAACCCTTAGGTTTCACCCATTCTGAAAAATGGAAATGTGTAAAGACTGATTTCAGCTCTTTCTGGTTTTGGGATATTTGGTGAATTTTGATTCCTAAGTCTTAGAATTTACATGCATTTAAAATATGTCTTCAGAGAATCTAAGAATATGTGGATCGTCACTAAAATATGGAGATGAAATAGAATTAAAATCTTAGCTCAGAATTCTCAATGAGTTATTACTTAAAGATACTGAAAATAGTATATACCTGATTTTTAAAAGAAAGCTCCAGAGGCTGGCCATCAGAGTGCTTACATTTAATCATCTCATTATTTTGTCATTAGGATTTATGGAAATAGGAAAGACACAAAAATATACAGAGTTATTATACTTTTTTAAGGTTTGCTCTCAAACTGAAAAACAACAAAAAAACTTACTGCAGAATTGTCTAAAGGAACATGTACTAGAATTCATGCATTAACTTCTCTGAACAGTATAAACTTCCTGAGGGTAATTTTAGTCTAGTCGTTTAACATGTATTTATGATTTGCAAGCTTGTAGTTCAACTGGATAATGTATAAAAATTCATGTTTTCAATGTGAAATATATTACATTAAAAGTGGATTTAAATTTATATTAGTAATGTTTTCAGCTTAAGAAACCCATCACATATTTATGCCTCTTAAAAAGCTTATAAACATGAGACATAATAGAATCCCCAAAAGACCTGGAATCAAGAAATCATTTTTTTGAGTTCCTGGTAGAGTTGGAATCACAGGTTCCTCATCTGTAAAATGAGCTGTCTATGTCACTGGGCTATTGGGAGAGATTACAGAATGGTCTGAGAGGATTTTGGAAAAAAGAAACTTCCACAATAAAATTTTTACTGGTATCCTAGTATTAAGTTGCAAAGCCATGCCATAATTTAGTCAATTTATATTTTGAATTTCAGGTTGTTTCTAAGTTCTTTTCTATAAAATACAAGCACATAAGGAATACCTCGTAGCTTAAGCCTTTAGACACAGCTCTGATAAATAACAAGAACATATTTTTTGTAAATTTACAGAGGTAGAAGTATTGAGGGGAAATATATATGTATATATTTGAGAATAGTTGTTAGGTGCTGTTCAGTCTGTCCTACCGCAGAAGGAAATGCTGTGCAGCCCTGTGCCATCTCAAAATCCTTATTATATTAGAGTGCATTGGTTTAGCCACATATCAGTTTATTTCATTGATTCTTAGAGGCTATATTGACATATTTAACATAAAGTTATATTTCCTTGAAGAAAAATTTTCCCCTTCCACCAACAATTGATGTTGTTGTTATTATGTGCCGTCGAGTCGTTTGCGGCTCATAGAGACCCTATGTACAACAGCCCTAAACCGTGCTCTGTCCTGTGCCAATCTCACTGCCTCTGACACACCCATCCCGATTACCCCAGTCACTGAATCAATCCATCTCATAGAGGGTCTTCCCCTTCTGCACCATCCCTCCACCCTCCCAAGCATGATGTCCCTCTCTAAGGACCTGTCCCTCCTTGCAACATGCCCAAAGTATTTCAGACGAAGCCCCAGAATCCTTGCCTCCAAGGAGTAGCTTGGTTTAACCCTCTCCAGGATGAATCTGTTTGTTTTCTTGGCAGTCCATGGTACATTCAATACTCTTCTCCAGCACCACAGCTCAAAGGCATCAATTCTCCTTCTGTCCTCCCTATTAAAATTAATAAAATTTAATAATAATAATAAATCCAACTCTCTGATGCATAACAAGTGATTGCAAAGACCATGGCCTGTATCAGGCGCACCTTAGTCTCCAGAGAGACACCATTACTCTTGAGTACTTTAGAGAGGTCCCTAACAGCAGACTTTCCCATCGCAATATGTTTTTTCATTTCCTGGCTGCTGGTGCCAAGAGTGTTGACCGTGGAGCTGAGCAAACTGAAGCTGTGAACAATCTCAATCTCTTCGCCATCTATCCTGATGCTACCGATTGGTCCAGTGGTGAGAATCTTTGTCTTCTTGACATTGAGCCTCAGTCCATACTGAAGGCTGCAGCCCTTGACCCTCTGCAGCGAGTGCATGAGGTCCTCCTCAGTTTCGGCAAGCAGGATTGTGTCATCTGCATAACGCAGATTGTTAGTAGATCTTCCACCAATCCTGATGCCACACTCTGCATAAATATTGACATACTAGGCATTGGAGAGATGAGATGGACTGGCATGGGGCATTTTGAGTCAAATGATCATATAATATATTACTCCAGAGATGAAAAGGTGAGGAAAAATGGGGTTGCTTTCATAGTTAAAAAAGTAATTTCTAGATCCATCTTGAAGTACAACATTGTGAGGAATAGGATTATATCCATATGCTTACAAGGAAGTCCAGTGAATACCACTATCATTCAGATATATGCACCAACAACCAGAGCCAAAGAAGAAAAAATAGATGATTTCTACCAACTTCTACAGTCAGAGATCGATTGAACATGCAATCAAGATGCACTGATAATAATGGGTGACTGGAATGCAAAAGTTAGGAACAGAGAAGAAGACTCAGTAGTTGGAAAACACGGACTTGGGGACAGAAATGAAGCTGGAGATAGAATGATTGAATTTTGTACAATCAATGACTTATTCATTGCAAATATGTTTTATAAGAAACATAAACGCAGATTATACACATGGATTTCACCTGATGGTATGCATAGGAATCAGATCGATTACATCTGCAGAAAAAAAACGGCTGGAGAAGCTCAGTATCAGCCGTGAAAACTAGGCCAGGAGCTGACTGTAGAACAGATCACCAACTACTCACATGCAAGTTCAAGCTGAAGCTGAGGAAAACTAAACCGAATCCACAGGAGCCAAAATATTACTTTGATTTCATCTTACCTGAATTTCAGAATCATCTCAGGAACAGGTTTGAGGCCTTGAACACTAATGAGCAAAGACCAGATGAGTTGTGGGAGGATATTAAGGGTATCATCCAAGAAGAGTTAAAACGTTCATTACAAAGACAGAAGAGGAAGAAAAGACCACAATGGATGTCAGAAGAAACTTTGAAGATTGCACTGGAGCGTAGAGAAGCCAAAGCACAGGGAAGAATTCAAGATACTAAAGAGCTGAACAGAAGATTCCAAAAGGCAGCACGGAATGACAA
>NW_006399859.1:6505226-6519904 GCF_000299155.1 Elephantulus edwardii
TTTCTCCACAACCTCGCCAGCATTTGTTGCTTGCTGTTCTGTTAAATTTTGCTATTTTGACTGGGGTGAGATGATATCTCATAGTTGTTTTAAAGTGGCTAGAATTTTGAAGCTCAGTGTCACATACTTTGTGCACGTGGACAGGAGAGACCTGTCCTTGGAGAAAGACATCATGCTTGGAAAGATGGAAGGATAATGCATGTCAGGAAGACTCCAGATGTGCTGGATTGATACAGTGACTAGGGCAATGGGTGTTAGTGTGTCAGAATTAGTGAGACTGGCTCAAGACAGGGCAAGGTTCAGAGCTGCTGTACATAGTGTTGTAGGCGACTCGACTTCAAACAACCACTATTTTATATGAAATTCTTTGACCAAATCACCCACTATCGATTATGCAAGTTCGGGAAAGGCACTGAGGATGAGAAGAAGGTTCGCAGCTGGGAAAGGCTGAGAGACTCCTCAGTTCAGCGTCCTGGGGTTAGAATTCCTGACCATTCTGGGCTGAGGGTACCACTAATGATCTGAGGCACCATCCTCTATTTACACTGTCCTACTCCGTCAAGATTTTGCAGACACCCACATGCAAGCCGGGCTCAAAGATCAGCCCATCTAAGACTAAGGCTTGATCTTCTCCGAAGCTCACTTTCTGCCCCATCAAATGCAATAGAATATCTGCTCTTTTAATTCCCATGGACTGTTGTTGGACTTCAAAGAGAAAGGAAAAGTGTGAAGGAGGCTTGTGCTAGGATGAGGGTAATGCACCTGTATGGAATCATTACTAAAAATAAACGAAACATCACTGGAAGAGGGAAAGTGGTAGAACTCCCTAGCAACAGGAGGGCGGGGGTGGGCGCTCGAGTGCAGCAAGCAGGGAAGGGAGATCGGGAGGCGGCTGTTTAGCGCTCTTAGCCTGTTTCGTGGTGGTCTGGCATTGCGTCCTGGCTCCAGTGACTTCATAAGCACTGTCATCCCGTAGGGCCATTGCCACCACCTGCCTGCGGTGCTCTGATAGACCGTTCCTGGCCGGCCTCTTCCCTCGCCTCCGCCTCCCTCCCGGTCCTGGCCCCGCCCCGCCCCGCGCTGGCCCCGCCCCACTCCTGCCCCTCCCGGAAGCGCCGGCGGAGCGATCCCGCATGGCGCGCAAGCTCTGCGCCCCAGAGGCCGCCCCCGCCGCGCTCTTCGCTTGGGTGCGTGACTCCGCCCCCGGTCCGTGGCTCCTCTTGCTGAGGGTCGCGGGGCCCACTGGGTGCTCGGGACCCCTCCGTGACCAAGACTGAGGCCAAGGAAGCCGACGTCCCCTCGGTCTCTGGGCTGAAGGATTCTGGGCGGGGAGCTGAGGCTGAGAAGGTCGGGAGGAAAGGGGCTGTCATCGTGTTTTAGGAACCTACCAGCTGGTGGGGTCTGGACTGGAGGGGCTGAAGTGCAGCGGGAAGAGCTGCTTTCAGGGCTGATCGTCTGGTTCCGCGAGACCCCCAGGCCGGGACAGCCTCTGGGAGGGACAGCGTGGAGGGCTCGTGGAGGCGGATCGCCGGTCCCAGAGCCCGGTGGGAGCCACCTGTGCTCGCCATCCTCCCATCGTCTGGATGAAAAGGCCTTTCCCCAGCCCCGACCCAGCCTGCGGGGAGCATCTTGTGGATGTGAGGCGTGTGAGGCCTGGCCTTGCACACGCGGAGACCTTACGTATTTGCTGATAGAATGCTGTGAATATGTAGAATTTGCTAATGTCAGTCTCTGTGAATTGAAAGTGAGCATCATAAGGGCAGAGAACTGTTCATGTGTTATTACCGTGTGGTGTCTAGCACATTGTAAGTGCTCAGTAAGTACTTGTTGATGAATGAATGAATGAATGAATGCATACTGTGTGCCCGGACATGACCTGATCTTTTGGAAAAGAAGAAGCATGAGACTTTCCAGAAAGGGAGTAACACCTATATTGCTGGTAACATTAGTGTTTATTGGGTAATCAAAAAGATAATTAGTAGTACAAGAGAGCACTTGTTGAATGTAAAGCTGCAGATTGGCAGAAGGATGGGTTGTATGGAGTCAGAGGCAGCATGAGAGTCTGAGTCTATCTGAGGTCAGTTGAGTTGGGGTTTTATTATGTACCAGTGAGGACAAGCAAATCCTGCCTCTGGGTTTTCCAAGGTGGCATACTATGTGTAGAGATAGAGGAAATATCTGACAGAAAAAGCCCTTAAGATAATTCCTTGTCTGGACTCAAACTGAAATTTTGTTCAACCACAATGGGCCTTCGATTCTTGATGTTGTGTGCTCCCTCCTCTGTGGGAAGCGAATTTACCTTTGTGTGTGTATGTGTATGTAGTATGGTGTATCTAAAATGTTATAAGAGAGGGAGGCAAATATATCTGTTATAAGTTGTATTACAGGTTCCTTAAATTTGGATTTTGGGCTTGTGGCAGCATTGCAGAAATTGGGTGAATCTGGATTGCTGGTATCTCACTTCTTTTCCCTCTTCCCCTAATATTTGTTGATTCAGACTCACAGTGACCCTGTAGAACAGACTAGAACTCTCTTAGGGGATTTCCAAAGCTGAAATCTTTATGAGAGAAGATTACTAAATCTTCTCCCTTAGTTGGCAAGTTCATTTCCTCAGTAGCTGAGCACTTAACCATTGCACCACCAGGGCGCCTTTCGAGATCATTAGCAACCTGTGAATTGTTAATGGGGCAACCCCTGAGATCTCAAGGCTGCTGGAGGACTAGTAAAATTTTGTGCTTTTTATACCCTGTATTCTTCACTGTGCAGTGGGCTTTCATTTGATCTTCTTAAGATGGGCAGTCATGGAATGTTAAGTTTATTCACCCTATAAATAAATATACATGTGCTTTCTCTAGAGGAGAATAGTTCAAGGTGCAGGAGAAATAGCAGTGGGCAAAACAAGGTTCCTTTCTTTGTGGAGTTTACTTTCCATTGGGGGAAGAGACGCAGACGAGTTAACAAATGAATCATATCACGTAGTAATAAGAGCTATGAAAATAAGGCAGAAAGACAGGACAAAGTGGTTAGTGTGTTATTTTAGGTAGGGTCATACACTTGTTGGTAGCTTCTTGCCAGATAAGCTCTAGGCTAGTTCACTTGTATGTATATCCTTTTCCCACCTTAGAGTGTGGTTAATGAAAGGAGCTAGACGTTTGATCTGCTGTCTGCCAGATGACTGTGGAAAAGTTACTGAATGTCTCTGAGCCTTGATTTCTTCATGTATGAAGTGGGAATGATAAATGTTCATCTGCCAGGTGGTTGTGAGGATATAATGACAACATCTAGTATACTGGGACATACTCAGTGACTAGTAGCTAATACTGTCCTCTGGGAGCCTCTGGGCTCTGTGCCTCTGCCATGGCTTGCTCTCCCAGACTGGTTTGTGAAATACCTGTAGGGATGCACGTGACAAAATTTTATATATAGGGCTTTTATACTTTTAAATCACTTCCCCTCTGGTGCCTTAAAAGACAAACACATTTTAAAGGTTTTTCTTCTTTAGGAAACAACAGCCAGGAACAGAGAACCTCTGTGGCAACATTTGAGACTCAGAATTATATAGGTTTTAGGAAGATAATGCATTGTCTATATATTATGGAGCCCCTCCAAGGTCTGGGATAGTAGCTCATGACAAAACGGTTATATTTCTGCAACAAAAAGTATAAATACTATAAATGGCCATTTATCAGGACAGTTTTGGGTTTTAAGGATGCTTTGTATTTAGCATTGAAGATAAGGGATTGTAGATCTGCAGGGACTCTTGTTAAAACATCAGAAATCTTTGAATAGGCAATATATTACCTTTCTAAAATTTGTAAAATTCTGAATCTTAAATATATCTGGCCACAGGGCTTCAAATTAGAGATTGTGGGCTTATAGCAAATAAACAATAATAGCTGTATTGCTGATTGAGAACACTGTATTTGGGAAGACCTTTAGAGATCATTGCCAGCCTCTTTCAGTGTATAGATAACGAAACAGTGAAGTGCCCTGCTTAACGGCACAGTTTTTGGCTTGTGTTGATTATAGAAAGTCTTTACCAGTTCTCTCAATGAGGGTTTGGGGAGAAGGGTCAAGATCTGGTTCTGGTGTATTTGTGTGCCCTTTCCCCTCCACCCCCCGACTATATTCCTATGGGTCGGACATTGGAAGGGTCATGGAGGAGTGTCACTGGAGAAGTGGTGGATGCTATGTTCTCACAAGGACTACATAGTGTTCTGGAGATGGGACCAGTGTATAGCATGGATTAAATATAACATTCTTTAAAGAATGTTCTTGCTGTTCGCCGTTGTAATCAGTTCTTACTTTTAGTGACCCTATAGGAGCTCTGGTGGCCTAATGGCAAGAAACTGCACTGCAATCCAGAAGGCATACAGTTTGAGGCCACCAGCTGCTTGGCGGGAGAAGTTTGGACAGTCTCCTCCCGTGTGATTAACTGCCTCTGAAAACCCACAGGAGGGTCAGCTATGGGTCGGTTCCGACTCTGCGGTACACAACAACAGCATAGGGCAGAGTAGATCCTATAGGCTTCATAGAGTTTCCTAGGTTGTAATCTACCAGAGCAGATCACTTCGTGCTTTTTAAGGTGAAGAGCTAGTTTGAACCACTGACCTTTTGATTAGCAGCAGAGCACTTAAGCATTGCAGAATCTCATTTGTTACAGGCTTCAAAAGTATGTCAGGGTGAGGAATATCAGGATGAGTAAGAAAACATTGACTGTTGTGGGTCCCTTTCTCATTCACCTTTGGTTTATTTTGTCTGCTAGGGTGCAAATAGCCATGGACAGCTCGGCCTGGGCCATAAGGAGGATGTGCTTTTGCCCCAGCGGCTGAATGATTTTTGTGACCCTGGGTGTGTCCAGAGGATCACAGGAGGAGGAGGTCACTCTGCAGTTGTCACAGGTGACTTCTTTCAGGAGTAGATCTCTACTAATTTTCTTATTTAGATCTTTCCCCTATATTGTTGCGTTACCGTCTTTCAGTCATTTGTATTTTAAATTCTAGTTACAATAATTTTTTTCTTTAGGGGTGTGTGAAAGAACCATCCTGCCATCAGAGAATTTTTGGTTGTCTGAACTGCATTAGAGATCTTCTAGAGAATCCTCCCTCATACAAATGAGGTTCAGAGAGGAAAACTGCTTGTTTATGGATCGTGAGGCAGATTAGTAGCAGAATTACAACACATATTTTCCCCCAGCACATATTGCTATTTAAAGGAGTCTGGATAGTGCAGTGTTTAAACACTTGGCTGCTAAGCAAAAGGTTCATGGTTAGAACCTACTCACTCACTCCTGAGAAGAAGAACTAGTTCTGTTTGTATACAGTCTAGAAAACCCCTAACGAGTCAAGGGCACCTAACATCAGTAACAGTCGCTATTTAACTTTCACACTGTTGTGTATGTGTTGTGGAGTCATTTGTGACTCAGAAACACCCTTTGCACAATACCTGTAAACCCTGTCCTGTCCTGAGCTAGTCTTACTGTGTCCACCACACCAGTCCTCACACCCCAGCTACTGTGTTAATCCATCTCATCCGAGGTCTTCCTCTTCTGCATTGTCCCTCCACCCTTCCAAGCTTGATGTCCTTCTCTAAGGACTGGTCCCTCCTGGAAGCATGCCCATGGTACGTGAGAGACAGCTTTGAAATCCTTGCCTCCAATGAGCAACCTGTCCAGGACAAACCTGGTGAGCTCTAAAATGAAAATGTTTAGGTTCACATCCTGGTTCTGTGTTTTATTAGGTGTGTGCCCTTTTATAAGTTACTTAGTCTCTCTGTTCTACACTTTCTTCATCTATAACATGGGAATAATAATGGTAGGTGAAGAGACTTAATGAGTTAACAGTGCTATTTTATGGCATTTGTGGGCCGTTTTCTCCCAAAGAAATATTAAAAATTGTATTTCCTAACTGTATTGGTATAAAGGTGAATATAAGCCAGGCTGGATCTGTTAATCTATATTCACTACTATTCACATTATTTTAAAAGAAATGAAAACATTTTTGTGGAACCCTAAAAGTATTGTGCGCTGTGGACACTGTCTGTAAAGATAAGTTAGCCTTGTACTTAAAGCTCTTAGAATGGTAGCTGGCACATTCTATACATTCTAAATGACTCCTGTTAGAGTAGATGCTTATTTGATGATTAATTGACTACCAGGACTTAGTCTTTCCATTTAGATATTAGATTTGAGTCTTCTGGCCCTGTGCCATTTAGTTCTAGGGCATATTAACATATCCAACTTACCATCTTGCATGGGGAAAACAGTTTTGGCTTATGATTCTAAATGAGAGTGACGTCTTTTGCTAACTTCGGGAATTATCATTTTCTCTGTGCATGTTATCACCAAGCCCTTTATGTTTTGCAGCTGGAGGAGATCTTTTTGTTTGTGGCCTGAATAAAGATGGGCAACTGGGACTTGGTCACACAGAGGAAGTTCTGTATTTTACCCCTTGCACGTCCCTCCTTGGCTGTCCTGTCCAACAGGTTGCCTGTGGCTGGGATTTTACCATTATACTCACAGGTGAGTTTATACCCAAATAAGGATCTGAAAGCTTTGAGTGAAAAGAAAATGATGGTGATTAAAGACTAAGTGAATGCCTCTTTATGTTTAAATACACACATACCCAAATGATCTCTCTGATTGTCAAGGAAAATTATGACATGTTTTTTGTAAGGAGACTTTTAATAGTTAAGGAAGTTAGGCTGGAGAACTATTGCTGGAGATTGGGGAGTGGATTACAACACCTTTGGTGGGGCTTCTTGCCCCAAAAGTTCGCCATAGCCATGTGCCTTTCTCAGCTGGGCAGTAGAGCTAACTAAGGGTTACTTGGAAATGTGGTTAAGTATGAGGATATTAGAGGTTGCCACAGTAGTGATGGCAGCTTTTTCCCCAGTGAAGGATTATTTTTTTGTTAATTTTTTTTAAATTATATTTTGTGTGTATATTGTCAAATCAGATCTGACTGGTATAGGAGATGATTGCCCCTCCTCCGGCAGAGCCTCTGGTGGATTTGAACTGCATACCTCTGGGATTGCAGTACAGCTTCTTGCCACTAGGCCACCAGAGCTCCCAAAGGATTGTTTTTTAATTATACCCATTCTTTACTTGTGACTCCCTCTCTGTCCAATAGTAAAAAAAAAATCTATTGTTCAATAGTTAAAACCTGCCATTTTTAAGTGGACTAATGATGCCCTTCTGGTGCTATAAAACACGAAGGTATGAGGCAAAAATAATGCTGGCATTGATGGTTAAGGATAAGTGACAGTTTTGGGCCATGATTTCAGTGGATGAGGAGTTATCTTTTGGTGAAATTTGACAGTTGTTAATAATGTAATTTGATAGTTATGCAATGGTGTGTTCATCCTCCATTTTGTGATCTGAAGTGCTCATTCCCTTTTTTCATAATGCCTGTTTTCACATATTTTGACCAGTTATTTGCAACCCAATATGCCAGTAAATGAGGCTTGGGTATAAGATATTAGACAGAACCCTTTGGTTTTTGTGAAACCAGACGGCTGATAGGATATAGAAGAATGTGGTCAAAGAATTAATAGAATAATGCTTTGCGAGTTGTTAGGAACCCATGGCAGTAGTTACCCTGTCAGCTGCCTTTTCCCTTGAATCAGTTTTAGCTTCTCTGCCTGGCCTCACCCTGTCCTGCTGGCCATTCTATATAAAGGACCATCTATGTTTTCTGATCAGGCTGCCTCCTGGTTAGAGTTCTCTGGCAAGGGCATCATTTGATCATCTTATTCCCTTGCTTCTAACCTGTTTGGTTTCTTCTCTCTCTCAAATTCCAAGCTTTGTAGCACAGAGCTTTCTAGCACCATGAAATGGCTATGCAAATTCTTACAACTCTTATACATTTATTTGTGCTCTTCTCTCGGTTTGGAATGACCTTCTTGTCTGTGTGGTGAACTCCTCTTTAAAATCCTCTTCAAGTGTCACTGTCTCTCTTCTGTGAAGGTGTTCTATAAGGAATGTCAAATTTGATAATAATTATTAGAATCTAAAGAACAGCTATCATTTATGAAGCACTTATTATGGGCTTGCACTGAGGCAGTAGAGAGTCTGTAGAGAGCACTCTCTTTCCTGCCTGCTTTTAGAACGAATTGTTAGACAGATTCATTGCCTTGGAGATCAAATGGAAGACTTTTTATGGATAATGATTAAATTGAAAGATAAGTTAATTGTGAAGCTAGTGGTTCTGCTAACACTGCGCTAATCCAAACTCCCCACCCAAACTCTCAGCCTTCCCCTCTGGGGAGATCCTTCCTGTGTCAGCCCTGATCCCCTGCTCTGTAGAGTTAGATCCAGCATGAGAATGGAGGAAGGTGCCAAGCCTCTTAGATCTCCTGTTCCTTACTCAAAATGTGCCAGGTGATTATATTACTCCTCATCTCCTAGAAGGCTTAAAGTATGAGGAAGAACAAGGAGAAAGACCAATAAATGGAAACATTTCAGGAATAAATGTCCTCCAATCTCAACACTAGGCACTATGATAAGTGTTTTATAGAGGATATGTTTTGAATGCTGTGAAATATAGGGCCCTTACCACCTTCTCTTACTTCTTTTGCACCTTTTGTCTTTATGCAATTACTTACTGACCACAGATTACATTGCCTCATAGATTTGCAATTTAAGTAATTGTATTTTGCAGAAAGTGGTCAAGTTTTATCCTGTGGATCCAACTTGTTTGGCCAATTAGGAATTCCTCATGGGCCTCGAAGATGTGTGGTTCCCCAAACCATTGAGGTAAGGATAAAACCCATAAAAATTCATTGCCATTGGATTGATTCTCATTGATAGTGTTCCAAGTCAAAGCAGAAAACTGCCTTATAGGGTTTTCAAGACAGTAAATCTTTATGGAAGCAAACTGCCCATCTTCCTCCTATGAAGACTGATGAATTTAAACCAATGACCTTTCAGTTAGCAGCAAAAGTGCGAGCATTTTGATAGTTGACTCTGGATAATTTTTCAGATGAATGAAATTTTATTTATTTATTTATTTAAACAGAATTTTAGAGCTGTGATTGTGTTTTCTAGCTGGGTTTAAAAGAGGTCGTGGCACTAGAGACATTATTGCCAGTGTGAGATGGATCTTGGCAGAAAGCAAAGAATACCAGAGAAATGTCTATCTGTGTTTCATTGACTGTGCAAGGGCATTTGACTGTGTGGATCACAACAAATTGTGGCTAACCTTGAGGAAAATGGGAATCCCAGAATACTTGATTGTGCTGATGGCGAAACATATGCTTGGACCAGGAAATAGTCTTCAAAATAGAGCAGGGAAACACTGCATTGTTCAAAATCAGGAAAGAGTACATCAGAGATGCATCCTGTCTCCATACCTTTTCAATCTGTATGCAGAACAGATTATTTTGGAAGCAGGGCTCTATGAGGAATGTAGCATCAGGATTGGAGGAAGACTCATCAACAACCTACGTTACGCAGATGACACAACCTTGCTTGTTGAAACTCAAGAGGACCTGAAGCACTTGCTTCAGTCAAGGACTATAGTCTTCAATATGGAGTGAAGTTCAATATCATGAAGACAAAGATTCTCACCACTGAGCCAATTGGCAGCACCATGATAGATGGAGAAGAGATTGACATTGTTGACAGTTACAGCTTGCTAGGCTCCACCAGCAGTCAAATAAAAGACGAATTGCGGGAGGGATTGCATAAGAATAAAATTTTTTTTTTTTTTTACTTTTCAAGAAGAGTGAATGGGGGTGGGGGGGGGAGAGGACAGGGAGAAAAGTGCAACAATGAATGACCCGAAGTTTCTGTAAACTTTCATTAAAATTAATTTTTTTTTAAGAAAAAGACGATTTGCATAGGGAAAATCTGCCATGTGTGACCTCTTCAGAGTACTGAAAAGCGACGATGTCAGTCTAGAGACCAGGGTACACCTAATCCAGGCCATGGCCTTTGTAATTACTTGGTATGCTTCAGAGAGTTAGACAATGACTAAGGATGACAGAAGAAGATTTGATACCTTTGAATTATGGTGCTGGAGAAGAATCTTGAACATACCATGGACTGCCAAGAAAACAAATAGGTCTGTCTTAGGGTGAAACCAAGTTTCTCCTTGGAGGCTATGATTTTGAAGCTCTGTCTCACATACTCTGGGCACTTGGCCAGGAGAAACTGGTCCTTGGAGAAGGACATCAGACATCATGCTTGGAAGGGTGGAGGGACAGCGCAGGAGAGGAAGACCCCAGATAAGACGCGTTGATACAGTAACTAGGGCAATAGGGGTTGGTGTGTCAGAATTAGTGAAACTGGCTCAGGACAGGGCAGGGTTCAGAGCTGCTGTATATAGGGTTGCTATTGGTTGCAGGCGACTCAATGGCCACAACAGCAACAACAACAACAACAACTACAACCACCACCAACAACAACTACAACCACCCTTCTCCAGACTAAAGGACTTAGTCTCAGAAACCAATGAGTTAGGAGAATTTGAGTTGAAAACTTCAGGTCTTTCTGGGAAAAAGTGGCTTGGAAGTTCGATGTTGTGAAGTAGCTCTTAGAAAATTCCATTAATTCTCATATTTTTTTTTTAATGTACCGCTAATCTATTTTTTTTTTAAAGAATAAGGGTTGGGCAGATCATGACACCCAGGCATCCCACAAAGTAGGCGGCTCACCATAGGGGCAACCTTTACCCGCTCAAAAATTCTTCTCACATTAGCAGAGAGGATCCTGTCATCACCCAGGATCATTATTTTCCTTACTGATAAGTTTAAGGCATCTTCATACTTATGTAACATTTTTGTGCAGTGTTGTTGTTATGTGCCATCAAGTCAGAACTGACTCCTAGTAGCAGATTTTCAGAGGCTGTATGTCATGCAGGAGGAGATTGCTTATCTTTCTTCCTGAGAGAACTGGTGAATTTGAACTGCAGGTCTTTGGGTTGGCAGCACAGCTCCTTACCACTAGGCCCACTACAGCTCTTTTTTTTAAAATTTATTATTAATTTCAGTTAAAGTTTACAGAGACTTTGGATTTCCATTCATTCATTGTTGCACCACCACAGCTCTTTTTAAGCAGTAGAATAATTAATTTCATAAAAGCACTAAAGACATTTTTACAATTCTAAATTAGTAATAATGAGAATTCTGCTAGAAACTAGCCCAGATCAAAATAACTTGCCTAATGACACGAAGTCTTGCAAATGGCGCAAGTCAATGCTGCTTAGTGGTAATATAATGTCAGCCAGAGATGCAGTTAGAATTTTTCTAGTAGCACTCATCTAGAAAATAAAAATAAAATTTAAATAGGTGAAATTAATTTTCTAATAACAGCTTTTTTTTTTAAAAGGATAATACTTCTTTATTGTTTTTTTTTTTAAATTTTATTATTTTTTGTGTATGTACCATCAAATCAGATCTGCCTGGTACTGGAGGAGATTGTCCCTCCTTCTCCAGCAGAGCATCTGGTGGATTTGAACTGCATACCTCTGAGATAAGTAACAGCTTTATTGAGATATATTTCACATACATAAAATTCATTCTTACAAAGTATACAGTCCCATAGTTTTTACTATATTTCCAGAAATTTGGGGCCATCACTACTCATCTGTCATATTCTTACTCAGAGAGTGCATACATCATACATTTTGCCAACCGCATGACATTTTCCACGCTGTGCTATGGTAGTTAAATGTGCTCTCTAACCCTTGACAACCTCTAATCTATTTTCTGTGTCTCTGGATTTGCTTATTCTGGACATTTCTTATAAAAGCAATCATATAGGATACTGTGGCCCTGTCATCAAACAAGCACAGTAAAACCCCATGAAGGCTATACTTGATGCATTTACAGTCACTTTAAAATAGAGAGATTGGCCAAGTAGAGCATATTTAGAAGATGGTTAGGGAATTTGAAACCATGAGGGTGATGGTCATCATGAGGGTGATGGCTGATGTTTTTGGGAATGTTTGGCCTAAGGAAAAACTATGCATTAGTTATGTATTTATCTGTAACAGATTATCCCAAAATGTAGTGCCTTAAAATAGCAGACATTTATTATAGAGCACAGCTCTTGAGGGTCAGGAATCTAGGAGCAGCTTAGATGCTGTCTCATGAGCGTGTAGTCAGCACACATTTCTCTGGAAGGCTCAACTCAACTGGAAGATCCACTTTCCAGCTCTCTCTCATGGTATTAGCAGGAGGCTCAGTACCTTGTCTGTGTGACTCTCTGTAGAACTCTTCAGACATGGCAGCTGGCTTCTGCCAGATGACAGTGGCCACACGGGCAGCCTCGGTGCTTTTTGTCACCTTGTCTCTCTGTCACACGCCCTCATTGTACTCACTGGACATGAGTCACTCCGTCCAGTACACTTGTAATGGGGGTTGGGATAGGTTGGACTACCTATATTGAGTGGAAATGTATAAAATAATTTGAAGCTGTATTTTTAAAACTATCATAAGCTGTCTTGAAGAAAACTTGACAACTATCTTCAAATACTGGGAAGCATTGTTGGAAGCTACACACAGAGTGCCTCCACCAAGGAGATAAATGAAACTGTGCAAAGATGAAACAGACACTTGGGAAGGTGGTGAGCCTGGCAAGGTGTGTGTAACAGGAGCTAGGTGTTTGGCAGTGGTTGAATGACCAACCACTTGGTAAGGTGTTGGGGAGAGATTTTAGCATTAGATGGAGATTTAATGAGACCAGGGTTTGAAAAACTACAACCCTTGGTAAATAAAATTGTATTGGAACAAAGCCAGACCATTCATTTGTGTATGTCTGGGCTGCTTATAGGCTACCGTGACAGGGTTGAGTAGTTGTGACAGATACCGTATGGCCTACAAAGTTGAAAACATGTACATTCTGGCCATGTGCCGAAAATGTTTGCCAGCCCAGACCTGAATGATCTCAGGGTTCCCTCCTGCCCTGACAAGCATTGTTGATATGGTATTATAGTTATGATTTTTAAAAAGATCAGATGTTTAGAGATCTATATCGACATGCACAATCAATACCCTTGGCACCAGTATTCAGAAAAGAAAAAGATGAGTTGCTTTGTGAAAGTCTGCCATCAGGGACCTCTCCAGAGTGTTAAAGAGCAACATTGTCAGTCTAAAGACTAAAGTCTTAGAGACTAAAGTGCACTCGATCCAGGCCATGGTCTTCTCAGTTGCTTGTTGTGCATCTGAGAACTGGATAGTGACTAAGGATGACAGAAGAGGAATCAATGTCTTTGAGTTGTGGTGGCAGAGAAAGGTATTGAACATACTGTGGGACCACCAAGAGAACAAACAGGTCTGTCCCAGTGAGGGTGAAACCAGGTTGCTTGTTGGAGGTGAAGCTCATGGGAGATGAAGCTTCATTTCACGTACTTTGGACATGTTGCCAAGGGGGACCATGCTTGGAGAAGGACATAATGCTTGGATGGGTGGAGGGCAAGCACAGGGGAAGAAAAACCTGAAAGAGATAGATTGACACAGTGACTGTGACAGTGGGACATGTGTGTCTGAGGTGGTGAGGTTGGCTCAGGAGAGAGCAAAATTCAGAGTTATTGTCCATCATCAGGTCACTATGAACTGTAGTCCACTCAATGGCACATAATATGTTTATAGATGTAAAAGCCCCTTTAAAACCCTTTACATAAATCAGACACATAATGGGGACCATACTACGTTGCATTTGGGTCTAAATAATACATTTCTGTGGATGGATAACTCTGAGGTGTAAATTCTCCATTTCTTGACAGCTCCTGAGAGAAAAGGTTGTATGTATTGCTGCTGGACTGAGACACGCGTTAGCTGCTACAGGTGATCATTTTACTTTTGTTTCCTAAATAGGTGTGTAATCAGGAGAGACTAAGCTTCAGGAGAAAAAGCTTTAAGGAGAAATACCTTAAAATGCCCTGTTGTTAGGGAGCTCTGGTGGCCTTGTGTCAAGAAGCTGCACTGCAATCCCAGAGATGCATGGTTTGAATCCACCAGATGCTGTACTGGAGAAGGAGGGACAATCTCACCTGTACCAGTCAGATCTGATTTGATGGTACATGCACAAAAAATAATAAAATAAAATATTAAGAAGAGTCCTGTTGTACAATGTAAATAAAAGATTGTATAAAACACAGTGTATATGAATGAAATATCATCTAAAGAAATTATATTAAAACCTATTAAAAAAAATAAAAAGACACTGATACGTGGGGGGAAAAAAGTCCTGCTGTGTTGTAATACTGATTTAAAAGGAGGACATAAGGCAGAAATGGATGAAAACTCAAGGAGGGAATAAACAAATTTTCCCTTGCTCTTTATTATGATCTAGAATGGAGCTTTGGTGGCCTCATGGTGAGAAGCTGTGCCACAATCTCAAAGGCACAAGGTTCAAATCCACCAGCTACTCTACAGGAGAAGGATGGGCAGTCCCCTCTCAAGTAATTTACTGTCTTTGAAACCCCCCTGGAGGGCCAGCTATGGGTCAGTTTTGACTTGATGACACACAACAGCAACAGGCATAGTGCTAGGTTCTCTCGATTTCATGGCCCTGTTACTCCTCACAGCCACGCTCTGACAGTGTTGGGGTCAGAGTTTGGAGAGAGCTAGATTCCAAGGCCCACCTTCTTTGCCGGGAACTATGCTGCATTTCTGATGAACCTTGACCGACCTACCTACCTACCTTCCTTCTTTCCTTCCTTCCTTCCTTCCCT
>NW_006399859.1:6520041-6520565 GCF_000299155.1 Elephantulus edwardii
CTTCCCAATGCCTGTTTGGAAGCTTTAAGTGAGCTTCTCGTGCTGCAAGGGGAGTCATGAGATGAGGCCATGATGCCTGCATGGGAGGTGAAGAGGGGAGGTGATATGTGGAAAAGCAGTGATCTTTTTTCTCTCTCTGCCTCCTTTTTCTTATTCTTACTCCCATTGGGCTGAGGGACAGTGCTAACTGGCTGTGGTAGCTGAGGCCCAAGTGCTTGGTTCCAGATGGAGAGTGGACAGAAGATAGAGGAAGTGAGGAACAGTCTAGCTACTATGCTGATGAGCATCAATTACCCTCTTTAAAAAAAAAGCTTTTAATTTTTAGACATTTATTACAAAATAATACTGATAAACCCTTAGTCCACTTTTTCCAGTTTTCTCCAATACAGAGCTATAGTGCACTGTCTCAAGCAGGATATTGACATCAAGAGGCAAGATACAGGACATTCCTTTTTTTTTAACTTTCTTTTTAAAAAATTAATTTTTTTTAAATTTTAAATTGATTTTCATGAAAGTTTACAGAG
>NW_006399859.1:6521590-6522875 GCF_000299155.1 Elephantulus edwardii
TATATAGAAGTCCCTTGTCTGACATGTCATTCCCAAATATTTTTTCCCAATTGATATAGAACATATATGTCACGTCTTGTTGCCCTTTTGTAGCCACACTTATTTCCCTCCCACTTCCATCTTAGTCTTTTGGAAACACTTAGGTCTTCTCCATCTATAAAATTTTGTCATTTTGAGGGTGTTATATATAAATGGACATTTTGACAATGACTCCCCCTACTTCAGTCTGTGTAATTCCCCATAGATTTATTCAAGTTATTGTATGTAGCAATACTTTATTTTTTTACTGCTAAGTAGTATTCCATCGAGGGAACTCTGGTGGCCTAGTGGTAAGAAATTGCACTGCTAACTCAAAGGTACACAATTTGAATCCACTGGGTGCTCTGTGGGAGAAAGATGGGCAGTCTTCTGTGCATTTTACTGCCTCTAAAAAACCACTAGAGGGTCAGTTATGCGTTGATTCCAACTTAACAGTGTAGAACAACAATGTTTTATTGCATGAATGTACCAAAATTTGATTAGCCAGCCACCCCACTAAAGGACATCTGGGTTGTTTCCAGTTTTTTATTACAGTAGTTATTGAATTGTGAATGTGTGATTTATGGAAAACTTACCCTCACTTTAAACCAGTTGAACCAAACTCTGCTTGCAGCAAATTCAGCACAATCACCTTGCTGCTTGTGCAGAGTATAAATTACTGAAAAGTTTGAAAGCCTTTTCTTGCACTAAAGCCAAAACCCCCATTTCTGTCAAGTTGAGTCTGTTTCCTGATAACTCTCCACTAGGTTGTCATTCAGGCCATAGATCTTAATGGGAGAAGACTGCCTCTCTCTCTCCTAAGAGTGGCCGATGGGTTTGAGCTCTTGACTTTTTGGTTAGAATACCAATGCTTGACCTATTACCTCGCCAGGACTTAAATTAAAATTCACTACCATTAAGTTGTTTGTTAGTTCCAACTCATAGTGTCCCTGCGTCAGGTTTCCAGGCTATCTATCAATCTTTACAAGACAAGTGGTTGATGAATTCAAACTGCTGACCTTTCTGTTATCAGTCCCATTCATTTATAGGAACTGTATGTACCTGTTCCAATTTAACTACAGATTTGACTTAAAGACACTTAGGAATGGATCTCATTTGTAACTCAGGGATTGTCTGTAATATTTATAAAGCTGTTGTAAACATTGGTGAATAGTTTTTTGTGTGAACATCAATTTTCATTTCTCTGGGATATATGTCCAGGAGTGTGATTGCTGAGTTGTTTAGTAGTGATTACACTTTTTTTTTT
>NW_006399859.1:6524355-6531397 GCF_000299155.1 Elephantulus edwardii
TTTTTTTTTTTTACCATCAGCAAAAGTTCATTTTTTTGGACACCTGTTGCTTCACTAGAAACATAATTTAGCTTAAAAATGTGTCTATGTACTATTGCTGGGAACAGCAGTCTTGATAGAAACATACACACATTGTTATATGTATATTATGTGTATTACAATTCAGTGATATTGATTACATTCACTGTATTGTGAAACTACCATCACTGTCTGTTTCTAAAATTTTTGTCATCCTGGACAGAAATTCAGTACTCTTTGAAGAGTAACTCTTCATTTTTTTTTCTTCCCTGGATTCCTGGTAATTGCTAATAAACTTTCCCTTCCATGCATTTGTCTAGTCTATGTATTTCATATAAGTACACTCATAAAATATTTGTTCTATGCGATTTGTGTTACTTAGCTTAATGGTTTCAAGGTCCATCATGTTTTAACATATTTCAGAGAATCATTTGTTTTTATGGATGAATTTCACTTTATGTTCACACCACATTTTGCTTATCCATTTATGTTTTGTTGAAAACTTGGTTTATTTTCACTTTTTGGCTATTCTGAATAGCCAATATAACCAGTACAATGAACACTGCTATATAAGTATCAGTTTGCATTTCTGTTTTCTAATCTTTTGAGTATTAGTGGAATTAAGGAGATCTTATTAATACTTCCTTATTTAACATTTTTTAATTCATTTTTAAAAAATTTTAATGAAAGTTTACAGATGCTTTGGATTTCCATTCATTCATTGTTGCACACTTTCCTCCCTGCCCACCCTTCCCCCTCAGTTTGCTTTTCTCTTTGAAAAGTAAAGAAAAAATTAAAGAAGAAAACAAAAGTAAAAAAAATGTTTTATTATTATACAATCCATCCCCCAGTCCATTTCACTATGCAGCTTACATTCTGGACTCTTGTCATGACAACAATATCTAATCATATATCCCTTTTAAACAGTTCTCTCCCTTACTGTTTCAATGCAGTATACATTATTTATCCCCTCTTTTCCTTATTTCCCCCCAACCCCTATGTCAGTCCCACTTTACAACAATGGCATTATGCAGTATTTGTCCTTTTGTGATTGAGATATTTCACTCAGCATAAAGTCCTCCAGGGTCACCCATTTTGGCTAATATTTCATGAGTTCCTTGTTTTTCAATGCAGCATAGTATTCTATTGTGTGAATATACCTCAGCTTCTCTATCCATTGGTTTGTTGATGGGCCCTTGGATTGTTTTCAACTCTGCTATTTGTTTAACTTTTTGAGGCACTATCACTTGTTTTTCATGATGGCCGCAAAATTTTACATTTCCACCAGCAGTGGATAAAGGATCCGGTTTTTCTGTATCCTTACCAACACTTGTTACTTTCAGGTGTTTTTAATAACAACCATACTGGTGAATGTGAAGTAGTGTCTTTTTGTGGTTTTGATTTGCTTTCCTGTTGGAGTTGACACTGTAATAGTGAATAACGACTAATGATTAACATCTTTTCATATGCTGTTGGTCATTTATATTTATTCTTTGGAGAAATGTTTATTCAAATCATTTGCCTATTTTAAAAATTGGAGTGTTATCTTTTTTTTGTCGAGTTGTACGAATTCTTTATATATACTAAATATTAAACCTATATCAGTTATATGATCTCTAAATACTGTCTTCTACAGCTTGTGTCTTCACTTCCTTTGATTAAATTTTTTTGTGGCTAAAAGTTTTCAGGTCATTTTTCGTCTTTCCCCCCATACCTTGCAGTTTACTTTTTGAAAAGAGTTTCGGTTTTGTTAGTTACAGTGTGCTCTTCTCACATTGTACTCAGTAATCATAGCTTATCCTTCATAAAGCAGGCTTGTCTACCCATTTATAGCCAAGATTATTGGTTAAGGGATACTTCGAGAGGAGCCTGACCCTAACAGCGTGTAGATCATAGCTGTACACATCTGACTGTAGACCAAATATATAGAACTTCATCTAGCATGTTTGGAATTTATATGGAGAACATGGGTTTACAAATTAGATTCAGTGGATATAGAAATACAATTCTATTCCCCTTAAATACTAGTAATTAACAAGTTATTTCAGTCATAAGTATTTGGTGATTAGAAATCTCTGAATTCATGTTGATATATTAGAAATGGCAGTACATTAAATATTAGGAAAACTAAGTCTTCTGCCACTAACTTCCTCTGTGCCCTGGGACAAATTACACCCGCTCTTCAAAGCCTTGGTTTCCTCATCTAGTAAATATGCAGGAAGGTTTTGAACATCTCCAACATTCTTTTACAGCTCCAGCTGGAGTCTGAGTGAACAAAGTTGTCATTCCAGTGATTTGACTCTGAATAAATATCCTGAAATTTTATGAAGGGGAATTTATCATGTTGGAATTTTATTTAATGCACTTAGATTGCCCCTCTTGAAGTCCAGATTTTAATTTACTTGTTGGGAGTTCCTGTGGCCAATCATAGGCTCTCCTTGAAACATTGAGTTTCTCTATAATATTAATGTTAACTAAGAATGAACTGGAAGTCTCCCACAGCAGTGAATTCAAGGAGCTCTCTTTTCTTACGCTGATGTGTATTTCCCATTTTTTTCCTTTGCTCTTCTGGGAAGCAAGCGGCATCGTATTCCAGTGGGGCACTGGTTTGGCATCATCTGGACGGCGTTTGTGCCCAGGGCAGACTCTCCCATTGTTTCTGACAGCAAAGGAACCGAGTAGAGTAACAGGTGAGGTCTTTTTGTTTCAACTGGTTTTGCTCTTTGTCAGGAAGTAGAGATATTGGCATTTGGAAAATTAATAAATATGTTTTTGCTTTTGGTATTTCTTGGTCGCTGTCTAAGTCTCTATTGGTTGGTCTGTTGGTCTTGGAATTTTTATTAGCCTAACAGAAGGACTTTTCTTTGCTGGCAGTTTGGGACCCATTGAGAGAGAAAGGCAAGCTCTAGAACTGTTAAAAATGAGATTTTTTTTAACATTTTTATTGTATTTTGTACAGTCATTCACATTTATACACTTATTCACATACATTATTTTAGTCGTGTACATTTTGTTTTATACAATCACTTCTATACATTGTATTTTATGTAATTAATTAATAACATTATGTTGATTAATATAATTATGTTATTTTAAAGGATGAAACTTAACATTACAATAGGAAATAATGCTAGTAAATGTGATAAGTAGGGAAAATAAAAAGTTTCAACAAAATATCAGAGCAAGGATTTTTTTTTATAGCAAGAAAACGTTAAAAAATATAAAGCCACAATTATGCAGGTAATTAATTACTATTGAGCTATGACTTTTATCACTCATATCATCAAGTCCCCATTGCACCTTACCTATTCCTTCATGCCCAGGCAGGTCAATTGGTTGATCTTTTTGTTCATGAAATGGTCTTTGTACTTTCTCTGTTTCTTTCTCACACACACTTTCTCACTTTAACTCTGTGTCTCACTCCCTCTCCCCCACTTTTTCTTATATGTCATCTACCCCTCTGCTCTGTACTGTCTTTCTCTGTGTATTGGTGTCTTCATCTCCTCCTTTTTCTCACTCTCTTACTGTGTGATTCATATTACTGAGAACTGACTATAAGAAGAACTAGGAAAAGGAGACACCTATCCACTTTTCTCTACAAAGAAAGAGGAACAAAGGAAGAGTTTCAGAGAGCAGTTGAACGGAGGGAAGGAATCTGTATGTCATAATACTTGAAGCACTGGGCTGCTAACTGCAGGTCAGTGTTTTAAACCTATTGGTGCCTCCATGAAAGAACGATGTCACAGTGTGCTTCTGAAAGTATTTACAGTCTCAGAAACCCTGTGGGGAAGTTATCCTTCGTCCTGTAGAATTACTGTGAGTTAGAATCCACACTATGGCAATGGATTTGGAACAGAAGGAGAGAGAGAAAAGGAAAAGTATGGGTTGCAGTAGAAGTGATGTACAAGAGAGCTTCGATGACTTGATTTTTCAGAGTTCTGGAGACATTCTTCAGTGGGGAGTGGGCGTAACTTCCTTGAAGCCCATTGGTTGAGTGGGGTGGGTAGTCTTAGAAAGGGGAAGGGGACATTGGGTAACAAGGAGGCTATCTATCCACGTCACATGACATCTTAATATATTCATACTGTAAATTCCCAATTCCCATGTTTTTTCTGCCTCATCAAGACACTTAACTTCTCGTATGGCATATCCTGCATTCTCTTTTCTACATGCATTTGTGTAAACTACTATTTCTATTCTATTCTCCCCAGGAAGATTCTGAGTTTTCGTGGCCTAACTTAAATACAGCTTTCTTAGTAAGGACATCTCTCTTCCACCTCCATTGTATTTTCCTCATGCACTTGAAAAGTATTATTACTCATCTCAAAATGATACATCTCTTTGACATTGAGTTGGAACCACTCATAGCTGACACTCCCTTGGCTTTTCAGAGGCTGTAAATTGCATGGGAGATGACCTGTCTGTTCTCCCATGGAGGTAGCTGATGGTGGATTCGATCCACCCAGTGTTTGGTTGGCAGAGCAATTCCCTATCCATTAGACCACCAGAACTACTTTTATTCTTATTATTATTGTATATGTGCTTTCCCACCTCCCAAAAAGACTGGCCTTTTTTTTAGGAGCAGGAGCTATATATGTTATTTTATGTTTCAGCACAGACTCCATAACTAGAAAGAATAAAAAAATGTTTTTGATTTGATTTCAGTAACCTGTTTGGGATCTTCTTGGGACACAATGAGATTCAGTTGATTTGGGGGAATTTTTTTTTTAACATCTATAAGATGAAGATGAAGAGCAGTGGAGTCTCTCTGGAGACTAAGGTGCGTCTGATACAGGCTATGGTCTTCGCAATCACCTGTTATGCATCAGAGAGTTGGACAATGACCAAGGAGGATAGAAGGAAAACTGATGCCTTTGAGCTGTGGTGCTGGAGAAGAGTATTGAGAATACCATGGACTGCTAGGAAAACAAATAGATTTGTCCTGGAGAGGGTTAAACCGGGTGGCTCCTTGGAGGCAAGGATTCTGAGGCTCCGTCTAGCTTACTTTGGACATGTAGTGAGGAGAGACCGGTCCTTGGAGAGGGACATCATGCTTGGGAGGGTGGAGGGACGGCGCAGGAGAGGAAGGCCCTCTATGAGGTGGATTGATTCAGTGACTGGGATAATTGGGATGGGAGTGTCAGAGACAGTGCGATTGGCACAGGACAGAGCGGAGTTTAGGGCTGTTGTACATAGGGTCGCTATGAGTCGCAGGCAACTCGACGGCACATAACAACAACAACAACAACATCTATAAAATAGTTGATAAAAGTGTAATAAATAAAAAATGTAAACCATCTTTATAATTTAGAAACAAAAAACCCACATAGTTTTCAACGTTAAAAATATTTAAGTGCACTTAAATAGACGCGTGTCCAAAGAATACATAAACAAATGAAAATATCCTCAGTACAATCAGTAATTAGAGGAAAAGCCAAATAAAATACCACAAAAATTCACCTTCACTTCCTGTTGTTTTATGTCATCAGGTCAGAAATGAGTTTGATCCAGGGGCCACTAGAGTGCCTTAATTTTTATGTGTGAAAAAATATTGTTTAATTTCTAAATTTTTTTCAAAACATTTAAAATATAATCTCTTCATCATCTTCACTTTATCTGGAACTGGAGCTGGGCGGTGATTGCTCGATCCTCATATGGCCACTAGAGGTCACACTTCCTCTCTAGTCAACAGCCCTTCTCTGACCTTTTCTCTTTCAACAGGATGCTTGAAGGTGTGAGGGCAATTTCAGTCAATTAAGTAGAAGTGTCAAGAAAAGGAGTTACCAAATAAGACTGCAATCTCTGCAAATTAGCAAAACTACTAGCTAGAGTTGATTTGAATTATACCTTGTTGAGAAAGGTCATGTAGATCAGGCCTTTCTTGTAGCTGTAAAGGCAGTTCAAGTTCTGGTTTTGCCTGTGTGTTGTTAGGAGATTTGATGAGTTTATGTTTAAGTGACTGCACATGATAGTACCTGAATGTGTGAGGAAGCATTGCTTCTTGGCTCATTCGGTGAATGTAGGTTTTGTTGTAAGAACTGACTCGATGACACCTAGAAACAATCTCACAGTGCCTACACTAATATGTGTATGTGTATACACCTCTACTTATTTACTAGTCTCTCTATACGCCTGACTCAGTGCTGTGGAGCCGGCTGTGACTCACTGGGAATCTCCATTGGGCTTCTGACTCTAACTATGTTTGCTTATTTTTCAGTTCTTCTATCATCTTTATTCACTGTCTAGCTCTCAAGGCTGTAAATCTTATGAGAGGAGACTGCCTGTCTTTCTTTTGAGGAGCAACTGGTAGGGAGGAGGTGGTGGATTTTTTACTAGCAGTCTGTCATGCATAGAGTACACCACCAGAGCCCCATATTGTTGTTGTTGTTGTTAAGTGCTTTAGAGTTGAGTACAACACACAGTGATGTTATGAACAACAGATCTGAACCCTGCCCTATCCTGTGCCGTCCTGATCATCTCTGATATACTTAGTCCCATTGCTGCAGCCACTGTGTCCATCTATCTCATTGAGGATCTTCCTCTCTGTCTCTTCTTTAGAAACCAGAAATTTATATTGCTCAGGTGGACTACTGGTAGAAAGCTGTTCTGCAATCCCAAAGGCACATGGTTTGAATCCATCAGCTGTTCCTTGGAGGGAAGTTGGGCATTCTCTTTCCATGTGATTTAGTGCCTCTGAAAACCCAATGAAGGGTCAGAATAAGAGTTAATTCTGACTCAACAGCACAACAACAACAATAACAACATTTCCAATTGTAATCCATTATTACATGTTTGATTCTAGCCCTTCCCTTTTTTCTTTTCTTTTTTTTATTGGGAAAAACATATTGGGGGTACAAGGAAGTGAGGGTTGGGAGCAGAAGGGTGAGGATGGGCCAGGATGCAGTTGCAGAGCTGCACAGTTTGGTCGGTGGGGGGAGCAGGTGAAGGAAATGATGAGGGTCCAGTGGGGACCAGATGCTACAGAGGAATGACAAGCATTTTCCAATGGTAATTAAACCAACTG
>NW_006399859.1:6532412-6540786 GCF_000299155.1 Elephantulus edwardii
CCCCCCCCCCAGGTCTAACCATCTTTTGGCAGAAACATTCTACAGAACAAAATATGTTGTGCATTTAGGATGTCAGTCCTCTTGTGCGTGCTGCCACTGTTAAATGTCATCAGACTCACAGTGACTTTCAGCAATCCATTGTATAGGTAGTCATCTTCTTTGGCCTGTCCAGGAAACCCAAACCTGCAGATGGCAGGGCACGCATCCCATCTCCCACCTCCCACGCAGGTGGCTGGTGGGGGTGCAAAGCCCCCCCAAGTGCGGGCGGCCGTTGGGGGCACGCCCCCCCCCCACTGCATGGGTGCCTGGCGGGCTCTCGGCCCCTCTTGCACTGGCGGCCAGCGGGTGCCCACTTCCCCCACCACCACCATCCTGGCTCCAAGAATTCTCTCCAGGACAAGTCCACCTTGCGGCAGTGTGGTAGCTTCACTGCACCAGTCTTGAGGAGGCCTGGTGCCCAGCATCCATCCTGGGTGAGGGAATCCATTGGTTCCGGCTGTGGAAGCCTCATGGAGCTACGGCAGCTGTTCAGCTCTGCGCGGGCTCTGCGGGAGGGGGTTGGGAGCCATGAGACTCATCCATTCCTCCTTGGGAATCCTCGAATTCCTGTTGTTGAGCCTCGATCTTCACTGAGGGCCAGTCATCAGCTGTTTAATTGTTTAATTATCGATAAGCCAAAGTTTGTAGAAGGCCATAGTGGCCCTGCTTTAAGTGGTTCGCTGCTCCCACAGCTCACCACGTTGTCTCTGCCTCCGCCACCATCTTGGATCTAACCGCCCTTCCCTTTTTCATCTTTGTATCTCTTCTCTTTGATAATGAGAAAGCTGGCTCTCTCAGCCTCTATACATTTGCTTATATGTTCATTCTCCTTGTGTACAAAGGGTCTCCCATCTACGCCAGCCATTGTCTTGGTCAGATGGTGTGGACTGAGCCTACTAACTAGCTGAGAATTTTGCCCTATGCTCCAGTAGTGCTGATTAACAGCCTCTTGAAGGCCAACTTTTTCCTGCTAAAAAATGTAAATTAAAAAGAATTTTTTTCTTTTGGTAGGTCTAGACAATTCTAAAGTAAAATGTGTTCTTGCGGGTTCAGACCACTCAGCTTCACTAACAGGTAGGTACTAACTCTTTTAGTTTGACATGCTAATCAGAATTTGTAATGTGACCACCTACCATGGTGATACTGGGATACAAAGGGGAGATTCTAGACTTTGGATTTAGAGCTCACCGCTGGAATGATGTTAGATCAGTTACTTTGCCTATCTGAGATCATATTCTTATCTGTAAAATAAAGGTAATTATGAGGAATATATGCTAATGTGTGTAACCAACAGTTGCCTGTCAGTTAATCATACTGTGGTGGGTTATGTGTTGCTGAGATGTTAGAAGCTATGCTACTGGTATTTCAATGACCAATGGGGTCACCCATGGTGGTGAGGTTTCAATGGAGCTTCAAGGCTGCAATAAATTAGGAAGAAGAAGTTGGCAGTGTATTTAAAAAAAAAAATGGACCGTGAATGAATGGTAATGGAATTTATCTGGTATAGTACCAGAAGATGAACCCTTCAGATTAGAAGGCACTCGAAATATTGCTTCCTTAACTAGAGTCAACCTTGATGATGGGGATGGAGTAAAGCTTTTGGGACTTTCATTTGATGATGTTGTAGAACTCAGAATGAGGAGAGAAAAAGCTACAAACCTCCAGTAGTAATCAAAGCATGAAGTGTGTGAAGTATGAATCAAAGAGCATTGGAAGTGATAAAAAATGAAATGGAACATTTAAAGATCATTATTTTAGACATTAGTGAATAGTGTTGGCCATTTTGAATTAGATAATTGTATACTCTACTGTGCAGAGAATGGCAAATTGAAGATGAATAGTTTCATGTTCAAGATGAATGTTCAAAAAGAAATGACATACAGAAGATAGTCTGTTGTTTCCCAAAAAAATGGTTTGTTGTCGTTATTGTTAAGTGCCATTGAGTCTCAGGTGACTCATAGTGACCCTATGAAGGAGAGTCCTCGATGCCTGTGTGTCCCTCATCCTCTCTCCAGGTTCATAGGGTTTAGAAGGTTTAAAAATGGTTTAGAAGTTCTAAAAGAAAGATTTGTTACAAATACAGCTTCAACAATGGATGAGCTTTGAGCTAATCAGCCCATTTATATATAGGGTTGATATTTTCCTGTGGGAGTTGCTTTTACTATACCTCACACCCTTATGAAGTTCAGGGATTTTGCGCTCTCATTGCGTCTGAAATACCCCAAATTTACATCCTAGAACGTTCTACAATGTCAGATATGCAGGATCACTTGGGTTTGGAAAGGCTTCACTAGTTTGTATCCTCTTTTTTATAGTTGTAGAGACAGAGAGTCAGTGACTAGACTAGACAGTGACTGAAACTCAGATCTTCTGAAACTTGAAATGTTATAGGAGGAACAATACTATAAGGTTATATTGAGATGTCACAGGGTAGAAGAGGAGCCGAAGTGTTGGCTTGAGGTCCCAGGATGATTTCCTTATTAACTATGTAATCTTGGAAAAAATCACTTAACACCTCTTAGTGCTGACTTTTTGTCTCAAGCAGAGCCATTTAGTAAAAACATAATGCCAGCTTTATTTAAAAATTAAAAAAAATGGGTGAAATTAATTTTTGACAATATACTTTACTGAATGTATTATAGCTGTAATAGTACTTCAATACAGAGCCAGTATGCAAATTACTAATAAGCTGTTTTAAAGCCTATAAAATATTCTTATTTACTCTTTGCAGTTTATCAATGTATTTTTAACTTACAACTCATTTCAATTTGGATGAATCACATTTCAGACATTCAGTAGCCACGGATGGCTAGTGGCTACTGTGTCAGACAACACAATTATAAAACCTTAAAATGTTAAAGAGTTGAAAAAACTCTTTGAGATCATCTAAAACACAAAACTCATTGCTGTCAAATTGAAACTGACTGATAGCTGACCTCTCAGCAGGTCTTCAGGCAGCTTTAAGTTGCACGTAAAGAAGGAGACTGCTCATCTTTGTCTCTTGGAGCCTTTGGCTAAGCAGTGTGATTCTGTAGGGGCTGTGCTACCTGAGGTCATATAAAGGAATCATAAACAGACAGAACACAGACCAAATTGTAGACCATGGCCTCACCTTGTTTGCCTTTAAGTTAAAAAAAAACCCCTGGGATGTGACTGCCTTTTAGACGGGCGTGTCCTTTCTGGATTCCAGTTGCCCACCAGCTTCTCTTGTTACCAGCCTATCAGTTCTATTGTCTGACCTTCTGGACCAACTCTCCTCTGTTCAATTTTTAGCTGGTGAAACTAAGGCTTTGAGAGGAAGTGATTTGTCCAAGGTCACATACCAGATCCAGGAATAGAAGCCAGAGTCACTTGACTCTGAATTTGCTGTCTTCCTATTAAATCACAATGTCAGTCACTTGCATCTTGGCTTCTGTAGTACAGGACTGTGAGGAGGTTAGAATGAGCTAATGTGCTACATAGATATGATGCGGTGATGTTTACTTTCTGCTTGGAGTGGCGTGCATACAGTGAAATTCTCTTTCAAAAGTTTATACTTCAGTAATCTATCTTTTAACCTGTTATTTAAAAAAGTTAATGTATTTTTTGCAAGCATGTATTTTCCAAGTGCAAGAATAAAGAAACATATGTCAAACATGGTAGATGTTGAATAAATATTTGCTGAGTGACTAAATGAAAAAGTCACACATTCCTATTCCTTAGTAAATATGTGACCTTCTATCTTATGTATAGAATTTTAACAAATATTGTTGCTCATTTTTATGAATGTTGTCTCATTGTCTACCCTGTTAATCATCGCCACAGAAGGATAAAATCTTTTTAAACCACTTTTTTGTGCTGTTTTCCACCACTTTAGATAATAATCTTGTATCTCTTTTGTTCCCCGTCTATTCTTTCAAGATGCAGGAGAACTGTATATTTGGGGGAGTAACAAGCATAGGCAACTCCCAACCCAGGCTGCTTTCCTTTCTGTGCCCCAGAAGATGGAAGCACACTGTTTTCAGAATGAAAAGGTCACTGCCGTCTATAGTGGATGGACACACCTGGTCGCCCAGACAGGTAAGAGAACAACAGAAAATTCATGATTGGTGAGAGCAGTTGGGGCCAGCAGTCTAAACAGCCATATGTGAGGATGAGAAAGTTGATTTTTATTGACGAAAGCTTAAAAACTGGAAAGGGAAGGGCCTGGGATCTAGTTCTGCATTCAGCTGGCTTTCTGACATTTTCTCTCTGGTCACAGGTTTGTACCTAAAAAGACATTTTTGGGTTAGATGAACTTCGTCTCATTCTCAGAGTCCATGTGGCTTTGAGAAGGAACCCACTGCAGCAAACATCTCCCAGAAATTCATCTAAGTTGTTTGAAGGGTCTTTGTCTTTTCATAGTTGAGAAAATGATAATTATTTGCATTTCCACCTGAGTCTAAGTTAAAAATGCCAGAAAATGTTAAAGATATCTTTCAGATTTGGAGCAGGAACTTTATTTTGGACCACAGTGGCATGGTATTCCAAGTGTAACTTTTGTTGACCGTAACTAACTATCTGCATTGATTTAGACATCCCATGCATTCCGTCAGATGTTACCCTGTCATGCTTTACAGCTTCTGGCATCTCTGCCTTCTCTGTACTTTTCCTCTCTTCCTTATCTTTCCGTCAGGCAGATCTCCTTTCCTGTCTTCCACCGTTCTGACTTACTCTCTGGTTTTGCTTTTGTCATGGCCTCTCTTCATCCTTGCCTTCCCTGCTCCTGCAGATTTCCAGGGGTCTCCAGACACGCAATTTGCAATTCTTAAAATTTATTATCATGAAAAAAAAAAAAAATTTATTATCATGTCACACCTTCGCCACTTCAGGGGTTTTAGGAGTTCTCTTGCCTGCTTTTCACTTGCTTATTAGCTGCACAAGACCAACTACCTGGAGAGTGTTATTCCAGTACTTTGAGTTTCACAGGCTTTCAGGACAGCTTCAGTTATCCTTGGTAAGTTACACATACTTCACAATTGCATACATAGACATAAGTTTAGCAGCATTTGTATGTATTGATGTTGTTGCTATGGACTGTCAAGTCAGAACTGATCCATAGCTGACCCTCCAGTGTGTTTCTGGAGGCAGTAAATCACATGGCAGGAGATTGCCCATCTTTCTCCCTCAGAGCAGCCGATGAATTTGATCTGCGTGTCTTTGGGTTGACAGTGCAGCTCCTAGGATGCATTTAACTCGTCTTTTAACAAAGTTTTGTAATCCATTTTGGGACAGAGGCCTATATCACAAAGGTGTATAATGAACTTTCCATATTTGCCAGTTCAGAGAATGCTATAAGAGAATATATGATTCATTTGGAGGAAAAGAATAACTGTCCTCAAAGAGATTCAGACTTCTTGAAAATCTTGACCACCTACAGGAACTTCTTTTTAAAAAGGCACACTGATCATGAATCAATTGCTATCGACTGATTCTCATTCATGGTGACAACATGTATGTGGAATCTAACTGTATCCTGTTGGGTTTTCAAAGCTGACCGCCAGGCCTTTCTTCTCCGAGAGGACTTTCGAGAGGTTTGAATTGTCAACCTTTTGGTTATCAGTTGAACACTTAATCATATGTGCCATCTAGGATCATAAGTACCACCTTAATCATACATGCTACTATGCCTTCACTGAGAATAGTAGCTGCTTATTTATGTAAATTTTTTTCACTATTTCTTTTTTCCCCTCCAGACCACTAACCTTGTGAAGGAAAGTACCATATTAATCCTCTTCACTTTTGTATCTCCACAGCCTCTTGGAGTATGTACGCATTTTCCTGAGCCCAGCTGTTTCTAGTTAAGAAAGACTGTTGTTATGTGCCATTGAGTCACTTGTGACTCATAGCGACCCTAGGTACAGCAGCTCTGAACCCTGCTCTATCTATCCTGAGCCAATTTCACCGTCGCCAACAAACCTACCCAATTACCTCAGTTACTGAGTCAATTATTCTCATCCAGGATCCTCCTCTCCTGTGCAGTTCCTCCGCCTTTCCAAGCATGATGTCCCTCTCCAAGCACTGGTCCCTCCTGGCAACATGCCCAGAGAATGTGACATGGAGCTTCAAAATTCTTGCCTCCAAGGAACAGCCTGGTATCACCCTCCCCAGGATTATTGTTTATTCTCTTGGCAAACCATAGAATGTTCAATACTCATTTTCCAGCACCACAACTCAAAAGCATCGATTCTCCTATCATCCTTAGTCATTGTCCAGCTGTCTGATGCATAGCAAGTAATTTTAAAGACCATGGCTTGGGATCAGGTGCACCTTAGTCTCTAGACTGACATTGTTGCTCTTTAGTTATCTGGAGAGGTCCCTGACAGCATATTTTCCCAGTGCAATTTGTCTTCTGATTTCTTGGCCACTGGTACCAAGAGTGTTGATGGTGGAACCAAGCAAGCTGAAGGTATTAACAATCTCTGTCTCCTCCATCTATTATGATGTCACCTTGATTGGCCCAATGTTGAGAAATTTTGTTTTCTTGACATTTGAGCTTCAGTCCATATTGAAGGCTGCAGTCCTTGATCTTCTGCAGCAAATGCCTCTGGTCCTCCTCAGTATCAGCAAGCAAGGTTGTGTCATCTGCATAATGTAGGTTGTTAACGAGTCTTCCTCCAATCCTAATGTCACATTCCTCCTCAAAGTTCAGTGTCTCAGATGATCTGTTCTGCATATTGATTGAAAAGGTGTGGAGACAGGACACATCCCTGATGCACCCCTTTCCTGATTTTGAACCATACAGTGTTTCCTTGCTTTGTTCTGATGACTGCTTCCTGGTCCAAGTGTAGGTTTCGCATGAACACAATCGAGTATTCTGGGATTCCCCTGCTTCTCAAGATTAGCCACAATTTGTTGTGATCCACACCAAACATACTTCAATATGCATTTAAGACACATTAGAAGGCTAGGCTAGGATTGCTGACTTCTTCACTCGGGCTCAGTGGCAATAGCCTCTGGTTCATGAAGTGGATTTCAGCTTGTCTCTTTGGAGGTAGGAATCTGACTAGGTCAATTAATATTTATTATGCACCTTTTGAGTAATATGCTGAGTCTTAGAGAAACAGAAAAGACATGGTGCCTTTCAACTCAAATGTCCAGATAGATCAAGAATATAGAGATGTAAGATTCTCCTTTCTACTTGCTTGTCTATCCACCCACTTTCCTGTCCAACAAATAGTGTGTCTGTTTAAATACCATGCCTAGTACTAGATACAGACTTTGCCTTTAAGACATCCACTGCCCACTGAGGGAGACCAACTGTGAGTAACTTTAATCTTACTTCAGTGTGAGACTTGCAGTAATAGAGCACAAAAGTAGCAGAGACACTGTGAAAGATGTTGTTAGGAAAAGATTTTTTTTCTAAAGACTTATACAGAATGTTGGCAGGATTTGAAGGCTGGATAGAATTTTCCAGATGTCCTAGGGTTAAATGGGCATACTAAGAGTTTGCTACTCAAAATTTGTCTGAGAATTGGGAACCTCGGTATCATTTGTAGCTTGCTAGAAATGCAGACTCTCAGACCAGACCTTCTGAATCTGAACAACAGTTTAACAAGCTCCTTTGCCTGTTAAAGTTTGAGAAACACTGACCTGTGATACCCTACCCTTCAAAACATAGTTGTAGATCCCTATTTAGTGGAATGTATCCTTCTACAGAATCCTTTGGTTCAAGTTATTACTAAATAAATGTAGGGTCTGGGTAAATGACTTGAAGGTAATTTTCAAGCATCTGTGAAGCAAGTTGCTTTTTTGTTAAGGTACATTCTATTTATTTTGTGTGTTGATCAAAGTCCTTTAAATTTAATTGCTTTGTTAGTCTTTTTTTAAAATTTTTTAAAAATTATGTATTATTCATGGATATTGCTTCCTCCCCCCAAACTCTGTGACCCCGTGATTTCTCCCCTCCTGACATTCAATGTCCCTACCCCTCTCCATCCCTCTTTGGGTATCTGTACACATCTTACTGATTATCCTTCAGGTTTTACAATAATGTTCTTATGCACCTGGGTTAGTTCACGTAGCATAATGCTCTCTAGCCTACCCCATGTTATATAGTATTTTTCAAAATTGTGACTTCTGAGTGCTTCATAGTATTCCATCTTGTAACTGTACCGTAGCTTCTCAGTCCAGTCATTTGTTGATGGACATTTGGGCTATTTTTATGTTCTTGCCATTGTGAATAATGCTGCTGTGATCATCAGTATGTACAAATCTCTGTTTTTATCTCAGTTCTGTTTTCCTTGAGGCTTTGTTAGTCTTTTAACTTGAATTGTGTCAAAATAATACAACACTTTAATTTTTTTAATAAAGTATT
>NW_006399859.1:6541026-6546206 GCF_000299155.1 Elephantulus edwardii
TATACCCAAACAAACAAGTAAAACAAATTAAACATAATAAACTCAAAGAAATACTTTCAAAAATCTCCATATGATCAGAGGATTCAGGTTGAATATTCCTTGAAAGTTTGTTTTAATTGTCCCATTGCCACAGTGCTTGTCAAAACCAGTTCTGATTAATCTCCTTTGTCAGTGTGTCCTTTGGCATTCAACACTTTAATTTTTAATACAGTCTCTTCCTTTAGGTCTATCCATGCCTCCTCATTGGCCTTTTATAGCCCTCTAAATCAAGTTAGGGCAGATTTTATTGAGCATCTTTTGTATGTCAGTACTGAATCCTAGGTGCTTTATGTGTTAAATCATTTAATCATCCATGAAGTGAGCATTTTTATCCCCATTTTAATGGCAGAGAAACTGGGGTTCAGAGTTTTAGTAAGTGTCCCAAAGCCACTTTGGAAGAAGTGGTAGGTGAACATTCAGACTCACATTGGTCTGACTCCAAAGTTCATGCTCCTAAAAAACAGAGGAATTGTTTCTGACTTGTCTGTCATATTTTATAAATTCAGAGAAGACCAAACACTAATTTGGAAAAATAATTTTACATGTACTGTATATTTGATCCTTCCAGAAATAGTTGAAGAAGAGAGAATTTTAGATAACTGTGTACAGTAGTCCGAGTAATTGAGTGTTAACAAGTGTTTCTTGGTTTGTCAGTTTTCTAAGAATTGCAGTGCAGTAGTAAAATACGCTCACTTTCAAATGGTAGTGAATTCAGCTGAGCCTGTTAGTAAACCCTTTAACTAGTTAGGGAGCTGGTTAATGGAAGACATAGTGATGCTCCTTTGAATTTCACTTTGGAACATTGTAAGTGATGCTCAGTCTCACATCTGGGCCAGCAGCCCAGCCCTCAGGGTAGGAGGTTGGAACCCACGTTCCTGACACTGAATGAGTCACCGCAGCTGCTTCATGTTCAGCATCGCATCTCCACCTCCACTAGAGAGCTTTTGGTAACGTTTCAGCTGTCTAATTAACTTGTTAATTCAGATCACTTGTTTGTGTTCTTTGCCACTTTACCCTGTCTCCTAAGCCCAGAATTGTTAAGAGCTGGGTTGTTTGAGTATCCTGGTTGTTGTACTGACTTTTGGGTAAATGGGAGTCCCCTGCTCTTTTTTTGATTCACCATCTGAAAGCTCTTTCAGCAGCAGTGGAAGCCCTTGCCCTGGCCCTGTGTCACTGAGAAGGAACTCTCAGGGCTTCCAGTTTAATCAGACTCAGCTGTTCACATTAATGGGAACACAATTTCCCAGCAGGGTTAGAAGCAGCTCATTAGTGGAACAAGGAATTATTCCACTCTTGTTGTTTTCACAAGCTCCAAGGAGGAAATGTTCCTGGGATCCACATGAGGGTCAACACAGAATTGCTCAGTCTTGTTCTGGGAGGCATTAGTTATGTGACATTGATTAAAAATGTTTATGGCTAGTGGCCCTTTATTAATCCAGGACAGATGGGACAGGATGAGATAGGGAGAGAGAAAGGAAGAACACTTTGCCCTTTCTTTTCTCCATAATTTCTAGACCAGTGACTGTTAACCATAGTGATTTTTTCTTCTGCGGTGTTCGTAATTTTTGGAAATATTTTTCTTATTACAAATAATGCAGGGTGAGCACCCACAAAAAAGTGCATAAAAAATTCACTATTCGTCCCAGAATGCAAATTATGTCACAGTTGAGGTACATGCCCCATTTTATAGATGGCTGGCAACTCACAAGTATCAGAATCCCTCTACAGTTTGTCTTTATGGGAATCTGAAATGTGTTCTCTGCTTTACCCGCACAGGAGTCTGGTGGTTGCCTGCAGTGTTTGTGATGGAAAAATACTTCTCTCTGTTAGTCAGAAGCACTTGGAGAGAGTCCAAGAGAACCTGTTCTAATCTGGGAGCGTTGGCAAGGAAGGAAGGGTACCTGCATCTCTAGGCTACAGGAGCTGCATTCTAGAAAACCTTTCCTAAGCTGCTGACTATCCCCGATCATTGTTTTCAGGAACGTGATGGGACTTCTGGTTGTCTTTATACAGGCTCAGTGACCTGCAGCTGTCTCATATGAAAAGAATGTTTTCTTGACCAATTTGAGAGATGGATAACAGATCTAGTTGCTTTCTTAGTTTAGTGTCTTTAGTTAAGTCACTTCACCTGGATAGACCTCAGTTTCTCAGTTTTCAAGTGATACATTACATCCAGCTTGCGTTAACCTTCTATGAAATGCACATAAATGAATCTGTGTGAAAGGTCTCAGCTAACAGTAAAATGCTATGTGCACACAGATGAGAGGTGCCTAAGGTTGGGATAGGTGAGTGAATGAAGGAGTTAGTAAAAACTCAGTTTGTTATGATCCACAGTCAAATGCCTTTGCATAGTCAATGAAACACAAATAGACATTCCTCTGGTACTCTTTGCTTTCAGCTAAGATCCATCTAACATTAGCTTTACTATCCCTAGTGCCATAGCCTCTTCTAAACTCAGTCTGCACTTCTGGCATTTCTCTGTTTATGTGCTGTTCCAGTAGTTTTGGATAACTTTCAGCAGGACCTTCCTTATATGTGATATTAATGATATTGTTTAATAATATCTGCACTCTTTTGGGTCATCTTTTTGGGGGGATGGGAACAAATATGAATCTCTTCCAGTCAGTTGGCCAGGTGGTTGTCCTTCAGATTTTTTGGCACAACTTGGTGAGCGCTTCCAGGGCAGTGTCTGTTTGTTAAAATATGTTAGTTGGTATGCCATCACTTCCTGAGGCCTTGTTTTTTACCAGTTCCTTCAGAGCAACTTGAACTTCCTCTTTAATCACCATAGACTGTTGATTATATGTTGTTTCATAAAATCTTTTTGGTATAGTGACTCTGTGTACTTCTTCTATCTTTTTTTCATATTTCCTAGATCATTCAACATTCTGCCCACAGCATCCTTTAACTATTACAACTCCAGGCTTGAATTTGTTCTTCAGTTCCTTCAGCTTAAGAAATGCTGAGTGAGTTCATCCCTTTTGATTTTCCAACTTCAGCTCTTTGCACATTTTCCTGATTTTGTTGGTAACATCCAAAGCAAGTCAAACATTCTCTTTCTTGTTATCAGGCTTAATCAAGGTGTTGACTTTGGCCGCATCATTGTCATTGAACTTCTGTATAGCTTGTTTGCCTTTACAATGACAATGAACACAAGAGTGTTGTTACTGCCTATCTTCTTCATGGCTGACTTCATGGTTAGGGCAAACTTGATGATGACATAGTGGTCACGTTTGTTTCTCCTGAAGGTGCTCTTCTGGGGATTATGGGCTGCCTTCGGGGTCTCAGTGTCTTTGGAGGCCAGAATGTGGGTGATGTGTGGTTCTTTTTTTTATGGCTGTGGATGCCCTTCAGGACTGCCTTCTTGGTCTTTAATGTCCTGGTCTTTAATGCCTTTGGTTTGGCTTCAGTTTTAGGAGGGGCGGGGCTTCCTTCTTCACTTTTGGTGCCATATTTTTGTACATAATATATTCATATTTCACTCAACATAGTATCTTCAAGTTCCAACCATACAGTGGCATAAACCAGGATTTCTCCATGTTGAGTAGTTGTACACTGTATGTATATACCTTCTACATTTTATTTATGCACTCATCAGTTTGTGGGAATTTAGATTGTTTCCACTTTTGAACAATTGTTAATACTGCAGTGAACATTAGTGAATAAGAGAGTCAACTTGGAATTTTTTTCTTAGTCCTCTGAATGGGGAAATCCAATTTTCCAAGCACCATTTCTTGAAGAAAATCTTCTTTCCTTACTTTGTAACCTTGTAAAAAAAAAATCATTTGACCATAGATGTATGGCTTATTTCTGGAATCTCAATTTTATTCCGTTAGTCTGTATATCTACATAGGGTCTGGTGGCCCCATAGTAAGAAGCTGTACTGCAATCCCAAAGACACGAGGTTCAAATCTACCAGCTACTCCATGGGAGAAGGATGGGAAATCCTCTTCTATGCATTTTACCACCTTTGAAAACCTGCGGGAGGATCAGCTCTGCATTGGTCCCAGCTTGATGGTACAGAAGTACAACATATGTCTACGTTGTACCTGTACCATAGCAGTATGTTGTTGTTAGTTGCCATTGAGTCATATAAACCTCATAGTAACCTGGTGAACAACAGATCTGAACCCTGTCCTATCCTGCACCATTCTTACTATTCCCCAACACAGGTGAACTCATTTTCACAGTCAGTGTATCAATCCATCTTGCTGAGAGTCTTCCTCTCTCTTGCTGACACTCCACTTTCCCAAACACGATATCCCTTTTCAAGGAATAGCCTCTCATAACAACATGGCCAAAATGTGAGATGAGTGTGAGACACAGGGTAGATGGCTACTTACAAAGTAATTGACTAGGGTAAACCTTATGAAAATCAGTAGAGCATTATCTGATACAGTGTCAAATGAACCTTTTAAGTTGCAAGGCACTCAAAATATTACTGAGAAAGAGCTGCCACCTTATAGTCTACCTTAATGACTTGGATAGAGTAAAGCATCCAGGACCTTCATTTGCTGGTGTGACCTGATTATGAAAATAACAACATGGAATGTACATGCAGCTCCATCACCTTCTTTTTTAAAAAATGTTTTATTATTATTAATGTCAATGAAAATTTACAGAGACTTTGGATTTCCATTCATTCATTGTTGCATTTTTCTCCCTGCCCCCTCCCCCCAACCCAGTACACTTTTTTCTTTGAAAAGTAAAAGAATTCTTTCATTATTTTACAATCCCTCCCCCCAGGTCCACTCCACTATGCAGTCTTCGTTCTGGACTTCTGTCATGACAAAAATATCTAATCACATAACCCTTTTAAACAGTTCTCTCCCTCATTCATTTCAATGCAGTATACATTATTGAATGCATCTTTCTCAGTCTCCTCCCAACCCCAATGTCAGTCCTGTTTACAACAGTGGCACCATTCAGTATTTGTCCTTTTGTGACTGAGATACTTCATTCAGCATAATGTCCTCCAGGGTCACCCATTTTGAATACTATTTCATGAGTTCCTTGTTTTTCAATGCAGCATAGTATTCCATTGTATGAATATACAACTTCTCTGTCCATTCGTTTGTTGATGGGAATTTAGGTTGTTTCTAGCTGCTTGCTATTGTGAACAAAGCCACGATAAACATGAG
>NW_006399859.1:6549001-6549860 GCF_000299155.1 Elephantulus edwardii
GCATGATTTAGAGGAGGCCATGGCAAAAAAAAAAAAGAAGAGGCCATGGCTTCAAGGATATCATTGCTGATGTTAGGTGGATCCTGACTGAGAGTAAAGAACACCAGAAGAATGTCTATTTGTGCTTTATTGACTATCCAAAGGCATTTGGCTATGTGGATCACAACAAGTTATGGCTGACATTGAGAAGAATGAGAATCCTAGAGCACTTATTTGTGCTCATGTGGATCCTATACCTGGACCAGAAGGCTATTGTGTGAACAGAGCAGGGGAGTACTGCATAGTTTGGAATTGGGAAGTGTTCTCTCTCCATACCTATTCAATCTGTATGCTAAGTAAATTATTAAAGAAGCCAGACTCTAAGAAGAAGAGTGTGGCTTCAGGATTGAAGGGAGACTCATCAGTATTTGCAGATAGTGAGGAGGACTTGAAGCACTTGTTGCAGAAGACCAATGAAAGCAGCTTTCGGTATGGATTGCATCTCAATATCAGGCAAACAAAGATTCTTACCACTGAACCAATAAGCAGCCTCATGATGGATGGAGAGGAGATTGAAACTGTCAACAGCTTCATCTTGTTTGGATCCACAATTAGCACCTTTGGTACTAGCGGTCAGGAAATAAGGAAACACATTGCACTGGGAAAATCTGCAGTTAGGGACAGTACCAAGTTATTGAGGAGTAGTGATGTAAGTTTGAAGACTAAGGTACATCTGATTCAGGCCATAGTCTTACCGATTACTAGATATTAGTCTGAGAGTTGAACAGTGAATAAGGATGACAGAAAAAGAATTGACGTTTTTGAGCCGTGGTTTTGGAGAAAAGCACTGAATATCCCATGGACAAGAGAAAGAACAGAT
>NW_006399859.1:6551746-6574793 GCF_000299155.1 Elephantulus edwardii
AAACTGGGCTGCTCCTTGAAGGCAAGGATTCTGAGGCTCTGTCTAACATAATTTGGACATGTTGTAAGGAGGGACCGGTTCTTGGAGAGGGATATCATGCTTGGTAGGGTGGAGGGACAATGCAGGAGGGGAAGGCCCTCTATGAGGTAAGTTGATTCAGTGACTGTAGTAATTGGGATGAGTACATCGGAGACGGTGCGATTGGCACAGGACAGAGCAGAGTTTAGGGCTGTTGTACTTAGGGTCGCTATGAGTCACAAGCGACTTGATGGCACATAACAACAACAATCCTCCTCACTTCTGACATTGTTGAGCCCATCAGTGCAGTCACTGCGTCAGTCCATCTCACCGAGGATCTTCCTTTCTTTTTCTGACTTCCTACCTTTCAAAGCATGATGTCTCTTGTGAAGGAAAAGCCTCTCCTAGCAATACGCCCAATGTGTATGAGTTGAAACTTCGTAATCCTTGCCTGCAAGGAGCACTCTGGTTGCACTTTCTTTAAGACATATCTGTTTATTCTTTTGGCAGTCCATGGAATATTCAGTACACTTCTCCATCACAACTCAAAGGCATCAGTTTTTCTTCTGTCATCCTTGTTCATTGTCCAACTCAGATGCATGTATAGTAGGAGAATGGAAAGACCATAGCTTGAAGCAGACACACCTTGGTTTTTAAGCAGACTTAATTGCTTCTCAGGACTTTCTGGAAGTCCCTGACAGCAGACTTTTCCAGTGCTCTACATCTCCTGCTATCCTGACTGCTGATTCTAAGAGTTTTGTTTGTAGATCCAAGTAAGATGAAATCACTGGCAATTTCAGTCTTTTCCCATGTGTCATGATGTTGCCTATTGGCCAGTATTGAAAATTTTTTCCTTTTCTTCTTGAGGTTGAGATATAATCCCTATTGGAGGTTGTAGTCCTTGATCTTCTTCAGCAAGCACCTTAAGTCCTCCTTGCCTTCAGGAGGTTAAAACTCATCTGCAAGACAGAGTTTGTTGAGTCTTCCAATCCTGGTGCCACATTTTCCTTCATAAAATCCAACTAGCTTTTCAAATGATTTACTAAGTATTTTGTTCTTTTTTTTTTTTTTTGTCATTGCTGGATGTACTTACACTATTTTTGTTGTGTTCATTAGGATGGTTCATTATTTTTCTGTTCTTTGTTTATCTTGTGATTTTTTTTTTTAACTGATGCATTGGAATTTTCAAGGGTGTTTATTTTCTTAGTTTTCAGTAGTATTTGATGATTTTGCTTACACTACTTTTTGCAAGGAGTTTTAGATGAACAGAGCCTGCCTTTGGTGCTTGCTGTTTCCTCTCCCTCTCTGTATTAACTCCTTCCACTTCCCTGGTTTAGTTGGTATTTGAGAGTTCCAGATCTTTTTTTCTTTTCTTTACCTTTTAGGCTTTTCTAAACACACCAGAGAATATCCTGCGGTCATTTTGTCGACCAGCAGTCCCACCATGCAGGCATCATGTGCTAGTAGATACGTTCATCACAGGGCACAGTCTCTCCCTTCGAGTTCTTACTCTTTTCCCTTCTCTGTGCCTGTAGTCAGGTTTTTAGTCAGAAAATCCACAACCAGTGAGCCCCCTCTGGGGCTGGCTGTTGCCCTGGCTTTGTTCGAGGTTTTTTACCTCTGTTCTGTGGGGGTGTTTATACCTGAGTGAGCATTCAGGGAAACACAGGCTGACTTCCTTTTGTTTCAAGAAGACGAGGGGCTGGCACTCCCCAGCAGAACTGTATTGTTAGCTCTGGAGCTCCAGTGACCCTGTGCTCATTGGGAGAGCAGTCTCCACTTAGGAGACCACCTTCTGACTACTGTAGGAAACCACTTTAAGAGTTTGTATCAGTCTAGCAGCAGACAACAGTAGTTACAGTTTAAAAGACCTAGGAAGGTCTCTCATGTTAGTTTTAGATACCTGAACTATAGGATATTCAGGAAGGCAGGTGGAATGTTCACTATGGCAGAAAATCCATTTTGGAGGGCTTTTGTAGCAGTTAGTGGTAGTCTTGCCGCCAGTAATTAATCACCACTTGTGGGAATGGATCTCACATTCCGGTCAGATGTCAATGGTGATGAGATCTTGTTACTGGAGTCTCAAGATGCCTACTTTCAGAGACACAGCAGCAGCTGCTGTTAGCTATCTCCATTGCCAACCAGAAGTGGGGGCAGACTAACTCCACTTGACAACAGAGGCCAGAGCCATTGGGTACACAGGAAGACAGGTAGAGTACTGACTGTGGGAGCAAACTCCACTGCAGGACCCATTTGTAGCAAGCCACAGTGGTTTGCAGGTGACCAAGTGTCAGGGTTAGGGAGAAGTTGTCATGTACCACACAGACTTCCACAGACAGGACTCTGTTACTATCAGGGCCCTCCTTGTAATGTGTTGCCTGTGGGTGTTGATGTTGTATATGGTCAAGTTGGAACTGACTCACAGCTCACCGTACAGCAGGTTTTCAGAGGCAGTTAATTGCATGGGAGGAGATTGCCTGTGTTTCTCCTGTGGAGCAGCTGACAGATACAAATTTCAGGTTTGAACCATATGCCTTGGGGTTGGCAGAAAAATTGACACAGTGACTGCAGCAAAGAGCTTGAATGTGTCAGAGATTATGAGGATAATACATGATAGGACAGGGTTTACATTGGTTTTTCATCAGGTTGCTCATTATGAGTCATACTCTACTTGATGGCACCTAATAACAACAGGCCACCAGAGCTGTGGGTTTACCCTTCGTTAAACATACCTACATTGTAGCACTTAGTTAGCAGTCCTTAGCACCAACTGAAAGGGACCTTCGGAAGCCTGCCTATTGGTTTCAGAGACCTGAGCTGCAGGGTGTGCACAGAACCAGTAGAGTGTTTACTATGGGAGTAGATTTCACTGCATGGTCTTTGGGTAGCTATTTACAGACTCGGAGCCAATGGTGTCAGAGTAGAAGTGGTGCTGGCACAGTCCAAATGGACTCCGGAGGAGGCCTGCCTTGTTGCTAGCAGACTTCTTCCTGGAGTGTTGACTGTGAATATAGCCTCCACTAAAAATGCTTACAGTTTAGGATACAGCAGCCACAGTCAGCAGTCTTCAACTCCAACTGTAAGACGGAGAAGACAGACCAGATCTGACTCTCTGATCGATTCATCCTGTCTGTCTGAGAAGCCTGGGTTATAGGGAGTGTGCTGGGAAGCAGGTGGAGTGTTGACTCTGAGAGCAAACTCCATCCACTGCCTAGACATTTTATAATAATCCACAGGAGGCTTGCAACTGACAGTGTCTGAGTTGGGGACATGCTGGCACCCCACATGGACCATCAGGGGCCTGACTTGTTGATTTCAGGAAAGCAGCTTGTAGTTCAAGCAGAAGCTGTGGTAATGAGGGAAGTAGGCTCTTTTTCTGGGGTTAGTATCCCAGTTTAAAGCAGCCTATAGCTCACACACATGGCTGGGTAGGGAGAGGTTGTGGGAAAAGGGATTTTTGTACCGATGGTGACTCATTGATTTGCTGGGTTTTGCCTGTCTACAGTTCCCCACTGCTTTCATCTCCCAGTTCAGTTTCTTTTAAAGCCCAGCACCATTTCCTTGTTTATTTGTTGAGAGGGCCTTAGCAGTGGTCTGTTCACATCACCAAATTCTGAGGATTCCTCTCATGCTGTCTCTTGATTTCTGTAATAGTCACATGAGTCTTTACTTGGTAACTTGAACGCATCATATGTTCTCCACCAATAGTGCTTCTGTACCCAGTGTTTTCTCTCTTAGGGCTGCAGTGGGCTCAGGCATAGCAGAGATTGTGAGAATGCTGTAGGATAAGGAAAGAGTTAGATTTGTTGTTCATAAGTCATAATTCTTTAGTTACCTTACATCATTTTTCTAGAGGCCTTAGCTAAGTCATCACTTCCTCAGGAGGCCTTCCCTGAAAGCTCAGACTGGTCCCTTTTACCTGGTCTTAAAGCATCACAGATTCCTTCTTTGTGCAGTGCACAATTTTGTTTTGTGGGGGTCGCAAAGTATTTGTCTTTATGATTTATATGTCATAGTAATTACACATAGAAGAACAAACACTGTCAAAAAGGCCATATGCAGCTTAGGAAGAACTGGTCCCAGTTCAATCATACAAATGTTTATTCAGATTAAAAAATGAGTTTCTTCACCACAACAAGATAAAGGTAAATAATCCAATGGGAAAATGGGCACAGGATATATACAGACACTTCACCAAAGAAGACATTCAGATAGCAAACAAACATATGAAAAATGTTCAAAATCCCTAGCTCTAAGAGAGTTGCAAATCAAAACAACTATGAGATATCATCTTACCCCAGTCAGAATAGCAAAATTTAACAGAACAGCAAGCAACAGATGCTGGCGAGTTTGTGGAGAACCTGGAACCCTTTTCCACTGTTGGTGGGAGTGTAAAATGGTGCAACCACTGTGGAAGGTGGTATGGCGCTTTCTCAAAAAGTAACAAATAGAGATACCATTTGACCCAGCAATTCCACTATTGGGAATATACCCGAAAGAGACCATAACTGACATCCAAGAAGATATATGCACACCCATGTTTATTGCAGCTTTGTTCACAATAACAAGGAGTTGGAAACAACCGAAGGGCCCATCAACAAGCAAATGGATAGAGAAGCTGTGGTAAATTCACACAATGGAATACTATGCTGTATTGAAAAACAGGAACTCATGCAATATTATTCAAAATGGGTGACCCTGGAGGACATTATGCTGAGTGAAGTATCTCAGTCACAAAAGGACAAATACTGCATGGTGCCACTGTTGTAAAACAGGATTGACCTTGGGGTTAGGGAGAGACTGAGTAAGATGGGTTCAATAATGTATATTGCATTGAAACAGATGAGGGAGAAAACTGTTTAAGAGGGATATGTGATTAGGTATTTGTGTCACGACAGGAGTCCAGAGTGAAGGCTGCATAGTGGAGTGGACCTGGGGGGAGGGATTGTCAAGCAATGAAAGAATTTTTCTTTTACTTTTCCAAGAGGGTGGTGTACTAGGGATAGAGGATTAGGAGGGGAGAAAAGTACAACAACGAATGAATGGAAATCCAAAGTTTCTGTAAATTTTCATTGAAATTAATAATAAATTAAAAAAAAATGAGTTTCTTTTAATGGTTTTAATTTTTTTTTTCAGTCCCCAAGGCTTGCACAATTCAGTATAAACATTCTGCTATTTCATTATCAGGCAGTGCACAATTTTTAATAGGATTTTAAAAATTAACTCTCTTTAGACTACAAATTTTGTGCAGTCAGGACCCACAATTACTTTTGCTCCTTAATGTGAACATCCTCGATGCTTAACATATACTGCATAGGTACTCAATGGACATTGGGACAGGGAAACCAAAATTCTCTGAGCTTTTTTTTCTCATGAAAAAAAAAAGAAGAAATAACTGCTAATCTAGTGTAAGGATTAAGTGAGATGCTGTAGTAAAGCGTTCAGCACAGACCGGGCTTTTCAGTCCGTTCGCTACACATTAGGCCTGCCTTTTTGGAAGCTGGCATTCTCTAGTGGTTAGATGCCCAACCTTTTTTCCCCCCAGCAGAGGTCTCTGTGTGACTGAATAAGAATATCTCTGGATGGTAACAGGTGCCTCAGGACTGTCCTGGAGAGTGCAAAAAGATCAATGCTTACAAAGGCTAAGTGATGGTTGCCAGTGATTTATTAGAATTTCAAGGGAAATGGTTTACACAAGATCCAGATCTTAATGTGAAGTTGGCCAGAAGGTCTAGAATCTGGCTGCTTTTGGGATGCTGGAAGCTTTCCCTGAACCATGCAGTATCCTAAAGTAGCCTTGTGGTCTCTCAAGGGATATGGATTGAAAAAGTGAACTTAAATACAAAGAATTCTTTGACATTCTTCGCCTTCTTCATTGTCACCTAAGAAGGTCCTAGAGTTTTTGGTGTTTCAGAGATTCAAACTTGGAAGAAGTATCTTCCTCACTTTGCAAATGAGGAGACTTGAAACCAAGGAGAAAGTGACTTCATGGCAGCACTGAAGCTGGAAACCTAGTTCGGCTTTCTAGTAAATTGTTTTCCCCTTTCCCGTCCATCATTGTCCTCCTTGGGTGGTTTTTGTTTTTATTTTTAAGATCCTGTTGATAGAGTTATTGTTGTTTGTCCAAAGTGGGGTACTTCATGGTACATGTGGAAGAGGCCAGATCTTAACTATTCTCTCCTCTCTTAAGGTGGTACAGAGCAAGAAATATTTTATTCCATTTGATGTCAAAGCATTAGTGAAACCCAAGCTCAATCATTGATTCACACTAACCTGAATTTATAAATATACTTAATGCTCATTTTTCTGTTTTGGGGCCAAAATGCTTTCCAGAATAGGGTGACAGGGTATATTACTCCATCTTCTTTGGGACCTTAGGTCATGAAACCACAACCAAGTTCAGGGAGATTCTGACTTTGGGCTCTATTTAAAGCAGCTGCTTTGGGGAATCATGTTTATGCTTCAGAACTTTGAAAACTCTAAGGTTGAAAGTCAAACTGAATTCAAAGGACTATTTTTGAAATGAGTGGACTTTAGTTTATTATTAAAGCCCCTAGTTTTTAATCTTATGTTCTTTCAGATTTCAGTATTGGATAGGGAGTTAGAAATTATTTGGTCCAACCTATTGCATTTCGAGCTGGAGAACCTGAGAACTGAAGAAGAGAGGTGCAGGGAGTGAGTCCAGGAGCAAGGTCCAGAACTCAAGTCACATGACTTTCAATTAAGTTCTCTTTCTATCTTACCACTCTCCTTCCAGATGTTGTGCAAATGACTTACCATACACACCTGAAACAGGGATATTAATTCCTTCTGTACATCGTGTCTGTCCACTTGCTATACAGACATAACTTGTGGTTGCTGTGAAGCTGAACACTGTGACACTGATGTATCAAATGTGATAATGGTTACCCATGGTGGACAGTGTTTGGTGGAGCTCCCCAAAACAAGCTTGGAAGCAGGAGTGGCATCCACTTCCGAAATGTCTTGCCTCCGGAAACCCTATGAACCTGGAGAAAGGATGAAAGTTATACAGGTTTTCAGGCCTTTCATTCATAGGGTCACTATGAGTTGTCTACGACTCGACGACATTGAACAACAGCAACATAAAGTTCTGCTTCAAGAAAACAGTAATTCTTTTTTTTCTCTTTTAGCTCCTTACATTTGTCTGGTAGTTATTTTTGTTTGTTTTTAATTTGTGTTGGCACACAAAAGAAATAGAGAAACATTGAAGAATTATCAGAAAGAGTTAGTGTTAATTACATTAGAAAAGTTATATTTGGATATTTAGCCTTAAGTTAAAAATCCGAGTCCCTTTCTTGTTTCTAATTGTGATTTTAATGGAATTTTACAGAAAACTTGCATTTCCATTCATTCACTGTTGCACATTCCCCACCCCTGTTCTCTTTCCTCTTTAAAAAAATGCATTCATTTTTGCACCGTTTTCCCCCCACCCCGCCTTATTCTGGACTTCTATCACACAAATAATGCCTAGTCATATATTCCTTTTAAACAGTTCTTTCCCTCATCTGTTCCAAAGCAGTGATAAATAATGAAAACAATAATTCTTAATGAAGAGTGCAACCAATAGTTCCCTTAAGATGTGTGGGCTAAGAACTGGGAGATGAGTTCCCCACATGCCAGGATTAGGAGACTCTTCCAGTATTCCCAGAAATAATTGCATTCTCATTGTTGATCATACATACAACAGCAATTTTGACCCTTGTGGATCATCTTTATAATCTTAAAGTGCTTTTACATTCATTTTTCTCATATAAATTTGGTAAAGAAAGTGTTATCTTTCCTCCCAGATGAATCTGACTCATTAACCACCTGGACCTGGTTCATGTGGATGGACAGTACCAAAACTTGATGCAGGTCTTTGGCCCCTAAGCCTGCTATTCTTAGTCCAAGTTGTATGTACTCAAAAGTGCTGTAACTTGCTAACTAAACTTCTTTAACCTTTCAAAGAAGTGTTTTTCCCCAATTTTTGCCTATAACTCTGTAGTCTCCCATGAAATGAGTAAGGACATTTTCACTTTTCTTTGATTTCTTTAGCAAATGTTTGTGTAATGCTTCCTATATTTATATATTGTTATGCTACACAGAGCAGGGGAATAGAAAATGCAGAACTCCCTTCAGGAAGCTTGTGTTTGGAGGAACAAATGAAATATTTAGTAGAAGAAGAAAAAGAATGTGGCGAAGGGCCAAAGTGGCCCAGACACTTGAGAGATCTAGGGTTACAGGGGAGGAGGACTGATGAGTGTGGGCCACAGTGGTCAGGGAAGGGCGTGGAACTGCGCTTGGGCTTCGGGAAGGTCAGATTTTAATAGAGGTTTCAACAGAGTTTGGAGTCTGGTTCTGTTGCTTTCTCTTTGTCCTCTGGCAAGAGAGTAAACTTTCTGTCTACCTTCTCCCCATCTGGCCAATAGGAGAGTGTGGACTTAATGATTTCTAAGGGCCATTGTATCCAGTGATAAACAAAACTGGCCTAAGGATATCATCAGGAATGTATTTAAAAATCAATAATAATGCCATGAGCAAACAAATTGGAAACAAATGAAATGGTCGAGGATTAGTTAAATAAATGATAGTACAATTTACACTGAAATATAGGCAGTGCCCGGATTACAGGATTTGTTCTGAAGTGTGCCTTTAAGTCAGATTTGCAGGTCAATAGGAACAGGTGCACATGGTTCTTATTTCCTTTTAGTACGAGAAAGACTCAAAGCCTTTTCAGTGCTTTAAAAGTTAGTGAAGATGATTTTGATGAAATTGTTGTTAGTAAGGGTTGGGGCAATCATTTTAAAGTGATAGCAAATTTATCCAACATTGAAGGGCAAATTCATGTTGTCTGTAAATCAGGTTATTTGTAACCTGAGAGCCGCTTGTATTGTATAGCTGTTAAATAGAATAATTTAGAAGACTATTTAATGACAGAATATACTCACAATACATAAATTTTTCACAAGTAAAAAGAGCGGATTACAGTAAATTACATTAATCCTCAATTTTTAAAAGGGGGTTGTTTGAATAGAAAGATTAAAAGGAAATATGCCAACATATTATTTTTGGTGGGATTATGAGTGAATTTTATTTTCTTTTATGTTCTCTGTGCTAAATATATAATTTTCTGATTATATCCCCTTAAATGTGAAAGTTAATGAAAAAAACTTACCCCTCAAATACCGAGAACTAGCCCCTGTGTCACCTATTCCTATGCTATGTCCTTGACAAGTCGCTCTGTCAAGCCTGAGTGGGGAGGTAGAGTGGAAAAGAGGCAAGAGCAGGAGGCAGGAAAGCTGGGATCTATTTTTGGCTCAGTCATGAGTCAGCTTTGTGACCTTGGGCAAGTCCCTTCTGAACATGTCTGAGCCTTGGTTTCCTCATCTGAATAGGGGAATTGGACATCACAAAGATCCTTTGAACTTCAAAATATATTTGTTCTTAAAGAAGGGGAGTTTCTGCACTGTTGGGGAAGCAGTGGTCTGATTGCTTCTTTCCATGCCCCTCTGCACCTAGGCTTGACTGGTTGCAGCCCAGTCAGTGTCTCCCCATCCAGAGTTCAGAGGGAGATTCAAAGAGTTTATTGTGAGGCTGAGCCAAGACGACGTATGGACAGTGACAAACCACTAGAGGGAAGCATTGTTTGACTACTCCAGGGCTTTGAACAGGTTCAGTCCAGATTCTCAGCAGGAAGTTGAAGGCACCTGTTCAAAGGCTTGGATTACAACCCCTGTTCCCACTGTCATGTCTGCTTTGTTTGCAGGTAAAGGGGTAGCCTTGTGTTGCCTGGAAGTTTCACATTCTAAAATTTTAGAAATAACAGGACTTTTTTTTTTTCTCCCTTTTTCTGATGTCTTATTTTTCAAAATGGTTTTTCATCACTGGTAAATATTTGGGCTTCACAATAATAAAATTAGTTATTTTAATTATTATTTTAATGCCATTTAAATAAACATGGATGTTAATAGTATAGCCAGAGTATTGATTTGCTCAAGACCGTAAGCTAGAAATAACAGGATTTTAAAGATCACTTGAGGAGTCTGTGGGGAGTTACCCTACTAATGCAAAGGCTGAGCCTCTCTGGCATTTTGAATCCTTGGGAGAATGATGGACAATCTCCTCTGGTATGGGTTACGGCCTTGGAAATCCAGTGGAGGGTCATCTATGGTTCGATTCTGTTTTGATAACAAAGAAAGATCATGCATTATGCTGTTGATAGCAAGTGAAAGAGGTCATGCAATACAGTTAACTTCTTAAAATCACACAGTATGATTTTTATTTTGTTTTCGAGTCTGCACCATGGGGTTTAGAAGAATGCTGCAGACAGAGCCTGGAGTGTGAGCAGTTGAATCCACTAATGATGGGTGGGTCTCATGGTTATGCAGGAACCTGAGGATCTCACTCCTTTTCTGAGCTCCTTGGCCATGGTGTAAGAGACTAGAGAGAGAAGAAGCACACCCCTGACCTCAGGATCTGGTGGGGATAAGCACATGCAGACGGATGAAGCTACTCCAGTTTCCCGCCTCCCCTTGACCCAGTCTGCTGGCCGGCCTTTTCTAGGATCCAGGCCGTGGCAGTGACCAAGGTGCACGTTTACCAGTGTTCTCCTGAGTGATGGCCTCCAAGGTTAGAGAGATATCCTGCTCCCCCTCGATTTTTGTTTCTAGTTTACCAGTTATGTTCTTGTGTCCTATTTGACTCTTTTTTGAGACTTTTTATTTCTCATCTCCCAAGGGCCCCGTAGTGACTTTGCTTTTCATTTGCAGGGTGTTTCCTAGGCTTAACATTTTGATAACATGGACTTTTGCCCAGGACTTTGAGTGAAGCAGCTGTGTGACCTTGAGCCAGGTTACTTCCTCCCTTTGGGCACAGAGGCCAGGCCTCAGCTGCCGTTGTGCCATCTCTGCCAGGGAGATGAAGTTCTGGTGTTATTTTGGGCTTTTGTGCCTGACAATTAATGCCCATTGATTTGTGGTCTAGAGAAGGGCAAGAAGTGTCCAGCTGAAGCAGAAGCAAGGTTCACCCTTTGAAGTGGGCGCACTCGAGTAAGGGGCCTACACGGGACCCAATAAGATAAGGTGCAGTGGGATGCGGAAGACCACCAGGTGGCAGCAGCGGGCAGGCAGACAACCTTGAGGGATTTAGGCAGAGCCCTGTGGTTAGAGTCAAAAAGAGCAAGGTCAGACCTGAAAGGCCGGCTTCCTCCTTCCTTACAAGTGGAGAACTGAGGACCAGAGAGGAAAAGGGACCTGCCTAAGGACTCTGTAGGCTAATGCTTGCTTGTCTTTGCTTGTGAAAGAAATTGAGATTGGCCAGGCCTCTAGCTGGTTGCACTCCACAGGAGACTGTGGAGACAAGGCCTGCAAACCAGAAAAGACAGCATCTAGTTGTCTGCCCTTGAGTCTAGTCCCAGTGGTTTCAACTCTCCATGCCAGCCAGGGCAGTGTCCACTCTTTTTTCTGCTACGTTCACATCTGCCCAATTCTCCTCCAGACTGGGACCCTCTTACTAGGCTGTGCCTTGATGGAATCTTACTTGGGGATCATTATACAGTCCGTGCGTTCAAAAAATTGGCAGGCCCAATGTTTTGCTAGAGGCAGGCTACAATAAGTTACCAGATAACACAAATGGTTTAGTGAAAAATATAGATGTTGAAATACTATGGGTATCAAGGCAGTGCAGGAAACCAGTATTTGCTGGGTTCTCACTATGTACTAGGTTCATTGGCAGGTGGTATCACTACCTACTCTGAATTACTCCCTAAGATTGGGCCCGTTTTCCTTCCTTTCCAGGTAAGGAAATGAAGGCTGAGAAAGACTCAGTGACTTGTCTAAAGTAACATAGTTAGGAAACAAAACAAGACTCGCCCCCTGCGCTGTGTCCATAGGCAGATCCCCTTTCTTCTTTGGGTCGGTGTTCTCCCAGTCATAAAGAATGAGGGGGCCTGGGTGACCTTCAGCTCTGACCTGACTCCTTTTGACTTTCCATCTGTAAGAGCAAAACTCATATTCATTTCCTTTCATCTCACCACCTGCCCTCAAAGTGACTGCACTGGAAATGGAATAAATTACTCCCAGGCTTTAGGGTGAGGGTGCAGAAAAGTTACAGCTGAGTTGTGGTAGTGGGCTGCTGAGAGGAGGAGGCCTTGAAATAGAAAAGGGCAGTTGTTTATGGAGTAGAGTTAGGAGTAGAGGCTGCTGGTATCAAGATTTCTGAGAAAAGGCTAAGCACCTTCCACTGTGCTCGGGCTTCTCTGCCTGGATTGCTGTCACACTGATCCCTGCGTAATTGCTGTCTTACCCAAATCAAACCTCTCAGAGGCCCTGCGTGACCACCCAATGAGAAATTACCACCACAGCCACCACAGCACTGTCCCAGAACTCCACTCCTTGCTTTGTTTTCTTTTCACTGTAGCAGTTATGTCTGCAGTCACAGCCTCTGGCCCAGCCCACTACCTTCGCTGGAAGCCTAGAGCAAAGCCCCGATTTTCTGATGTTGACAGCATAGCATGGTACTCTAAGGCTTTTGGGCCACCTTTGTCACTGTGAGTCCATAAGACCTTGGATCCTGCTTTGGGTTCTTGGCTTTTCCATCCATCCACAGAGGGTGGAGGCACCTACATGGTCTGGGAAGGTCTCGGAGGCTTCTGGCAGAGGACTCGGTTTCCATTCAGAGAATCTTCTTGCTCTTAACTGGTGTGGCTTGATTTGTTCCAGGAGCTCTCTAAAAGTGAGCACTAAGTGACCGGCCTAGAATTTTGTCATGATTTTATCTTTCTTTTTGGGAGCTCTTGATAGAGCTTGCCCTGTGCTTGCCCTTTATCAGGGGACCTTGCCTGGCCCTGTAGGAGCTCTCAACAATCAGAGTGACAATCATTGCCTAAAAGCGCTCACGGATTTGTGCCAACACAAAAGTGGCACATTTTGAGGAATCTTGGATTACCTCCTTCTCAGCGTGAGTGTGACTTTTACCTTAGGAGAAAACCTGATGTGTCAAAAAGCCCTGAAGAACTTGGTTCAAGTTCTCTGTTGTCTACTGTTGGTTTTATGATCTTGGTTGAAGGCATTTAACTTCTACTCTACTTCATCTGTAAAGTGACAATCATAATCCCTAATTTATTTGCCTTAGTAAATGACATAGGAAGTTCTGGTGGCCTAGTCCATGAGGATTTGTGTTGCTAACCCAAAGGCAAATCTACCAGTATCTCCTTAAGAGAAAGATGGACAATCTCTTCCTATACGGTTTACAACCAATGGAGGGTAAACAAAGTTAGAGAGCTGGAAAGTGCGCTCTAGTGTAACTTGTCTTACATGAATATGAGACAGAATGAGAGTCGGAGGTATATCTAAGATATAGCAGGTATGGTATGTGTCCTGGAGTCTTAAAGGGGGCACTACTGAGTGTTTTTTTATTAACTTGGGCAGTTTTTATTCTCAGCTGTGAAAGGTCATTCAGCAAGTGTGATGGTTAACATGTCAACATGACCATGATCGTCAGTGGAGTGTAACTATCCTATGTGCTGAATATTCTATCCTCTGTGATGACAATGAGACAGGATTAGAAGTGGTTCTATAAAGATATCATCAGCCTTATCTGATTAAGGAAACATCTTTTTGAGGGGTGTAGCCTGCATATCTTTGGACTCTGACAAAGCACTGGAGAGATTTTTGTCCAATCTGAATCTGCCTATCTGGCTTATAGACTTGTATTTGCTGACCTTTGGACTCAATGGCCTCTGAGGCTGGCACTCTCAAAAGCCAGCTGTCTGTGACCCTGCTTCCCAGCAGTGATCTTTAGACTTCTCAACCACTGAAGCCAGCAGCCTCCAAAGCCAGCAACCTGAGACACTGCCAGCCTGCCAATGACTAGCCCTCTCCAAACACCTCTCTCTTGAGGTCTGACCTACAGACCTGGGACTTTCCAGCCTCTATTAGCATGTGAATTATTTCCTTGAAATAAATCTCTGCCTCTGCCTCTGTGTGTGTGTGTGTATACCTATACCTATACCTATACATATACATATAGTTCATTGGTTTTGCTTCTCTAGAGAACCTAGTCTAAGAGAGAAAGTTAAAACTAATACTTGAATATTTCAGAATCTCCACAGGGCAAAGCAGACTGCAATCTTGCTCTATGGAGTGAAGAAAGAGAAGACATTGAAAAAAAATTTGATTGCTTTGAGCACATCATAGACCAATTTTCATCAGGAAATGCAAGGAAAGTTGTAATTTTCATGTAGTCTGATAATGTGTTAAGTAAAATATTAATGGATTTAATGTGAGTTTTTAAAATAGTACTTTGTTAAAGGACTAAAAAAAAGCAGTGTTATCAGTCTAGAGACTAAGGTGCCCCTGATCCAGGCCATGGTCTTTGCCATTACTTGCTGTACATCAGAGAACTGGACAATGACTAAGGATGACAGAAGAAGGGTTGATGTTTTTGAATTGTGGTGCTGGAGTATTGAACATTCCATGACTGCCAAGAGAACAAACAGGCTTGTCCTGGAGATGGTGAAACCAAGTTGCTCTTTGAAGGGAATGATTTTGAAAGCTCCATTTGACATACTTTGGGCACATTGCCAGGAAGGACCAGCCCTTGGAGAACAACACCATTCTTAGAAGGATAGAACAACAGCTCAAGAGAGGAAGACCCTGGAGGAGGTGGATTGACACAGTAACTGGCTGGGGTAATGGGATTAGGTGTGTTGGAGACAGATTGGCTCAGAACAGGACAGGTTAAGAGCTGTTGTGCATAGGGTTGCTATGAGTCGCAGGTGACTCGGAGACACTTAACAACAACAAGATTATCTAAAGATAGGTGTTATTATAGTTGGACAGGGGCACAATTTTAGATGCTATTTTCTAGAGAGCAGTGGAAGGAGCATTTGAAGGTTTCTGGGGAGGGGGAGGGTGTGATAAACATAAACAATACAAGAAAAGGCCCTGCTTCCTGCTGACTTTATAAGCTCCTTTGTGAGGCCTCTTGCTTACTTTCTGCTTCAGGTCTCATCTCTGTGTGAGGTGCAGTAATCTAGATTCTCAAGGGAGCCCCATTCTCCAGGACCTAGGTTGACTATTGGCCTCCGCGAGAACTGTAGGAAATGTAGTCATCAGCTCACTGCGTTCTGGGTTAGGAAGTCATCACGTTGTTGCTTCTATTTTGAAGCTTTTGTTCTTTAGCTTTGTGTTTGCTTATTTTAACTGTATTATTATTATTTTAAATAAGGTTGAGATTATTTTTTGTTAAGGCCTTAAAGGTGAGCAACTTTGCTATTTTTTATCTGCCTCCTTGAGGAGGTAGAAGTGTGTAGTTTAGGAATTGTCCACACTATGGGCTAAACATTTTGTCTGAACTTAACAAACATCATCTATTCAGTCTGTACAAAGACTTTGCTAAGTACTGAAGAAAGAAGTACTGAAGAATTCAGAAGACAGGAACTTACTCTCTCTGGTTACCTAACCTCACTTTGCTCAGTGTGAATTGGGGTTAAATATTACCCTTGTCAACATCACAAAGGTATTGAAAGGATCAATTAAGATAGTGAATATGAAACCACTTTCTAAGTGCTGTGTGGGGTCTTAGTACTGTTCTCTGGCCAGACCCTTTCTTGGGTTTTAGTTGGGCCTCTTGCCTGGCTTGATGAATGGTTCTAACGTTTAGTTTCTCCTGTGGATACTTTCTCCTCCAACCAGTCCCAGGGTCAGTGGCTCTACCACTTCTTCTTTCCTATAAGTCTTATTATAAATATGAAGATGCTGCTTTTATGATAAAATTAACATTAATTACAAAATTATAATTACAAAATAATTGTAAGTCTTTTCTTTTGTGTCATTTGGTGAAAAACAATAATAGATCATAGAATTTTAATGCTGAAAGAGTCCATGTAGTCTGTATTGAAATTTGAGAAAACAGACCCAGGAGAGACAAGATGATTTGTCTCCAAGGACTTGCAGGTGATGAATATCAGAGCCAAGCCTAGAACCCAGATGGGTCCCTGGTCCTGGGCCTCTCCTTTGCCTCATAGCATTCTGCATAATAAAGACTTGAAGTGCTTCGTCTTTTTGGAGGAAGAACTCAGTTTAATAAGTTTTCATTACACCAACCCCTTTATGTAACAGGGCTGTTTCCAGGTCCTGGCAGATGGTCCATAGTAACAGTGCTTTGCTGATTCGGTTGGAGCTGATCCTATGAAATAAAAAATCCTGCATAACAGATGCTTTTCCGATTTTGTGGCCATGGAAGAGTCAGCCTCTCCAAGGAAGGGTGACTGCCATGGGAAATCATCTTAATCTTTGTCATGTAACAAAAAGTCACATTAGTGATTTGAGATTTCTTGGCAGATGGGGTGCTGGTAAAGGGTGTTTCTTCTGGGGCCTGAGGGACAGATGGGGGGCAGGAAATAAAGCAGGAGGGAGATTGGCAGGAAGAGCAGGAAAGATGGGCTGTTCTTCCAGGGATCTGCCCTGGTGGTTTCTCCCTTTCTGCAGTATAAGGCCATAGATCTCTAGATGTGCAATTTGAATTGAACGCAGCACTTGTCATTAACCAGCCTTAGCTTTCCTATTCCACTGCTTTGAAATGTTTATATTCAAGGTTCCTTGTTATCTCCTCATGCCTGATGGATCCTCAGTCATAATAGATTCTTCCCAGTGGCTACCTGTGGTGATGCTCATTACTGCCACCACTAGATGGCAAATGCAAAGACAGTGGACAGTACCCAAACCCTAGGCAGTAGAGTGGACGTCACCTTGACCGATCCCCCACCTCAACCTGATAGTTCTCCAAGTGCTCAAATGTGGAAGTGAGAGAGTGTCCCCTATCCGTGAGCAAAACTCTATTAAAACCAAAATACGTTTTTATACTCTCTTTACTTAAAGAGCCTGGGAGTTTCCGGGGGATGAGATAGAGGAAATTTGAGAGGCACCATGAAAAAAAAATCATAAACCTAAGCCATTCTCACGAGTTGATCACAAACTACTAGGCTAGATTGTCTCCATTCCTTATTCTACTTCCTCTTAAGGATTGAAGGCAACTTTTCCTCCCATTAACTAAAACCCACTTTTTTTTTTTTGAAACCAAAGAAGCTTTTATACAAAAGCGTGTCTGTGGAGTTACAGAATCTCTTGGGGTCAAAGAGGTGAGATGCTAGCTTCTACATAATCACTTCAGTGAGCTTTATAATATTCCCTGGTTCCAGTGCATACTTTGCCCCTGGTCTTGATCTTGTGGTACCTTATGGTGGTCTGCAGGTGGCGCTCTGTCCCCATGGCCAGGAGTTGGGGATTTTATGAAAGAACTCTGGGAGCAAGCAGCTCCTCTCTGCAGGCCCAGGCGTACTTAGGAATTGCAGCTTTCCTTTGGCTGTGATGAACCTCCCAGGTTTCATTCTAGCTCCAGCTTCCAGCTTGGGCACCATTAGTCATTGTCATCAGCAGAATACTTGGCCTTACCAACAGCTGGGTGCAGTGTTTGACCTCCCCACTCCCTTTATTTTTTTGGAATTTGCTGATGGAAATTGCTGATAATCTTTTGTAAGGGGCGGATCTTGGATGACATTTGTAGGCAGGGAGAGGAGATGAGGAATAGGGATGTGTCTCTTTCCATTATCTAACTCTTGGGCCTTTGAAGAAGGTGTCTCAGGGAAAAAGGCAGTGAGGGACCTGCCAAGGAGCCCGGGAAGCCTTTTAGTAATTAGTTGATGAAAGTATCAGTGGGATCTTTGAGAGTCTGACTGGTATTTTTCTATGAAGCAATTGTTGTTGTTGTTAAGTGCCTTCGAGTCATAGATGACTCATAGTGACCCTATGAACAAAAGACCTGAACACTTGTATAACTTTGGTTGTTTCTCCATGTTCATAGAGTTTCTGGAGGTAAGCAATTTTGGAAGTGGATGCCACTCCTGTTTCTACACCTGTTTTAATTGGGAAGGTTCACCAAACACTCTCCACCATGGTAACCATTATCACATTTGACACATCAATGTCACAATGTTTAGCATCACAGCAACCACGAGTTACCTCTGTACAGCAACGCACAGACCAGTGCTATACCACTTAGAAGAATGTTTAACAAAAACCAATTTAAACCAGGCCTGAGGGCTGCAGGCCCGAGGGCCCTAATGGGTATTTAAATAGGAGGCCGAATCACATCATCTCATTCCCCTTAGTGAATCCACATTCCACCCTAATGCTAACCAGTCCCAGCCAACAAGCTTCTGTAGAATCTGGCTCCTGCAGAGACTTTAAAACTGGATTCCAGTTAGGGAGGCCTGAGTTCTAGACTCAGCTGTGCTTCTGTACTTTGGGGAAGTGTCTTTTCTTTCTGGGCTGCATTTTTCCTAGATAGAAACAGATGGCTTCTAGATGCTCTGAGATCTCTTCTTGTTCCAACAGCCTCTGAATCTGAATTGACAGTGAAGAACTTTGAACTTATTCATCTTAAGCCTGCACCTTTTTCCCCCAGGAGGACAGTGTTCTGGAGAATTCCACAGCTATTAAGTCTTCCTTTCTCTTTTCCTCTCTCTGCCAGTCAGTAGACAAAGGCCACTGGGTAAGAGGATGCTGGGTCCTAATTCTGGCTCTGCCAAAACATTATGGTATATTCTTGGGCAAACTATTATCCTCCCTCAGCCTTATTTCCATTTCCCCTAAACTCAAGAGGTGAGGTTTACTTCTTGGCTTTGAAGCTCCCCACTTGCCTCCCCTTCCCCCAGCTTGAGCTGCCTGCTAGCTTTTCTGCAGGGTGTGATTCTTAGTTGCAGAAGCCCTGGGGTATAGTTGCCTTTCTTGCTGGGAGGGAAAGGAGCAAGACTGTTTTTTTAATTATGCAGCTAAGATTAGGCAGCAATCTACATTTTAAAATGTTATTAATAAGAATCTAAAAGTGTGCGAAGAAGCTTTGGAGTTGGAATGTGAAATGAGGTGGGGAAACATCTGCAGAGGCTTCGGCCTCCATCAGAGAGATTTTTCTCAGGGTGCCAAGTGGTAGCTAGGGGTGACAGCAGCCTCGTGAACTGCTGGGCTCCTGGCAGGCGCAGGAAGGCCTCCACTGAGCCAGAGCAGCGCTCAGCAGCAAGCTCAGTCTCTCATGATGGTCCTTTGCACACTGGGCTTTGGAGATAGTGTGGTCGTCATTATGTTACTAGCACCTGTGTTTTGAGTTTACAGAGAGCGCCCATGCTTATGAAAGAATAATCTCCCTTAATTTTCGTCATAGTCTTGAGAAACTGTTAGTTTTATTGCCCCTGCAGTATCAGTTGACTGAGATCTCTCAAGTTCAAAGTTCTTTCTTTATTAAGAAGAGCTGTCTTTGGAATAAAAGCTCCAGCCAAGAGCTGGATGCCGGCCCTGGGTCTCCACTTCTTGCCCTGGCTTATCCCGTCCCCTTTCCATACTTTCTGTTTCTCTGTCACGCCTGGAGCATGATTATCTACTCATTGATTCTCTTTCTACTAGAATGTACGCTTCACAAGAGCATGGAGTTTGGCCTTCCCCCTGCGGCCACACCTCATTGCTATAGCCTCCAGCACCTAGGACAGCACCTAGAATATAGATCAGCATTTGTTCACTATTGTGAATGCCTGGTTCTGTTTTTTTAAGTAAACTGTGTGAATTTGTAGAGTCATTTTCCTCAGTTTTGTTTTCTGCAAAACAATGATATTGGATGGCCCCTACTGTCCTTTTTGGTATGTGAAAGGCCATGGTATGAGCTATGCTTATGATTTAGTTTTTCTTTGAGCAAACTTGAAAATATCTCCTGGTCAGGCCTTATGCTATGTCTTGTGGGGATATGCTGTTGTTAGTTGCTGTTGATTGTGACTCATTACAACCCCATGTGTTGCAGAGTGGAACTGCTCCAAAGGATTTTCTTGCCTGTAATTTTAGCAGAAGCAGATTGCTAGTTCTTCTCTTCAATAGTCTCATTGGGTGGGTTTAAACAGCCAACCTTTAGGTTAGCAATCAAAACAAAGTTATTTCTGCCAACCAGGGACCTTGCAGAGATTATAGAGAGGGCTAAGAAAGGATCTCTATTCTCTATACTCTTTAACGGGCAATATAAAACATGCAGCGGAATAATTTCTATTTGATAGCACATGGTAGTTGTTGGAATAGAGTGTATTTTAAAAAAAAAGGTTGGCTTATTCTGATGAGTGGATGAAAGGTTGCTTTAGGGAGGCAGTAGAATTTGAGCCAAGCCCTGATGGGTCAGGAGTTGTGTAGGTCAAACAAACAGGTTGACTACTACTGGACATAGCTCAAGCTGAGGCCTGGAGGAGGGGAAGTGTGGTAAGAAGCATTGAGAGTATTGACATTATATAGATACTTAATGGGACTGTACAGAATTTGAGGGAGCTAAAAACAAACTAGCTCTAAGACATCTTGAGATGCTCTCAACTGGCTTAGGAGAAGAAAATGACCCTATTCCTCCCCGTGTTAGTGTGAGGAGTCCTGTCCCTGTGGAATACAGGGTTCTCACAGTGAGTCTGTCCTGACCCCTACTTCCAGTACACCCTGGCTGGCAGCACGTAAACTCAGCAGTGGAAATGGAGCAGCTGTGTGGTATGCCTGATGTGTTTAGAGACTCCCAATCCCTGCCAGATAGTCCAGAGGGGAAGCAACCCCAGTCACTGGACCGATTTTCTCTGTGCCTCTAGCCTAGATGTGTGCCCTTGTAACTCTAAATAACCTCCAGAGATCCTTGGGACTGTTTAGTTTGGAAGAGGAATGTGACTTAGTGAAAGGGGCCTTGGGGTGAGCTGGACCTGTGTGCCCTTTGAAGGACAAGCCCGAGAACACTAGCCCTGCTGCCAGGCATCTTATTCTAGCTCTACCACCGACAGCTACATGACCTCTGAGTCCAAGAGTTAACCTAGCTTTCAAAAAAGAAAATAAAAAACCAATAAAATTTGTCTCTGTGCTTTGATTTTTTCCCCCCCCCTTCCATCTGCGATTTGGAATTTATAATGATATTTAACCATATAATGTTCCTGTGGATTAAATGGGATAATCAATGTAAAGTGCTTAGTGTGTAACCAATGCCTTTAAAAATTAGCTACAATTATTGCAGCTTTACTACAATAAAAACTAGCTGTGTGATCTTGGACAAGTAATTTAATTTCTGTGATCTCTTTTTCTTAATAAGATAGGGTAAATGTAGAGATTGTGAGAAGGAGCTTGAGCATGGTAGATCTTGAGAGTGGCTCAGGATAGAGAAAGGTTCCACTACGTTGCTCATGGGGCCGCTAGGAGTTACAGTTAACCCGCCAGCACCCAAAACAAACAGATACCATTTGTGAAAGTGCAACCAGAGTGCTCCTTGGAGGCAAGGATAGTGCAACTGCATCTCATACGTTTTATTAGAAGAGACAAGTCCTTGGAGAGGGACATCATGCTTGAAAGTTACAGGATCAGTAAAGGAGAGGAAGACCCCCAAGGAGATGAATTGGTGCAGTGAGTGTAACAGTGGGTTCAAGTATATCAGAGATGACGGCGATGGCACAGGATAGGGCAAGATTCAGAGCCATGGCTCATAAGGTCACTGTGAGTTGTAGTCAACTCGATAACACTTAACAACAACAACAACAACAAATTATGGCAAGCATTAACAGAGTTTTTAAAAAGAATTTATTTTGTTGTTATGGTTGAGAATATATGCAGCAAAACATACACAATTCAAGTTTCTACATTTACAGTGACAGTGACTACATTCCTCAAGTGGTACTTCCTCACCCCCTTTTCTCAGTTCCCCATTAATACATACCCATTGTCTTGTAAGATTCCTATCTAATTCTTTGCATTGCTCTTGTTAACTTGAACCCATAAACATAGATCTTAAAACAGCCTAACACAGACGTTCTTTGCTAGTTAAGTTAAACTATTGTTTTCTTTTAGGATGACTTGAGCCGGTATTTTTGGTTTAAAGTTTCAAGATAATATCAGGGCAGTAGTTTTAGGGGTTCACCTGGGTCCATGACTTTAGAAAGTTTATTTTCCCTGACAGTTTGGAATTCTGACCTACGTTCCCCACTTTTGATCAGGCTTCTGCTATAGAATGCTTGGTCAAAGTGTTGAGTGTTGGTAGCCTGCACTCTCCAGTTCTTAGCTTATGACCAGGGAGGCAGTGGTTCACAGAGATAACTCACTACATATCTCATATCTTCCTCCTAGTGTCACTCTCCTTTCTTTCCAGCAGAGCTTTAAGATGTCCTGATGGCACAACAGGCAAGTGCTTAGCAATTAATAACTTAAGGGTTGGCAGTGAAAAATCTTCGGTGTCTCCAAGGGAGAAAGATCTGGTCAACTGCTTCCATGAAGTTGATGTTTTCATTAGGTGCCGTTGAGTCAACTACAACTCATAGCAGCCTTTGAGCAACAGATTGAAATCTTGGCCTGTTCTGTGCTCGCCCCATGATCTCTGCCACGCTCAATCCATCTCCTTGAGGATCTTCCTCTCTTTCACTGACCCACTGTCTTTCTCTGTAGGATATCTTTATCCAGAGACTACCTCTCCTGACAACATGCTTAAAGTGTATGAGATGAAATCTCATCATCTTTGCCTCCAAAGAACAACCTGGTTGTACTTTCTTCAAGATAGACTTGCTTGGTTCTTTTGAAATTCAATGTCTCAGGGACTTCCATGACGCGTAAGGCCAAAAAAGCCCAGTGGGCCAATTCTACTTAGTCACTTAGGTTAGCTATGAGTTAAAGCAACTCAGTGGTAAACAACAACAACAACAGAGTTTTACAGAGTCAGTGCTCACTAACCACATTTGCATCAGTCCTCAATCTTGTCATTCACTCTCTTGCCAGGCTATATCGTGTTTCCCTTGTAGTGGGCAGTTTATGTTTGGAGATATTCCTGTATGAGCTTTTTTTTTTTAATTGGGAAAAACATATTGGAGGTACAAGGAGGTGAGGGTTGGGGGCAGAAGGGTGAGGATGGGCCAGGATGCAGTTGCAGAGCTGCACAGTTTGGTCAGTGCGGGGAGCAGGTGAAGGAAATAATGAGGGTCCAGATGGGACCAGAT
>NW_006399859.1:6576660-6577895 GCF_000299155.1 Elephantulus edwardii
CTGTCTCTGCCTCTGCCTCCATCTTGGATCTCTGGTTATTTGTATGAACTTTAAAAAACATTTCAAACCCTTTATTATGTGGTACTGTCCATAGTACAATTTTGGAAACTTTACAAAAACATGTAAGGATATAAGGATACAAACCCATGTCAAGTCCTAAGTTTTATCTACATTTATTAGCTGTATAAGTGGTCTTTAGATTGTTGCATAGGTTTTATTTTAAGCCAATCTCAGAAGTCTCGTTGCCATTGAGCAAAACCAACTCGCAGCTGGCCCTCCAGCGGGTTTCTGAGCCAGTAAACTGAATGGGAGATCGCCCATGTTTTTCCTCTCGATAATGGATACTAGTTTTGGGTCATGTAGCCTCAAAGAGAAATCAAAATTAGGACCCAGGTTTTTTGGGTTTTGACTAAAACTTGTTTTGTTCTTTAACTTGCTTTGCTTCTTCTCCCCTCTCCTGTGCTCCCTTGGACTCTTTTTCCCTACTGTTAATGAATTTGTATTGTGTGTGTCTTGGATGTGATTTGACACTATTCTAGCTCCTTGAATCTTTACAGAAATAGAAAATTGCATGGTGGAATACTCAGTGTTCTTCCTAAGGAGCATTTATCAATTTGGCAAATTGCTAGAAACTGTGGATGGAGTTCTGGAAATCTTTGAGGAAGTTGTGCTCTTTGGGTTGGAAGGATAACAGTAAAGTTATGTGCTCTAGGGTTGGAACCAACTCATAGCTGACTCTCCAGTGGTTCTCCAGTAGACTGCAAATTGCACAGGAATAAATTACCTATCTTTCTCATTTGGAGCAGTTGGTGGATTTGAACTGCCTGCCTGCAACTCCTTACCCACTAGGCCATCAGTATTCTTAGATAATAGTAGTGGTGGTTACTGTTATGTGTCATACATTTTATAGAAAAGTAATTCACATTGCACAGCCTTCTAAGAGAGATATTATTATCTCAATTCAGAAGATGCAGTTTGTTGTTATGTGCCCTTGCGTCAACTCTGACTCATAGCCATCCTGTAAAACAACTCTGAAGCCTGCTCTATCTAGAACAAATTTCATTTTCTCTGACGTACTCCCATTACTGCAATACATCTCATCTAGGGTCTTCCTCTTTTTTACTTCCCCTCCACCCTTCCAAGCATCATGTCCCTTTTTAAGGACTGGGCCCTCCTTGCAATATGCCTGAAGTATGTTAGATGGAGCTTCAAAATCTTTACCTCCAAGGAGCAGC
>NW_006399859.1:6578485-6602110 GCF_000299155.1 Elephantulus edwardii
CCCCCATTTGCTCCTCTCCTTGAAAAGCAAAAGAAAAACTCCCTCATTGGTACACAATCCCCTCCCGCACCTCCCCAAACCCCACCCCCTACCCCCAAATATAATCCACTCTGCAACCCTCATTAAATGGTGTTCTTTTGACTTTTATGGTTGGCTATTTAAGGAGTGAGTGTCTCCCTGGTGATTTGGTCACCTGTGTAGATTTGATTGGCTGAGAGTTGAACCATACTCCTGAGTTTTGTTCCTGGTTTAAAAGGTGGCTAAGGGCTGTATAGTCTTGAGAGTTCTTCCAGGATCTATCAAACCTGTAAACCTGGCCCTTTTTTGTTTCCATTTTCACATTCCGCCCTTCCTCCGGGATCCTTTCTATAGTAGTAAGTGGTGGTAGCTTAGCACCATTTGGTTCTTCTGGTCTCTGGGTCAAGGAAATTGAGGCTCGCTTGGTTCATTAGATTTTTAGAATACTTGTTTCTGTACGTCTTTGCTTTTCCTCTCTCTTCAGGACAGGGAGAGATCAGTAATTGTCCATCTAATGGCTGCTTGCAAGCTTTTAAGACCCAAGTTATAGAACATAGTTCAGAATCAGGTAAGGTGTCATGCTTGTATCCTTTTACTACATGCATTTAGTCTATGTGCTGAGAAAATAACATGAGAAGCTTGACTATGAAGAATTTATAATGTGTATTGGAGAAAAATGAACAATCTGTGATACACAAATGACACAACCTTGCTTACTGAAGGTGAAGACTTAACACACATAGTGATGAAGATCAGAATGAAGATGAAGATACAGCCTTCAGAATGAATTACACTTCAATAGAAAAGAAACAAAAAAAATCCTCTCACTGTACCAATAAGCAGTATCCTATGATAAACAGAGAAAATATTGACATTGTCAATGATTTCATTTTACTTGACTCCACAATCAATACCCAAGCAGCAGTTAAGAAGTCAGATGATGTATCACATTGGATGAATTTGCTGCTGAAAAAGACTTCTTTAAAGTGCTAAGAAGCTAGGATGTCACTTTGAAGACAAAAGTGTTCCTGGCCAAAGCCATAGTATTTCAGTAGCATTGTTGTTGTTGTTATGTGCTGTCGAGTCGTTTGCGACTCATAGCAACCCTATGTACAACAGCCCTAAACCGTTCTCTATCCTGTGCCAATCTCATTGCCTCTGACACACCCATCCCGATTACCCCAGTCACTGAATCAATCCACCTCATAGAGGGTCTTCCCCTCCTGCGCTGTCCCTCCACTCTGCCCAGCATGATGTCCCTCTCTAAAGATCTGTCTCTCCTTACAACATGTCCAAATTATGTCAGACGAAGCCCCAGAATCCTTGCCTCCAAGGAGCAGCCTGGTTTAATCCTCTCTACAATGAATCTGTTTGTTTTCTTGGCAGTCCATGGTACATTCAATACTCTTCTCCAGCACCACAGCTCAAAGGCGTCAATTCTCCTTCTATCCTCCCTAGTCATTGTCCAACTCTCTGATGCATAACAAGTGATTGCAAAAACCATGGCCTGTATCAGGCGGACCTTAGTCTCCAGAGAGACACCGTTGCTCTTGAGTACTTTAGAGAGGTCCCTAACCACAGACTTTCCCATCGCAATCCGTTTTTTTATTTCCTGGCTACTGGTGCCAAGAGTAGCATTATATGTGTATAAAAACTGTATAAGGAAAGAAGATACTGAAGAATTGATGCCATTGATTACAGGGTTGGTAAGGAATATTAAATATACCATTGTCTTAGTAATCAAGTGGAATGGCTTTAACAAATCGAAATTTATTCTCTTACAGTTTAGAAGGCTAGAAGTCTGAATTCAGAGTGCCACTTCTAGTGTCACTTCTTTCTCTCTGTGTTGGTTCTGGAGGGGGAAAAGCCCCACATCTTTATTTCTGTTAGCATTTGTAGACCTGACAGTCCCTGGAGGTCTCCATTTGTCTCAGCCCTTCCTGGGATCAGGCAGATTCCTTGTGCAGAGTCCAGGCACTCCACTCCTATTGCTTGTTTTTTGGCAGCACTGAGGCTCTTCCCCATTTTAGCTCACTTCCCTCCTCTTTTATCTCTAGTGAGATCAAAGGTATTACAGGCCACACCCTTTTATCCCATTGGGCTGTGGTGGGATTAAGGAGACTCACATTCCACCTTCAATCCTTTGCAACTGTTTGGTTTATCAGATCATGGGGTAACATGCTTCCATATTGTATGATTACATGCATGTATTTTTTGAGAGTACAGTTCAATCTTTGACAACCATGAACTGTCCCAAGAACAAACCCATCTCTCTTGGAAGAAGTATAATCAGAATTGTTCTTAGAAGTATGGATGGTGAGAATTTGTCTCATATAATATGGACATGTTATTAGAAGAGACCAGATATAGAGGACATGCTTGGTCAAGTAAGTCAGTGAAAAAGAGGAGGACCTTCAGCGAGAATCACTGACATGGTGCATGCAGCAGAGGGCTCGAACATAAAACTGCTGGTTTATAGCTGGTCACTATGAGTTGGGACCAACTTGATGACACCGGACAACAGCAACAGTGAACAGATTACTATTTAGAGAATACTTAGAATGGCCTAAGGAGCTCTAGTTACACATAATGATATATGGTGTACTGTAAATAAAAAGGTCAGTAGTTCTAATCCAGCAGCTGCTCCATTGGAGAAAAATAGACAGTCTCCTCTTGTGAAGACTACAGCCTTGGAATCCCTGTGAGTTGGAATCAACTTGATGGCAGTAGGTAGAATAGCCTGAGAATAGTTTGTCTTGCAAATTTGTTGACTATTATTAACTGTCTTCTCCTCACTCCTAGTCTTTACCAAATCCCTAACAGTCCTTTCATCAGCCCAGTTCCTCAAGACTCTGTGGTCTCCACATGGTCTATTTGGCAGTGGCCTCCAAAGTGAATGTGCAAGATGAACTGCCAAGGTATGGGAAGAAAACTAGTGACTACGGCTATACATTTTCTTTTCTTTTAGAATTTCTGTTTTGAATATCTGTATTATTTGTACTCTATATAATTGGTTTAGATTGTTGTTGTTAGGTGCCATCAGGTTGAGTACGACTCATAGCAACCCTGTGAACAGTGGATCTGAACCCCATCCATCTTCACACTTCCTGACACACTAGAGACAATTGCGGCAGTTACCATGTCAGTTCACCTGGCTGAGGGTCTTCCTCTCCTTTGCCCACCTTTCACCCTTCCCAGCATCATGTCCCTCTGCAAGGAACCACCCCTCCTTGCAACCTGCCCAGAGTATGTGAGGCGAAGCCTCATCACTCTTGGCTCCAATGGACATTCTGGCTTCACCCTCTCCAAGACATATCTGTTTGTCCTCTTGGCCCTCCATGGTGTGTTCAGTGCTCCTCTTCAACACCACAACTCAAAAGCATCAATTCTTCTGTCATCGCCATTCAGTGTCCAGCTCCCAGATGCATAACAAGTTATTTTAAAGACCATGGCCTGAATCAGACACACCTTAGTCCTCAAACTGACATCATTACTCCTCAGTAATTTGGAAAGGTCCCAAACTGCAGACTTTCCCAGTGCAATACCTCTCCTCATTTCCTGACTGCTGGTACCAAAGATGTTAATTATGGATCCAAGTAAGGTGAAGTTGTTGACAGTTTCTTTCTTTTCTCCATCCATCATGATGTTGCCTGTTGGTCCAGTGGTAAGAATCTTTGTTTTCTTGACATTGAGATGCAATCCAAATTGAAGGCTGCATTCCTTGATCCTCTGCAACAAGTGCCTCAAGTCCTGCTCACTTTCAGCAAGCAAGGTTGTGTCATCTGCATAATGCAGGTTATTGACTCATCAGTGTGAGATTATACAGACTTAATTTATGAATGTATTTAAGTGCAAATCTTAATAACTGAATATACATAGATTGGATCTATGCCTAAAAAATGTTTTACTTATAAGTAATAGTACAGACAAGGAGATCTGGGACTTCTGGTCTGAAAGATGAAATCCAGACCCCAAACCTTTCATCTCCTTGCAGTTGACCTCAACCTGAAAGCCCTAGTCCTTTCCATGTGACTTTCACTCAGAGCCACCCGCCCCAGCTCATGCCTTTTGATTTCTGTGTCATTGCTCATTCTTTCTTCCCGCTCCTCTATCACCCTCCCTCATTCTCCCATTTGCTTTTCTTATCCAGAAGTTCACCTTAAATGCCACTTGTTCCATTAAGCCTGTCAAGACAATTCTAGCTTGAAATGCTTCCTCCAAACTTCTTAAGTGATCTTGTCAATACTACTCATTTGGCCTCTGTCAGATTCTATTTTGCATTGGGACCTTTTGCCAGGTATACTTCTTGGCTCCCTACACACATTCTACACTAATTCTTGTGTGGACGTGCCTTTACGTTATGCTTTGAATTGTTTTGTCATTTCTCCCATTTATCATTTATCTGGAGACACCTATACTTTCTGGATGACATTATTATATTTTGTATCATAGTAATATGTACTACCTTACTCTAAGGGAAAGATTCATTTGTTAAATTTGTGATCTGAAACAGCTTGGATTTGACAGCATGTTTCAACTTCAGGCAGATTTTTATCTATGGAACATTAATGAACATTTTTTTGTTATATAGGTTCATTATTTTGTTTTATTCTAGGTGATAACTCATAAGTTTATTGCCTCTATTTCAGCTCCAAGTTCTGCATGGTTTCTTGGAAAGGACTTGAGTATGGAAACTGGATTGATGCAAGAGCATCTCCATGTTACCTGATTTCCCTAGCATATCCATTTGATCAGATTCTCCAGTCCTCTGTCCCCGATTTCTCAAAGCTTTGTAAAAATGACTGTTTTCTCAGCCAGTGGGCTTCAGCACAGCTTTGATTGTGTAAGTTATGGGTAGGATCAGGCATAGCTTCTTTCTGTTGTACATGGGATCTCTTCAACTTGTGATTGCAGCAGCCGTTTGAGAGAACATTGGAGTCAGAAGGCACAGATTTAACTCTTGATGCTTCAACTTGCTAGTGGTTTGAACTTGACTCGTCATTTAATCTTTCAAATCATTTAGCCTGAAAAATAATCTTAATAACCAATTGTTATTAAGTGCTGTCAAGTCAGTTCGTCCTTAAGGCAACTTGTGTGTGATGAATGACATCCTCCCAATCTGGCCCCCTCCTCCCAGGGCGGCTACGCCTGAGCTCACTGCCGCAGCCCCTGTGTCAGCCCCTCTCATTGCGGGTCTTCTTGCTCACTGACTCTCCATTAAGCATAGTCCCCTACTTCAGGGATTGGGCCTTTCTAATAACATGCTCCCAAAGGATGTAAGACGAAGTCTGACCAGCCTTGCCTCCAAGGAGCATTCTGGCAGCACTTCTTTCCTGGTAGCAGTCTATGGTATATTCCATATTCTTTGCCAACACCCAACAAAAAGGCATTAAGTCTTTGCTCATCTTGATTCATTGCCCAACTTTTCACATGCATATGAGGTAACTGAAAACACCATGGCTTATACTTTACTGAATTATTGGGAGCATTGAGATGGTATTGTTGTTAGGTGCCGTGGAGTCAGCTCTGACTTTTAGAGACTTGATGTACAACAGAATAAGCACATACCTACAACAGAATGAGACCATACCTGATCCTAGCCATGCCCACATTTCTATAGTAGTCCAGCCCATTGTTTTAGTCACTGCATCAGTCCATATCTTTGAGGGTCTTCCACTTTCTCCTTTGCTAACTCTCTACTTTTTCAAGCATTATGCCTTTTCCCAAGAGCTGCCCCCTCCTGATAACAGGCCCAAAGTATGTGGGACAAAGCCATACCATCCTTGCTCCTAAGGAGCATTCCCTATGCACTTCTTCCAAGAAGCATGGAAGTACTTGGCCCATAAGTGGCCTTCAATAAATAGAAGTAATGGAAGAAATAAAGGTCTTCCTCTGCCCTCTGTGAACCTTATGATGCAGAGTATATTTGATGAGAGACAGACACAGTCAGAGATCACCCCATCTGATGGATCAAACATACACTGGGAACCAAAGGCTGGACATTTAGTCGGCCTGGTTTCTGGACTTGTCTCTAATAGAATGTCTAGGGCTTCCTCAGGGAGCTTGAGGATTAATTAGTTAATCTTTGTAAAGTGCTTTGAAGGTAAAAAGTGCTATCAAGTGGAATCATTGAATTGCTATTGGAGATATCATAATAGTGGCACCGTATCCTGGCAGTCTTGGCCTGCTTTGGGCATCAGTAATCAATAGCAGAGAAAGTTCTCAGTTGTTTGATTTGATTTGAAAGAAAGGATTAATTGTGGGATTTGTGATAACGTAATCCTTGTGTAGTTTTACAAATAGCAACTTGTAAAGGAATATTACGAAAACCCAAACAAAAAAAGGAATACTAGGTGGTTTAAGAAGTAAGTCTTAACATCTAGCTTCTTAGGTATTTCCTCTTAAGACAGTCTGGTTGTAAATTCTAAGAAGTCCAGATAGAGGAACAATTTACCAGTTTTGGATAATTTGTGAGTTCTGGCTGTGTGGACTTTTCTTAGAAGGAAGAGCCTGTTAGGCCTCATGTCCAGTGATATGGACCAATATCACTAACCAGTGCAGAATGCTACTATAAGTTACTTGAGATATGCCTTAATTGTGGGCCTCTGGTTAAGTTACTCCGATCGTTGATTACTGTATTGGAAACAGTTATCTCTGCGTTATTTGCTACAGGTGTTGACACTCAAATGAAATAATTCACTGCTAACTTTTTTTTAAATTTTATTTTATTATTTTTGTGTGAGTGTACCTTCAAATCAGATCTGACTGGTACAGGAGGAGATTGTCCCTCCTTCCCCGGCAGAGCATCTGGTGGATTCGAACCGTGCGCCTCTGGGATTGTAGTTGCAGCTCCTTACCACCAGGCCACCAGAGCTCCCCTTTCACTGCTAACTTTAAACTACCTGATATTAGGCATGAGTGGCTTCGTCTCTCCTGCCTCTTCCTTTCTCACTGTGTGTAACTTGACATGAATCCCCACCTCATATCCTTAAGACAACAATTGTGGACACTTGTTAGGCTCTGCCACATCAACTATGTATATATAGCAACTCTGTGGCTGACAGGGCTGAGCCCCACCCTGTCCTACACCATCCTTAACACCTCTGCCCTGCTCGGGCTCATTGTCACTGTCACTGTATCAATCCTTATTGTTTTTCCTTGGCATTTTTAAGATATTTTAAAAAAATTAATTTTAATGAATGTTTACGGAGACTTAGGGTTTCCAGTTATTCATTGTTGTACTTTTCTCCTTACCGACCCTCTCCTCCCAATTCATTCTTCTCCTTGAAAAGAAAGAAAAACTCTTTTATTGTTATGCAATCCTTCCCCCTCAAGACAACTCCACTATGCAGCGTTCACTCTGGACTTCTGTAATGACAAGAATGCCCATTCATATATCTATTTTAAACAGTTCTCTCCCTCATCTGTTTTCTTTCTTTCCCCAACCCCTGTGTCAGTCCCGTTTTACAACTGGGACCCTATGCAATATTTGTCCTTTTGTGACTGAGATATTTCACTCAGCATAATGTCCTCCAGGGTCATCCATTTTGCATAATAGTTCATGAGTTCCTTGTTTTTCAGTGCTACATAGTATTCTATTGTGTGAATATTATCAGAACTTCCCTATCCATTTGTTTGTTGGTGGGCACTTGGGTTGTTTCCAGCTCTTTACTATTGCGAACAAAGCCACAGTAAACATGGGTGTGCATATATCTGCTTGGATGTCAGTTATGGGATCTTTGGGGTATACTCCCACTAGTGGAATTGCTGGATCAAATGGCATCTCTATTTGCAACTTCTTGAGAAAGCGCCATACCACCTTCCACAGTGGTTGCACCATTTTACACTTCCACCAACCGTGAATAAGGGTTTTAGTTTCTCCACAACCTTGTCAGCATTTGCTGTTTGCTGTTCTGCTAAATTTTGCTATTCTTACTGGGGTGAGATGATATCTCATAGTTGTTTTGGTATCCGTCCTTCTCATTGAAGGCTTTCCTCTCTTTTGCTGACAGAGGGTCAGCCAAAGACTGAGAATTTTTAGTAACAGGATTGTACTTTGTCCTAGGAGTCAACATGGTTGCATGGGCACAGGTGTCAGAAATGTAAAGTATCAGTCCCACTGATGCCACCCACATTGTGTAATTGTGGGAAATTCCCTGCCTCCTTCTGGCCCTCAGCATTTTGAAATGTGGACTGAGTGATGTTAGAAGTCCTCCCTGTACCTCCAGTAGCTCAGTGATTTATATTTATTTACAGCAGATTAGCAAAGAACCTTCAGAAGATCCTTGATACATTTGTGCTGATTGGATTTTATTTTGTAGGTACAATTTCCCATTCATTGGGTACCTTCAGTGTGCCAAATATGATAATGTTTTCTAGGGACATAAAGATGAATGAGGTGTGGATTCTGCCTTCCAAAAGCTCAGATCACTGTATTTGGCATAATAGTTGATGAGAACAGTAATAGAGGTGACTCATAGGAGGATTGGTTTCCCTTTCTGGGAAGAGGTGGGGAATCAAGAAAGATTTTACAGAACTGGTGGTGCTTGAGCTGGGTTTTGAAGCTTGAGCCATAGTTTACCAAGTAAATAAGCTAAGGAAAGAGCATCTCTGGCCAAGAAAGCATCATGTGCAAAGGCATGGAATAGCAAATCTAAATGGGTCCACCCCAGTTATAAGAATGTATACGGTACTTCCTGGATTGAACCCTGTTTCCTCTTTGAGGAAGCCCAGGAACCGGATTTCTGTAAACTGCGTGGTGTCTACAATAATGTCCACAAGCAGGTTGATCCCAAGAGCTGCAAAGCTCTTTTCTCTGTAATATTCTGATATTTCCCTCATGAATTTATGGTTGTTTATTAGCTGACATTTACGAACCATATGTTGAATGTGAGGCCAGATGAAGCTTTGAAACTAAATACAGAATATGTAGTAGATTTATCTAGAATTTATTATGCATTACTTGGTGTTTTGTCTCTTAAGCAAAGTTTTCCTTGTTAAAATAAACATGTATAAAGAATTTATACAGCACACATGGTTATGCATATTTATTGCAGAGAATCTGTTAATAATCTATGCCTCATCGGATTTTGCATTTCTGTTGAAGTAACAAATGTGGCACTTGGTACAACTGAATGAGTGTGGTGAATTATATTTTAGAGAAGAGAGACCATTTTTCTTTTTCTCAACTTTGTTTTCCTCTATCATCTTTATCTCTGGCCAGCTTCCCATGGATTGCATCTGGGGGACTCTATTGGCTCCAAGTGATTCTGCCTTCTTTTCCTCCTTCTTCTGTCACTTTATTTTCTCTAGTGCACATAGACCCTTGCCTTGGGGTTATTAGAACTGCTCCTTTGAGTAAGAATGTAGATTCTGAAGGGTCCTCTTACATGGTCATGAACTGTGCTAAAAGCAGGGTCCTAAAGTTTGTGGCATGGGAGTAAGCCAGGAGTCTGAGGAAATAGGAGGATGGCTAACTGGATCCTTGGATAGGGTGGAAGAAAGGACAGGCTGGGAACAAGCATCTGGACAAAGCACATGAGGAAGAGAAACTGACGGGGGCAGGGGAAGGCCGTAAAACATAGTTGAAATTTTACTAGTACTTATACCAGTTGCTGTTGAGTTGATTCCAGCTCATGTTGAGCCCACATGTAAAGTGGAATTGTGCTCCATAGACTTGTCGATGTCTGACCTTTCAGAAGGTGACTTTCTGGTACTGCTGCCTTTTTTAAATGTGGATTTTGCTGGATTCGACAACAGTGTCTTCTGACCCTAAAAAAACTTTTCTGTGAACTTTTGAGGTACTTCTGGGTGGACTTGCACTTTTTGGCTTGTAGCTAACCATGTTAACTGTTAACAGTACTCAAGGACTCCAGTCATAGCCATATCTGTATCAATATAAAATGCAAGTGTGTAAGGTTTAGCCTCAGACACCCCTCTGTTTGAGTCCAGTGCTGGCACTCACCTAGTGTTTGATCTTAGGCAAGTGACTAAATCTTTCTGAACTCCTGGTCCCACATCTGTGAAAATGTGAATACTATCAGTATTTTCTTTACAGGAAGAGGATGGGAAGATTTCTGGGACAAACTTATGTTGTTATTGGTATGTGCAGTCAAGTTGCCTGTGACCCATAGCAACCCTGTGCATAGCAGCTCTGAAGCCTGCCCTTTCCTGAGCCAGTTTCACTAATTCTGACACACGAATTCCCCATTGTCCCAATTACTGTATCAATCCATCTCATCCAGGGTCTTTCTCTCCTGCTCTTTCCCTCCACCCTTCTGAGCATGATGTCCTTTTCCAAGGGCTTGTCTCTCCTGGCCACGTGCCCAAAGTATGTGAAACGGAGCTCCAACGTCCTAGCCTCCAAGGAGAAACTTGGTTTTACCCTCTCTTGGGACTCCACGGTGTGTTCAAGACTCTTCTCCAGCACCACAATTCGAATGCATTGATTCTTCTTCTATCATCCTTAGTCATTATTCTGCTCTCTGATGCATAGAAAGTAATTGCGAAAACCATGGCCTGGATTAGGCACACCTTAGTGTCTAGACTGACATCATTGCTTTTTCAGTACTCTGGAGAGGTCCCTGACAGCAGTTTTCCCCAGTGCAATTAGTCTTTCGATTTACTGACTGCTGGTAGTAAGAGTGTTGATTGTGGAGCCAAGCAAGCTGTAATTGTTAACAATCTCAATCTCTTCTCCATCTATCATGATGCTACCAGTTGGCCCAGAGGTGAGAATATTTGTCTTCTTTATGTTGAACTTCAATTCATATTGACGACTACAGTCCTTGACCTTCTGCAGGAAGAGTTTCAGGTCTTCTTCAATTTTAGCATGCAATGTTGTGTCATCTGTGTAACGTAGGTTGTTGAAGAGTCTTCCTCCAATCCTGATGCCACATTCTACTTTTTAAATTTCCTACCATTAAAGCAGAACAGATTATCTGGGAGGCTGGGCTCTATGAGGAGAAATGTGGGGTCAAGATTGGTGGAAGATCTATCAACAATCTGCGATATGCAGATGACACAACCCTGCTTGCTGAAACTGAGAAGGACCTGAAGCACTTGCTGCAGAGGGTCAAGGACTGCAGGCTTCAGTATGGACTGAGGCTCAATGTCAAGAAGAAAAAGATTCTCACCACTGGACCAATTGGCAGCATCAGGATGGATGGTGAAGAGATTGAGATTGTTCACAGCTTTGACTCCACAGTCAACACTCTTGGCACCAGTAGCCGGGAAATTAAAAGATGTATTGCGATGGGAAAGTCTGCTGTTAGGGACCTCTCCAAAGTACTGAAGAGCAATGGTGTCTCTCTGGAGACTAAGGTGTGTCTGATACAGGCCATGGTTTTGGCTATCTCTTGTTATGAATCAGAGAGTTGGACAATGACTAAGGAGGATAGAAGGAGAATTGATGCCTTTGAGCTGTGGTGCTGGAGAAGAGTATTGAGGGTACCATGGACTGCTAGGAAAACAAACAGATTCATCCTGGAGAGGGTTAAACTGAGCGGCTCCTTGGAGGCAAGGATTCTGAGGCTCTGTCTAACATACTTTGGACATGTTATAACGAGGGACTGGTCCTTGGAGAGGGACATCATGCTTGGTAGGGTGGAGGGACGGTGCAGGAGAGGAAGGCCCTCTATGAGTGGATTGATTCAGTGACTGGGGCACTCAGGATGGGTGTGTCAGAGACGGTGCGATTGGCACAGGATACAGCAGAGTTCAGGGCTGTTGTACATACGGTTGCTGTGTTGCAAGCGACTTGACGGCACGTAACAACAACCACCATTAAAGCACAGCTGTTGAATATAGCCTTAATTCACATAATGCTTGTTTTTAGAAACTGGCAAGGTGTTTACCTGGGGTCGAGCAGACTATGGCCAACTGGGGAGGAAGGTGAACGTTCACGAAGGTGGGAAACAAGAAAAGCAAGACCCATGCCTCTCCTGCTCAAGACCACAGAACAGCACGCCTTTGTCTCTGCCTTGCTTAATGGGAGCAACTGAGGTAGGAAATGACTACTAATGGATTCCTTTCCCTTGTCTTTCAGGAAAATGTTTACTGTGGACCTAATATGTGCCAGGCATTATGATAGGTATGAATACTCCTTTAGAGAGTTTAAAAGTGCTATGAGTTTATGGAATGAATTTAGGGAATAGGGATTGGGTTAGTCACTGAAGAGAACATGGCTTTGAAATGTGCCTGGGAGGATGGGCCAGACTTGAATAAGCAGTTGTGAGAGAAGAGAACTTTTAAGTGGACCCAGCAGCTGAAACAGAATCATGGTGATAGGAAAGTGAATAAAGTGCATAGGGGTCCCCTGGTGTTGAACTTGACTGGAGGACAGAGTATCTAGGGGGGAGAATATAAGTAATATTGGAACCTGATCAAGGGACCTTTAATACTAAGCTAAATATTTGCACTTCTTTTTATATTTCCCAATGTGGAAAACATTGTAGTTCAGTTGCATATTCAAGCTATTTGGTTCCCTTAAATGTCTTCAATTTCTACATTTAAGGCAGGAGTCTTAATTTCTCCAGGGTGTGTGTTTTTGTAACTGAATTTTGCTTTATGAAAGTCCTTAAAAAAAAAGACAGACAAATTTGGCTTTTTCATGTGTGTGTGTTTTAAAAAGGGCAAGGATGGCCACACAGGAAATGTGCCTTTGAACCCAAGTTGGCTTAATGAAAGAATCCAGTCTTTATTCAGAGTCTGTCACAAAAATTAGTAAGCTAGAGAGACTACTGTAATTAGCATCAGACTAATTACTACCCTCTTCATACCTAGAGGGCTCCCCTTCCCCAGGGTCCTGCCTAGCCTCCTCCTCCTGGTATGTAGGACACTTCTCCATCTTTACTTCACATCCCATCCCTGGTTCTTGTGAGCCCTTCCTTAGTGCTGGAAGGAGCCTGTCTTAGTTTATTTTTCTTTAACTGAAGCAGCCACAAAAGACAATTTACCACGGTGGCACTGATAAAGCCATCCATTATTTTACCACCCTAACATAAGCTACCTTCCCTTTTGCACGTATGCATATATATACTTATACAAAATTGCAAGGATAGCTTTTAGGATGTTAATATTCAGTATTCATTAATTTTGTCAGAAATGCTTTGTTCTATTTCTCTTGCTCTTTGAAATTATCATCTCTGGTGGTTGGGAGGTAAAGTGTTGCACTGCCAACCCAAAGGCACTCAGTTCAGATCCACTAGTTGCTCCATGGAAGAAAAATGGCCAGACTGTATCCTCCTGTGCAATTTACTGCCTCTGAAAACACCGTGGATGGTCAGCTCTAAGTAGTTTCTAACTTGACAGCACATGGCAGTATGTACTGTTACGTGATTCAAAGATTGTGGAATTTTTCCAAGCCATTCTTTGAATATTAGACAGTTAAAATATTTCTTCTATTTTTTTTTTTTTTGTCATGATGATCCCTGAAAGAAATACTGTGTTTTAAACTGTTTCCTTAAGGTATAATCCTGGGGATGAAATTACGAGGCCCTGAACATCTTTATGATATTGCTCTCTTGTTGTGCACTTCTAGAGTCTGCTGGGAAAATAGATGGCTGCCACCACGTTGAATGTTAGTGTTGTTGTGAGGTGCTGTTATGTATCTGTGACTCACAGTGACCCTGAGAACAGATGGGAACCTTGTCCTGTGCTGTGCCATCCTCACCGCCTTGACCATGCTCATGCCCATTGTGTATGAGAGAATGATGTATTTAAACTCTGATTCTCTGCTTGGGCGCCATAGTTGAGGAGGCATGGGGTCTTCATAGATATTTCTGAGTTTCTGTTTTATTGGCAAGATGATAATACCGTATATGGTCACCAGTGAGGATTATATGCGCAGTTCTTACAAGGTTTTCAGGCTTCATATCTAAAGCAAAACTGTTAGTAGATTGGCATGTAGTAGGCACTAGGAAATTATTTGCTTTTTTCTCTTTGAAGCTTTTTAATATCCCATGGTGGCTTTAGTGTACAGCACTATAACTGACATATAACACAAAAGCCTCTTGACTTTCATGTAGCTTCTTAGGCAGGGCAATGTGAAGTGTCAGCTTGAACCTTGGGCCCCTTGGTAGTTTCATTTCAGTACTCAGCTTCCTCACTTTTCAGTCATGGGAGTGTATTCTTTAGTGTTGCTGCTGGTACAGGCTCCAGGTGGTTTCATATGGGTAAATTTGGTTTGAGAATTATTTCCAGCTGTTGATGCCCAACTGTGACATGTCAGGCATCCAGCTAAGATGCTGGGAGTGGATTTACCTTGGAAAAGATAAGAGCCATGCTAAACTAGGTGGTACCCCAATTAGGGGCTTAGCCAGGGGAAGTAGAGGGTCACCTGAGAGGAAGAAGTAGCCGAGTTATTAGCTTTATGGTTCTTGACTTTCAGGAACCTGGGTGTGGTCCTTAAATTGACTCGCTTTTCCATATTCAAGGAATAAGCAGGGTTGGAGGAATGAGCTGTCTAGTCTGGGAACTGTTAGGATGCCTGGACGGTAGAGTCCAGAGGGACAGTTGCAAGGAAGGAAGAGCACAGTTGGGCAGTTGTATTATGGTGTAACCAGTCTTTCCTGTGAACACAATACATAATTACTTAGGGCTTATAGGCCAGCAGGCCAGGCAATATGTTGAATGCTCTACTCACAGGATATTATTTCATCTTCACGATAAACCTATGCACAGGTGCCAAAATCACTACTTTACCAATAATGAGATCAAGACTCAGAATGGTTAAATCACTGTGCCAGGTCATACAGCAGGTACACATAGTAGTATTTGGATTGAAACGTGATGAAGTACTTGATGAAGCTCACATATTTTCTATATACATAGAGTGTAATTAAAGAGTATCGTCCCATATAATTTTACATGTGTCCCCTTCCCTGGATATAAGTCCTTTGGAAATCTTAGATCAGGATCACAGGCATTCTTTTCTAAGCTCTGTCTCATCTCTAATTTGTTACTTGATGTTTAAGACCTGACAGGCCTTCCTTTAATGTTCTGACAGTAATTGACACAGTATATTTCATGCACTTTGCTTTAGATACTGGCCCTGCAGTCACTGCTGGAAAATTCCCTGGGTACCACAGTGAATGGGATTAATCACCTCCATGCACAGGTCGGGGCAGTGTGTGTGTGAACAGTCTGGTTTATTTGTTGCTTGACAGCAACAAAGACCACGGTATCAGGTGATTTTTGTTTTTTAAGCATCAAGTGAGGCTGAGACATGCACGTTTATATGAGGCATTAACTTTAAAATCTCCGTGAACTTGGGAGCTTGCATTGGGCAGAGTGTTTGTGCTCACTTAGTAGCTGCATTGGACTCTTCAGTATTCTGAAACGGCTTGAACGGGCACCTGATGTGTCAGTAGAATGATCCGGAGACCTTAATTGAAGGCAAACAACCTCAGAAGGGATGAGAATTTGATTGGCAGCTGGAAGGCCAGTGTTTTAGCTTTAGTTCTGCCCTGAGTACATTTGACCCTTTTCCTCCCAGGCCCTTGTGCTGTTGCTGTGTACCACAGAATCAGAGCTGGCCTGTGTCTGACCCACCCACAAGTTTTCAGAGGCAGTAAATTGCATGTGAATTGATTGCCTGTCTTTCTCCTGCAGAGTAGCTGGCAGATCTGAACTGCTTGCCTTTGGGTTGACAGTACAATTCCTTAGGTCACCAGAGCTCCCTAGGCTAGATACTCTGTGTAACTTGGAATTGTCAGATAATCCCAGTTGTATCTTATAGATGTTAGAGTTCCTTCTATCTTTGGTTTTATTTTATGGAAATGATCGTACTTGAATTTGTAAGGACTCACCTGACAACTACCTCTTGAATATCTCCTCTTTTCATACTCGGGATCTATGTTCCTGTGCTTGGACCACTTAACCCCTAGCTACTATCGGAGTGTTGGCAGGCCTGGGAATATGAACTGATCCAGAAGCTCCACACTTTGTTTCCTCTGACTCTGTTCTTTGGGTTCTGGACATTGGGCTTATTTCTTGTTCCCAAGTTACAGCTTAGGTCCCAGGGACTCAGTGTGGTGGTCCTGCTTCCTGTTCAGTTCCTTGCTTTTCCAGGAGCAGGACCGACCTTGTCTTTCCAGGACTTGCAGTTTGACTTGGATTCCCATCTCTGAGACAGGGTCCCTATCACCTGGGACAGACCTTGATGGCCTTGCTTTCCTGGTTTCCATGCCTGCTCTGTCTTGACCATGGTCAAATCAATAAATGCTAATCTATAACTGCCTTGTGCCAATGTTTTTTAACAAGCTGTAGTGGGTGGGAAGTGAATAAAAAGATAAAATAAATGGGCTTTGAACAGCTATGGGTAAATGAAAAGGACTGCACCCATTATCATATATAGCTTTGACAGATGATGTTTCTGTATTCATATTGTTGTTATGTGCCATCAAGTAGCCTGTGACTCATAATGATCCATCTGAGAAATATATCCATTTATATTCTAGAACTAATAAAAAAAAAAACAGCCCTACATGAACTTCTTAAATCATAACCAAACACTCTGAGGGCATGAATTACTGTTCCTGGAGCTTTAGGACTATAGTCTTGGGGAACATCAAAGTCAGTTGTCACTATGTAATTCATAAAGACAGTGTTTTACTTCCCATTTTAGTGAATAGTGATTGGATTTTTAAAAGTTTATGAGTAGCCATCTTCAGTGCAAACTATTGGTCTCTCCCTGTTTGGAACAAAGAATAGGGGAAAAAATAAAGATGTATAGAATAACAACATCAACAGAAACAATTAGTTTAAAGGACTAATGAATCATGTGAATCTCCACTTCTCCAACCCTGAGATCAGAAGAACTAGAGAACCGGATGGTATCTGACTACCACTGCTAACAACTCTAAAAGGCACTGCAGTAGAAGATCCTAGACAGAATTGGGAGAAAGGTGGAACCAAACTAAAAATACAAACATGCCCAGGCTTACTCGTCTACTTGAATCTGGTGATAGAGACTCCCAAGACTCTAGACCCTAGTCATTCTTTGAACCTGGAATAAAACTCATTACTATGGCTCCAGCCTTTCCTGAAACAACAGGCAGGCCTGTCAGATAAACAGAAACATCAAGGAGATGCTCGTTCCTAAGCAGAGTCAACTATAGAAGATTAAAAGGGAAACATTTATTCAGAGATACAGTTCAGGAGGCACAAAGGTACAAGGTAGAAGGCTGACCAGAGATTGGAATTACAGGGAGAAAGGGAGAAGAGTGTGATTATTGTGTGTGTAATTGATATTATAAAGCAATATATATGAATGGTTAAATGGAAAACCAGTTTGCTTTGTAAGCTTTCATTTGAATCACACACAAATAAATGGTCTTTTTCTTCAAAGAACTTCCAAGAGATAAATAAAATCTTACCATACAGAATTAAATGTGCTGTTAGACATGTGTATAAAAGGGAGGAAAGATGGAATGATTAAATCTGAAGATACTAACAAAAAATATTGTTTGAACTGGTTTCTGAAAAATCAGTAGGAGTTTAGCAAAGGTAGAAAAAAAATTCTTTTGGCAACAACAACATGGGCTAAGATAATGAGCCTAGATCAGCTTTTTTGGGAGGTCTTGTGGCCTTGTGATAAGGAGCTGCACTGTCAACCCAAAAACAAGTGGTTCAAATCCAAAAGCCGTCTCATGTAAGAAAGATGGACAGTCTATCCTTGTTCCATTTACAGCCTCTGAACGCCCGCTATAAGTCCATTCCAGTTTAATAGCACATAACAACAGATTAGATTTGCAATCTGGCCATCTGTGTGGCCTTCCTCATCAATGACATCCATCCTTCTGCTAGTTCTGGGTGAAGAAAACAAACTTTCATGCATGTTATCACATTTGAGCCCATTGTGATGCTTTTAAATAGGCCAGAATAGGAGTGATTGTCCCATTTTTATAATTGAGAAAACTGAGGCCATGAGAAGCTAGCTAGGAATTTTGAGAAGATCCAAGACAAACAGCTTCCTTCCCAGGGTTCCTGGGAACCTGCTTTGGGCTCAGTCTGCAGTCATGGTCCTGAGTCATGTTGCTGTTTAAATTCTGCCCACGTTTGGTTGAGGACAGGTTCCAGTAAGGGAGCTCAGTGTACATGTGCACGTGCATGCACATACACAGCAACTGGAGCAGGAGCAGGAAACCTGGAAATAAACAAGCACTGAACTCTAGGTTGGGTAATTGTCAAGCCCCAAATGCCGTGAGCCCTCATTTTGCTGCAGGACTAAAATTGTTTGTTAGAGGATCAACCTGTGCACAGGGTCTAAGTGAAATCTGTCAGGATGAGTGGGGAAGAAACTATTTTTAGTTTGCAGAGTCACTCGCTCGGCTGTGTTAGCTGAGGTTTGAGCCAGTCCCCTACGCTTTCCAGTTTTATTTCTGAAGGAGATATTCCACTTGAATGCTGTGTAAAACCCATTAATGAAACTGGAAGTTTCCAGGGTATCTTTGTCCTGCAGCTCCCTCCAGAAGGCTGCCTTTCCTGAGTGACCTTCCTCCTTTCCTATATTTTAAATGCATTTCTAATTTTAAGTTTGTGTCAAGACCGTGGGACTTCAGTGCCCTAAATAACACAGAAATTTACCACCAGCAATCAGCTGAGTCCGAGGGCTCTGACAAAATTGAACACAACCTGCAAAAGCATTCCCACACAGCTCTCTGGTAAGTAACCTGCAGCTTCACTGCCATTCCTAGGAGAGGAGGTCTCCAAGAGCGTGGGGCTCAGGCAGCCTGGGCCTTCCAGGTGCACCAGAGGACAGTGTTTTTCAAAATAAGGCGACTGTGCTCAAATGGGCTAGCAATGCTCACTCAAAGTCTGCTTTTTTTTTAGATTTTAGAAAATCTAGCACATCTGTGCTTTCGCTGCTGACATAGCAGGAGAAGAAATAACATAAAATAAACCTCAGACTAGTGGAATGGATTTGTCCGTGTGAATACTCCAAAGAGAGAGAGAGTGCTATCAGGCAGGCTGTCATGTTGACAGAGATGGGGAAGGCTATGATACACTGAACACTCACCCAGCATTGTTGCTGGTTGCTCTTGAGTTGATTCTGAGTCTCACTACCTGCTGTTTCCTTGTTTATTTATATTCATCATCTCTTTCTTTTCACTGGGTCTAATTCCAGGAGCACAGGGGCCTTGTCTATCTTGTTCAAAGCGGGGTTCTCAGTGTCTAGAATCGTGTCCCACACACTGTAGGTGTCAATGGATACATACCGATTGACTGCCTGAAAAATGAAGGAAGGAAATGATTTTGCAAGACTGTGCCCCTCTTTAGCTCCTCTTTTCTATCTCCCTTCTCTTGCCCTGATCAATCCCAGTCCAGTGCAGAAGTGGACATTTCCAAGTTACATGGTCATCAAATGTCCTTTAGACCCAGAACGTAGACTGTAGCCCTTGGGCTTAGAACAACCTGAGGACTTCTTCCAAAAGCTGCTATTGATGATAAGGCTTGTATGCCTTTAGCACTTTTGTTGTTATTGTTGTGTACTGGCACAGGAGGAGATTCCCCACCTTCTCCCGTGGAGCATCTGGTGGATGCAAACCGCACACCTTCAGGATTGCAGTACCCTTTAGCACTTTAAAAAATTTATATCTGAGTACTTTGATGGATATTCACCTTCAGTTTTCCTTTTATGATTTGACAGATCTTAATGTACACCTGTCTGCTCACTGTATAAGGCAGAAGAGAGAAAGAGAGGAAACTGGACAATTCCCATTTTAGTAGCTTTTAGCTGGTGGCAGAACTAGGTTGATGGCAGGACAGAGCAGATTGTGACAAAGGCTGTAAGAAAGGACATCAATCGGAATATGCTAATCTTGTCCCCAGGTCCTTAGGGATTGTTCCTTTCTTGCATTTTTCTGTCACTGTGGTTCTCTTGGATGTTGCAGGTTGGAGTGTGTCTATGTGTGGGGTGAGATGGTTGGGTGGGAGGTAGTGGCTGGAAGGGCTTCCTGGATTGGAAGCCTTGACATTCAATTAGATCTCAAGGGAGAAAATGTAAAGTAACTGGAGAATCTTGGTAGGATCTTGAAGCTAGGAGGGAAGCAGAGGAAGCAAAACCAGATAGAGACTGAGTATTGACAGAATAGGAAGAAAGACAGCCAGGAACTGCAGTGCCACCAAAGCAAGGGCAATTTCAACATGACCCGCTATTGTAGTGAGACTGAGGAGGTGGTGACAATTCCGAGAGCAGCTTTGCTGGAAAGGTTCAAGTAGAAGCAGGGTCCCAGTGAATAAATATATAGTAAGAAATACAGGCTGCATGTTTGAACCATGCTGGCAGGAAATTTGATGGACAAAGGAGGCTGACAGCAAGCTTAGTAACTTTTAGGGAAGGCTTAATTCTGGTTAGTTTTGTAAGCATGGGAAACCTTTCAGAAAGTTCAAAGAAAGGGTTAGAGAGAGAGCTTAAGAGTTAAGGTGCAAGAGAGAAGGGCATAGGTGGGCCGAACTCCTACCTCTGGTCCATCAGGAGATGAGAACATTGAACTCACAATGAAGGGGTTAGTTCTGACAAGAAGGAAGGACTTTTTTTTTACTTTTAACTTAAGAAAAAGGCATGCATGATAGAAATTAGACGGGGAGAAGAGTAAAGCTTACATTGAACTGCATGTATACCTTTGTCATTAGATTTTATCTCAGTTTTATGTGTTCATGCAACAAATATATACAGTGAGAGTATCAGGAACATAGAAATCAAAGACCAAGTTGTTTCCTAGTACTGGTAACCCAGTAATTACTATGCACATTTCTGAATCAACTTTGAGCTCTCTGAGGGCAAGCACTGCCTTATTTATCTTTGTGTAATTAGGGCCAAGCTCGGCACAAAGTAAATGAGCAGCAGAGGTGTGCTAAAAAGTATGAGAGCTCATGCTGTATGACTTACATATCTCTGGATTTGTTGACAGCTACTGTATCTGCTGTGTGGTGAGACTGGTATAAGGAGGTCATGAGGGAGGGACTAGTTGGCTTTCCTCTGCAGCAAACCCATCCTGGACCATCTTGTGACTGCTTGTCAGTGCAAGAAGAAAGCACTTGTTGGTTCTGATTGTTGAGTGGTTAGTTCTGATCCTTGAATCATCAGTGGAGCAGATGTTGCTGTCCTTCTTGTTGTTGTTGAGTCCTATTGAGTCAGAAAATTCATAGCTAACCCTCCAGCATGTTTTTAGAGGCAGGAAATCGCACGGGAGGAGACAATCCATCTTTCTCCCAGGGAGCAGCTGGTGGGTTTGAACTACATGCCACCAGGTTAGCAGTGTAGCTCCGTACCACTAGGTGAACAGAGTGCCTAGAGGCAAGGAAACAAGGTAAGAACTGTCATTAGCCCAGGGTCATTCTGCATGGCAGAACTGAGGTTTTAACCTGGCTCTCAGAGCCCTCAGTTTTCTTGTTGCTACCCCGGTCACAAAGAGCTTCCTTTCTGGAGAATTATGACTAGGTTATGACCCTACACTCTGGCTTTCGCTAATTGGTAACGGGGCCTAGTGGAGACCTGTTGGATGATCTAGACTTATATTCTGGGTCAGCATCTTGACTTCAGTGAAATTCATTCTTGTGGCTCAGTGGTAAGGAATTGAACTGCCAGTGGTGTGCAGTTCAAATCTACAAGCTTGTTCTTGGGAGAAAGATGAGTATTCTCCTCCTGTGCAGTTTACTACCTCTGAAAACCTACTGGCTAGTCAGCTATGAGTTGGTTCCAACTTGACGGTACTTAACAACAACAACAAACAACGTACTAGTTGAAATTGGAGGTCCATCGACAGAATGGACAGACCTGAACATGAAGAAGTGAGAACATGGGCTGGAATTTCTGCACTTTCAGCTGTAAATCATATATGGGTTTTGGTCCGTTAAAATTTGAGTTTTAGTTTTCTTACTTATATCCACCTTTTGTTGTTGTTGTTGTTATGTACTGTCAAGTTTGCTGTGACTCATAACGACTCTGGAGAATAGATCTAAATCTGCCCTATCCTGTGCTATCCTTACCATCTCCAACATACGTGAGCTTATTCCTACATGTGTCAATCCATCTTGCTCAAGGTCTTCCTCTCTCATACTCCTCACCTTTCACTTTGCCAAGCATACTGCCCTCCAAGGCCTGGCCCCTCTGAACAACATGCCTGAAGTATGTTGTTGTTGTTATGTGCTGTCGAGTCGCTTGTGACTCATAGCGACCCTGTGTACAACAGCCCTAAACTCTACTCGGTCCTCTGCCAATCACACTGTCTCTGACACTCCCATCCCAATTATCCCAGTCACTGAATCAATCCACCTCACAGAGGGCCTTCCCCTCCTGCGCTGCCCTCCACTCCCAAGCATGATGTCCTTCTCCAAGGACCGGTCGGTCTCTCCTTACAACATGTCTAACATGCCTGAAGTATAGAAGGTGAAATTTCACCATCCTTGTTTCCAAGGAGACTCTGGCTTCACCTTCTCCAAGACAGACCTGTTTTTTTTCTCTTGGCAGTGATTTTCAGTACTATTCTCTAGCACTACAGCTCAAACACCTCAATTCTTCTTCTGTCATCTTTAGTCATTGTCATCACTGTCCAACGTACAGATGCATAGCAAGTACTTGAGAAGACCATGGCTTGGATCAGGTGCACCTTAATTTTTAAGCTGGCATTATTGCTCTTGATTTGGTCCCTGGAGGGGGTCCTTGTTGACAGATTTTTTTCAGTGCGACTCGTCTTTTGATTTTTGACTGCTTTACGTTGTCTATATGGTTATCACTCATTAACTCACTTCAGTATTACAGATCCTGACCCATAGTGGTCCTACTATTGAGTTTCTTTCTGAGGCTGTAAATAGAAATGAGAGGCAACCGTCCATCTTTCTTCTTTAGAGCCACCAGTAATTTTGAACCATGGAAGACACTCCAATCTTTGGGTTATCAGTACAACCTAACCAGAGCTCTTGGTATGCTTATAAAAAGATGCAAATAGTATATGTAAGGACTTTCATAAATGGAAATGTGATACACAAAAGGTGTGTTACTGGATTCATAGCATATAAGCCACTCCATGCTTTAGATCACAGGCCTGTTGTTAATAGGGATCAGAGTTGCTTTTCTCAGTTATTTACTTGAGATTTTCAGAGCTACACTGACCCATTCTGTATATTTTGTTTTTGTTATGATAGTGACCCTGTGAACAATGACTATGAACTGTGCCCTATTCTGTGCCATCTTTACCAAGTCTTACAACCTGAACTCATTGTTATTGTGCCAATCCATCTCATTGAGGACCTTCCTCTCTTACGCTGACTCTCCATTATTCCAAGTGTGATATCTTTCTTTAAGGCTTGGCTCCTGCTTACCACATGCCCAAAGTATGCGAGATTGAGTTTCACCATCTTTGCCTCCAAGGAGCACTGTGGTTTCACTTTATCCCAGAAAGTCTTGGATATGTCCTGGAAATAGCAGTATGAAATTCTTAAAACTGGAGTGAAAATAACAGTACCTAGATTCATAATGACAGGATCATATCCATACGCTTACAAGGAAGGCCAGTAAATACCACTATCATTCAGATATATGCACCAACAGCCAGAGCCAAAGAAGAAGAAATAGATGATTTCTACCAACTTTTACAGTCGGAG
>NW_006399859.1:6604400-6631592 GCF_000299155.1 Elephantulus edwardii
TGAGTCGGAAACGACTCGATGGCACATAACAACAACAACAACAGATTCATAATAATTCATAGCCAGTCTCCATGCAGTGCCAAAGAATATGAACTCCAGTGAGGTAGCTATCAATATCCATAAAAAAATACGTTTTTGGCTTGCTTGCTTTTAGCAGCAGAAAAAAATTCATCAACACTGATTTAAAGTCCAAGTGACCTTATTTGTCACCTCCATGCTCTGTAGCATTAGCACTGCTTTAGGCCTTGCCCATGGTCACCCTGGAGCTGACCAGCTGTCTTTTGTTGCATTTGACCTTGCAAATGGGATTGTCCCATGGTGAAAGTTAATCATGTACAGTTTTAGAATGAAAATAGAAGCTGCTGAATGTTTAAAACAGTCTTCGGTGGTCTGAGGAAGAAATACTAGATCTACGAAGGCTCAGTTAGCCATGGATGAAATGGTTGGCTAGAGGACTAAAATCACCTTCATCACTCCACCTCTGTGATTCTAGCTCGAGCTCCCGGTGTACATTGCTTAACTACAGTGATAGTGTAGTCTGTCGAGAGTTGCACTACTAACCCAAAGACCTTACTTCTCTGGTGGTTTGTATCCATCAATGGCTCCTCAGAAGAAAGATGGACTCTTTCCTCTCATGCTGTTCATAGTCTCCCAAAACCCACAGGAGAGTCAGCTGTTCTTTGGTTCCAGTTCAATCACTGTAAGGTTAAGCTTAAATTACAGTGTGTGAAAAGGAGCAAAGGCTATGTGGGCATAGCCATATCTGACCTCTACCAACTCTACAGGAAGGAAGTGCCTCCATCATCATCATTATCATCATCATCATCATGCACAACACGAAACCAGTTCTCGTGAGGTCACACATGTCCCCCACGCTCCTGCACTTTTTTCTACTCATTCCAAACCAATTTTACTGCTCTTTTGGGTCCAAAACCCATTGCAGTAGCTCACAAAGCACACAGAACCATAATGACAATTAGGAGGTTTATTGAGGAAGTCAAAGGCTAGTATTTATATTGGTAGCAGGATACATTCAGCCAGGAGGACACGTTCAAATATGCTTTCAGGCATCTCAGCCTTCAGCTTTAGCCTTGCAGCTTTAGGCTAGTATTACTCTTAGTCCTGCCAATTATGGCTCTCCTACTCCAGACTTCCAGCAAGCTTGGGCACAGGCCCTTAGCTCTGGTTCCATAGGGTATCATTCCCCAGGTCAGCTCTGTCTCATCTTGGGTCTCTAGTTCTCTGCTGTGACTGCTGCTCTGTTTCATGCTATGTGTCTGGTTCTCTGCTATAAGTGCTGCTTTGTCTCATGTTGGATCTCTGGTTCTCTGTTGCTCTGTCTCATGCTGTGTGTCTGGTTCTCTGCTGTGACTGATGCTGCTAGTTCTGTTGGCCCTGGTTGGAGTGGCACAGGAATCTTTGGCCGTGAAGGACATACACATGGCCTGCTCTGCTTCTTTGTTGATGGTGTGATTCCCAAATTCTGCTGCTGAATCCACTTAATTTAATAGCAAGACTAGCCAGTCCTTTTGTGGATAGACTAACACACTGTATTTGCTTATTTTTCCCCAGCCACATGACAGAGTTAAAGTTAATGGCTAGGAAAGTACTTTTGAACAATAAACCATTTACGCCACATAGTGACAGCCCTTCTTTAGTTTGATATCTAACCACTCCTCAACCTGACTCTTACTCACTGCCAAAGTAATTTTTTTAAAAATTTAAATCTAATGAGGTTATTTCCTTATTTTGTAATGGTTTTGCATCTAACCTAAAGTTCTAAATTTCTGGTTTGGCACAAGTAGATCTTGATCTAGCTCCTAGTAAAATATCTAGGTTTGTCTTCTATTGATCTTTCCTTTGGGTCCTAGAATTAGCCCGTATTGAACCAATACTTTCCAATATTTCTAAGTCATCACATATGTTGGGGTGTTTTTTCTGGGTTTTTTGTTTGTTTGTTTGTTTTGTTTTTTATTTGCATTTGTTTTTTTAAAACCAGGATTCCTGGTATCACTTCAAATTGGGAGAATTGGCTCTGGGTACCAGAAATCGAAGAAAAGGAAAACACAGGTATCTTTGGAAAAAAGAGCAGCTGCTACAACAATCAACAGGAAAGCTTCATGATTTTCAGAGAAGCCAGACATGGGAATCAAGCAAAGCAAGAGGCAGAGTAGGAGCACATTGCAGGTGCCAAGAGGCCACTTTGTCCCTCCCTTGGGAACTTTCCCATGCTCCACTGCGAGAAAACCCACAGCTTGTGAATGCTGCTCTTAGCTGCCAATCAAAGTGTACGTGGCGGTGTACCTGGAACTCCTAGGACTGGGTAACCAAAATTCCTTACTCTAGAAAGGTAGTTTAGTCATTCTTGAATGTATTTCCCATTTTTATTTTTCCTTGTGGTTTCTTCTGAGTAAGGGTGGTTTTTTTTTTTTTTTAAATTAATACCGTGGTGCATGTGCCTCATTTGAGGATAGTTTTTTCAAATATTTTTTTAATTTGAAAGTTTTAAAAATCATATTGAGTTTTTATTCAATTACTAATAGACAGTTTCTTTTATGACACTAATTAAAGTCAAGCAAATAGTTAATTATACCATCTAACCAGAGCCTTATTATATATTGCCTTTCCCTTCACCCAGTTTAGCTAATTACTCATTTTTGCTTATTTCTTCCTACCTTCTCAGAAGATAAGGTCTTGTGACATTTAGTTTTGTGTGTCAACTTCACCAATCTTTGGTACCTGTTTATTAGGTCAAACACTAGTGTAGATATTTTTGTGAAGGTATTTTATTTATGTAATGAATATATAATCATTTGATCTTATGTAAAGGATATAGCCTTTGATAATGTTAGCCCTCATCCATTCAACTGAAGACTTTCAGAGTAAATCTGAAGTTTCTAGGGAGGAGAATGACTGTGCCTCAAAATTTTAATGTAGATTTCATGTAAGATCTTTCAACCCTCCACCTAGCACGTGATCAGATTTTGAACTCAAGAATTCCAAATGTCTAGCCTATTTCTTGACCTGTGGATTTTGGCTGTCATCCTGGGTAATTGCTTAAGCAAAATTCTTAAAATAAATCTGTTAGTGTGTGTGACTAAGGTGTACCTAATCCAGACCATGATCTTCGCAATAACTTGCTATGCATCAGAGAGCTGGGGAATGACTAAGGATGACAGAAGAAGGATCAGTGCTTTTGAGTTGTGGTTCTGGAGAACAATCTTGAACATACCATGGACTGCCAAGAAAACAAATAGATCTGTCTTACCAAGTTTCTCCTTGGAGGCTAGGATTTTGAAGCTCCATCACACATACTTTGGTCACATGGCCAGGAGGGGCCAGTCCTTGGAGAAGGACATCATGCTCAGAAGGGTGAAGGGACAGCACAGGAGAGGAAGACCCTGGATGAGAAGGACTGATACAGTAACTGGGGAATTGGGAGTAGGTGTGACAGAATCAGTGAGACTGGCTCAGGATGAGCAGGGTTTAGAGCTGCTGTATACAGGGCTGTTATGAGTTGCAGGCAACTTGACGGCACATAACAACAACAATAACGATATATATATGTATATACACACACACACATACGCTTAGTCACTGAAAGTGAGGAGAACTTGCTGCGGAACATCAAAGACTACAACTTTCAATATGGATTATGTCTTAGTATCAAGAAAACAAAATTTCTCATGACTAGGTGGATAGGCAACATCATGCTAGATGGGGAAAAGATTGAAATTCCCAACAATTTAATCTTACTTGGATCTACAGTCAATACTCTTGGTACTGACAGTCAGGAGATGGACTTCACTGGGAAAGTCTGCAGTCAGGGACCTCTCCAAATAACTGAGGAGCAGTGATGTCACTTTAAAGACTAAGGTGTACCTGATTAATACTGTGGTCTTTTTCAGTCACTTACTGTGCATCTGAGAGCTAGACAATGAATAAGAATGACAGAAGAATTGATGCCTTTGAATTGTGATATTGGAGAAGAGTACTGAATATCCCATGCATTGCCAAAAGAACAAACAGATATATCTTAGACAAAGTGTAGCCAGAATACTCTATCTAGGACTGTGTGCATGTGCACATGTGTGTGTGTATACACACACACACACACACACACATCTGGATTGATCCTTTGACAAGTTGCTTTACTTCTCTGATTCTCAGACTTTATGACTGTCAAATAATTATAATAATATTTTTTGGCTCTCCCTTCCTTAGTTGTCAAAATGTCCTGAATAACAAAGTGTTTTAAAGTTGTTGTGAGGTGCTATCGAGGTGACTGTGACTTATAGCAACCCTGTGCCAAGCAGAAGGAAAATGTGTCGGATCCTGTGCTGTCCTCACAATCTTTGCTGCATCTCAATCCATTGTTACAATCACTGTGTCAGTCTATCTCCTTAATGCTTTCTTCTCTTTTGCTGACCTTCTGTTTGAATGTCCTTCTCCAGGAAGTGGTCTCTCTTTATAATAACTCAGAGTATGTGAAATGAATCCTTACTTCTGAGGAGCATATTGGTTACACTTCTTCCAAGTGATTTATTTTTTTGGCAGTCAATACTCTTTACCAATGCCACAGTTTAAGGACATTGATTCTTCTTTGGTCTTCCTTAGTCATTGTCCAACTTTCATGTGAATATGAAGTAATTGAAAAGACTTGGCTTGGATTGTGTGTACCTTAGTCTTTAAACTGACATTCTTGTTCTATAGTACTTTAAAGAACATTTTAATGATATATAAATTTGCTTAATGCATTTGGATATCTCGGCTGCTATTTACATGAGTATTGACTATGGAATGAAGTAAAATGAGATCACTGACAACATTAATCTTTTCTCCATTTATTATAATATTGTTCACTGGTTCAGTTGCTAAACTAACTCAAAGGCTGAGCATCTCCGGCAGTTTGAATCTACCAGCCACTCCATAGGAGAAAATTGGGCCATCTCCTCCTATTATGGTAAACAGCCTTGGAAACCCAATAGAAGGTTGCTATAAGTGGGAAGTAACTCTATGACAGTGAATGAGAGTTTGAGTTTATGGTGAGGTAATCAATACTTAAGTATTGATCCATCCTGAAGTCTATAGTCTTTGAGCTTCATCAATGCATGTTTCAAGACTTCTTCATTTTCTTCAGACAAGGTTATATTATCTGTGTATTTCGGGTTGTCAATAAGTCTTTCTCTAATCCTGATGCCACATTTTTTTTGATGCCACATTTTTTAAACATAGTCCAACTTCTTGGATTATCTGCTAAGCATACAGATTGAATAGATCCTGACACACAACTTCCCTGATTTTTAACTGTTCAGTGTCCCCTGTTCTGTTTGAACAACTGCTTCATGGTTCATGTTTATGTTCTTCATGAGTACAATTCAGTGTCCTGGAATTCTGAATCTTCTCTGCTTTGTCCATGTTGAAATTGTTGGTAGGTGCCGCTGAGTCACTTTGACTCATAGTAACCGTGTGAACTACAGGTCTGCTCCAGGCCCTATCCTCATCATGTGCCTGACCCCACTATTACAGTCACTGTGTCAATCCATTTTGTTGAGGGCCTTCCTGTCTTTATTATGATCTACCCGATTGAATGCCTTTATAAATTCAGTAGAACACAGACAAAATAAAATAACACAAGAAAATGCATTCTGGTAGTCTTTATTTTTAGCAAGAAACTGCCTGATAGCATCATTGCTATGCCTCGTGCCACAACCTCTTCAGATCCAATGTAGATTATCTGTTGATATACTGTTCTAGGTGTTTTTGAATAATCTTTAAGATTTTTCTTGCATTACTATTGTTTAAAAATTTTTAAACTCTGTTGAATCACCTTTTTTTGGAATGGGAACAAATAGGGATCTTTTCCAGTCAGTTGGCCAGGTTTCTTAGTAAAGAGGAGTGTACCATCGACTAATTTTGTTTGTTGAAACATCATTTTCTGTTCTGTCAGTTCCTGGAATCTTATTTTTTTATCAATACCGCCAGTACAACTTGGGCTTCTTCCTTCAGTACCATTGATTCTTGATCATATACTACTTCCAGAAATGAGTTAGTGCCAAGCAGATCTTTTTGGTACAGTAATTCTGTAAGTCCCTTCTATCTTCTTTTGATGCTTCCTGTGTTAGTCAATATTTTGCCTATTGAATTTTTCAGCATTGTAACTTGAGACTTGAATTTGTTCTTCAGTTCTTTCAACTTGAGAAATACCAAACATCCTCTTCTCTTTTCATTTTCCAACTCCAGATCTTTGTACATTTCACCAGAATACTGCTTTTTATTCTTGATCTTTGTTTTGAAATCTTCTGTTTATGAAGTAATAAATAAATAAAAGCTTTTGTTAGTAAATAATTTTGTTGTATTTAACCTTCCATGATTTTTTAGCAAACTTTCGTTTCTTATTTTATTGTTCTTTGAAAATGCTTATCAGTTGTCAGAGAGCTGCAGTTTGAGATAAATCATTTCCCTCATTTTTGTCTTCCTCTCCATCCATCAGTACTTGTCGAGTAACCCAAATACCTCTGTTACATAAGGAACTGTGGACTTGGAATGTGACAACAAGGAAGACACAGGAGTCTCAAAATTTTTAAAATTGAATGTGATTGATAGTGTAAATCACCTACAGTTCAGGACTGAGAACTTCAGCAGGGAGATAAAGAGGCAGTGTCAGGAAAAAGAATGGCTGGTTAAGGCTCCTTTGAGACTTTGAGAGAGCTTCTTAGAGGAGATGAAGTTTGGAGACCAGGGGAGTCTGAGTGTGGTTGGTAATAAGATCTTGCCTCTGTAGGATCTAGGATTGTAGATCAAGCTCCTGGAGGGTGCAAAAAAAGGGGCAGGTTGACAAACATAGGAGTGGGTTTAGTAGACTTGAATTTGCATTCTCAGCTTTAGCAATTAAGAATGAATTAGTTGGGAAGAAATGGGTTTTTTTGGAACTGTTAATAATGATATTAGATACCATTGAGTCAACTATGACTCGTAGTGACCCCCTAAACAACGGATCTGAACCTTCTCCTATCCTGTGTCATCTTTATCATCTCTCATATTCTTGAATCTATCATTGTAGTCACTGTGTTAGTGCATCTTGTTAAGGGTCTTCTCTTTCTCTGACTCTCCATGTTTTCCAGCATGATGTATTTTCCCAAGGACTGGCCACTCTTGACAACAGGCCCAAAGTATGTGAGATGAAGTTTAAGCATTATTTGCCTCTAAGAAGCATCTTAATAAGACTCCCTCCAAGATAGACTTGTTGGTTCTTTTGGCACTCCATGGGCTATTCAGTACTCTTCTCTAACACCACAATTCAAAAATGCCTTGATTCTCCTTATATCAGCCTTATTTATTGTCCAATTTGCAATTGTAAAGGAAGCAATTGAAAAAACTTTGACTTGGATCATGTGCATTTAGTCAGTAGCATTTTTAGTCATTGCTCTTTAGCATTTTAAAGAGGCTCTTGACAGTAACTGTTCCCAGTCCTTCATATCTTTTGGTATCTTGACTTCTGTTATCATGAATTTGATTGTGGAATCAGGTAAATAATGAACAACCCTAATCTATGCTCTATTTTTTGTGATATTGCCTATTGATCCATTGATGAGGATATTTGTTTTCTTGATGTTGAGATGTAATTTGTGTTGAAGGCTGTATTCTTTGCTTAAAATTTTGATGGCTATTATTTATGAAATACTTTTTATATACCTCATTATAAACTTAATAAATTTTGCTTTTAATTTACTATATCTGTATGAAATTGTATTTTATTTTATAGATAAGGAAACCAAGACATAGGTGATAACTTCTCTAAGGACACTGCTCAGACCTAACACAGTGTCCATGTTATTGAATAGAGGACATACAGTTAACTAAATGGTAGTTTCCAGATTGGAGGGGTCCTGTGAAATGTTGCTTAACCTAGCCTTTAGAAATCTAGGTGGTGCCAGAAGAGGCAGGGTCTGTGGCAGCTCGTCCCTCATTGATGCCTGGGAGCAGACAAGGGAATGCAGGCAGAGCCCTTAAGCAGCTTCATTGTCTAGAAACTGAGACAGTAAGAGAGTGTTTTGAATAGTTGAGAAAAGACATAATCCCTCATAAGTCTCACTTGACTTTATGTCCTATTTTGATTCACAGTGGCAGCAAGGATGAATTCTGGACTATTTCAGCCTTGTCCTCTTATTGCCAATACAAATTGTCCCACCATATGAGGAAAATCTTTTCCGGACCATTCAAGTGACAATTTTAACATATGCTTCTAGGGGGTAGATACCTTGTCCTGATTTTTGTTGTCTTTTCAGTACATAGCACAGTGCCTATCAAAAAGTAAATAGTTGGGGATGCTATTGAATTGAGTGGGAGTCTTCTCTTACTTGGTGTTTGGATCATCTCTCTGTTTTTTGCCCCCTTCTTGTTGTGTACCATTGAATCAGATCCAACTGACACAGGAGGAGATTGCCCTTCCTTCTCCAGCAGAGCATCTGGTGGATTTGAACCACACTCCTTCAGGAGTGCAGCAGAGCATCTTGCCACTAGGCCACCAGAACTCCCTTGGATCAACTCTTGATATTTGATTGTGTAGTTACACACACACACACACACACACACACACACACACACACCCAAACAGGAAAAGCTAAAAGCCAAACCCATTGCTGTCAAGTTATTTCTAATTAGTGAGGACAACTTAGGACAGAGTAGAATTGCCTGATAGTTTTTCCCAGACTACACTCTTTATCGAGCAGACTGCCACATCTTTCTCCCTTTGAGTAGCTGATGAGTTAAAACCTCTGAACTTTTGTTAAGAAGCTGAGCACTTAACTATTGTCCCACCAGGGCTCCTTGACTGTGTGGTAACAGCGGATTATTTAATGTGTGTTGATCTTCCAGAGGAGATTGTATGGTGCTGCGGAATGGGTACATGGCATGTGTTTTTTAGGTTTTCTGCTCTCTTGGGCAAAGGGTGAAAGATTATGCCACGCAGCAGGTGCTCAAAGAAACCTTGGAGGCTTGAACTCCACCCATTCTGATACATGTTTGGAGATATCACCTCTGGGGTAGCTATTATTGATGGTTAACAGCATTATGATATATTCATCTTGGGGGAAAGGAGAGGAGTAAAACCAGAAAGCTAACTCCTCTGTCTCAGCATGAGGTTCATAGAAATACAACTGCCTTTTTCAGTCTTCTTTGCATTACTTCACTTCTCAGATAACTGTTGAAGGGTAAGAGCAGAGGCACACAAATATACCCGTGAAGGTGAAATTGCTGCTGCTGCATGGGGACATGTGGGAGTAGGTCTGTGGTTACTTTTGTACAGTGCATTTATCATTCTGCTCCCCTGGCACATTTTGCCAAGCTGTACAATTTCCCCATCCCTTTCTATACTGACTAGCATGCATCATCTGGTGGCTGCAGCCTCCCTGACCAGAGTTTGTAGTGTGCTGGAAAGAGCAATGTGTTAGCTAATTAGAACAGCAGCTAGCATTCACCAGGTCCCAGCATGGTGCCAAGTTCTTGACTAAGCACTTTTTTTATCATCTTCTCATTTTATCTTCACATTCACCCACCAGAGTTGGGATTACTCTTTCTCATTTTGCGCATGAGAAGGATGAGTCTTGGGAAAGGTCACTTGTCCAAGGTCACAAGTGATGGAGCTGCATTTACAACCCAGATCTTACTGTAAACCCATGCTATTAAATAACAGAATTCTATTTTGAACTCTGATGTTAAGTCTCTGTGGGACTGGTGACCAGAGACTTTTGTTTTTCAACCTGTGTAATGAGCAGTAGTTCCAAGAGTCTCTTAAGTTCAAACATCCATGCCATGTGGTTGATTAAAGCTCTTGTATTCTGGAGATTAATTTCTTTTTAGCTCTTAGGTCTTTGTTATGTTTTAAGGTGGCAAGGTAGCTGCTATATATTAACTACACAACAACATCAACATTAATATCAGGCAATTAAGAGAATACATAGTGTTAAATAATCTTAAGGAACATACAAAATTACTGTCAGAACAAAGAAAAGAATTTAGCAGCATACACAGTCAATATTCAAGTAGATGAGGTGCACTGATTTGCTGAGACATGGTGATAAAAACCATTGATCAATTGCAAGGAATATTGTTGTTGTTGTTGTTGTTATGTGCCGTCGAGTCGTTTCTGACTCATAGCGACCCTATGCACAACAGCCCTAAACCCTGCTCTATCCTGCGCCAACCGCACCACCTCTGACACACTCATCCCAATTACCCCAGTCACTGAATCAATCCATCTCATAGAGGGTCTTCCCCTCCTGCGCTGTCCCTCCACCCTCCCAAGCATGATGTCCCTCTCCAAGGACCCATCCCTCCTGGCAACATGTCCAAAGTATGTCAGACGAAGCCCCAGAATCCTTGCCTCCAAGGAGTAGCTTGGTTTAATCCTCTCCAAGATGAATCTGTTTAGAAAATATAATTTATATGGATTTTTGCATGAACACCAATAAAAATAAAAGTAAAAAAAGTTCATTGTGGTTTTTTGAAATGTCCTAGCTATAAAGAATTAAAAAAAGTAAAGCAATTAGTTTTACAGAAGCATCAACAATAATAAGACATTTAGATATAAACCTAAAAAAATATACAGTTACTCAAGATTAAAATCAGGAGGTACTACTGGGAGAAGGGAAAGAAAGTCTAAAGAAATGGAGTACTAAAAAAAAATGGAGTAGTAGACCATGTTCATAGAATAGAAGACTCAATGCTATTGTCAGGTCTTAAATGGATTTGATAAATTGATTAAAAAAGCCCCAGGCAAAATCTGAAGAGGGCTTTTTTTTTGTTAGAAACTGACAAGCTGATTCTAATATTTATATGGAAACATAAAGGAAATATATTTATATGAAAACATAGAATCTTGAAAAAGAATATAAATTGGGAGGATTAATATTACTTAACTGTAGTCTTCAGTACAGATTGAAGCTCAACATCAAGAAGACAAAGATTCTCACCAGTGGACAAACTGGCGGCAGCACCATGATAGATGGAGAAGAGACTGAGGTTGTTAACAATTACAGCTTGCTCGACTCCACAATCAACACTCTTGACTCTAGCAGTCAGAAAATCCAAAGACGAATTACAGTAGTTAAATCTGTCAGGGACCTCTCCATAGTACTGAAAAGCAACAGTGTCAATCTAAAGAGTAAGGCCGTGGTCTTTGCAGAGAGCTGGACAAGGACTAAGAATGACAGAAGAATTGATGCCTTTGAGTTGTGGTGCTGGGGAAGAGTCTTGAACATAACACGGACCCCCAAGAAAACAAATATGTCTTTCCTGGAGAAGGAGAAACCAATTTTCCCCCTGGAGCTAGGATTTTGAAGCTCTTTTTCACATTGGGCATGTGGCCAGGAAGGACTGATACTTAGAGAAAGACACCATGCTTGAAAGGCTGGAGGGACAGCACAGGAGAGGGAGACCCCAGATGAGATGCATTGATAAAATAACTGGGGCAATGGGCATAGGTGTGTTGAAGTTGTTGAAGTTAGTGAGACTGGTTCAGGACAGGGCAGGCTTCAGAGCTGCTGTACATAGGGTGGCTATGAGTTGCAGGAGACTTGATGGCCCATAACAACAACAATATGAAACTACATTTTTATTCCAGCACAAGGATAGATAGATAAATAAGATAGAAGAGAAAAACCAGAAATAAGATTCATATTTCAATGATCATTTCACTTTCAACAGAGATACCAAACATCCAATAAATGGTGCTGGAACAACAAAGTACTAATATGAAAAATATCAATCTCATACAACATGCAAAATTTAGCTTCAGTTGGATCATAGACCTAAATGGAAATGCGCAAAGTAAAAATAAACCTTCTAAAATTAACAGATGAAAAGATCTTCAGAATTTCAGGTTAGGCAAAGGTTTTTTAGGACACAGAAAGCAGTAATCACAAAGGAAATGAATTGATAAAGTAGAATTCCTGAAAATGAAAACTAATAAACCCAACTAAACAACTTCCTTCAAAAAACACTGTTAAGAAATAGATAATCTACACAGTGAGATTAAAGCTTTGTGATGTATCTGACATGTTATTTACAGCAGTTATAAAGAATCCCTAACAACTCAATTTCAAAAGGTAATTTCTCCCTTAAAAATAAAGAAATCTCAACATAATTTGAACAGGCACTTCATGAAGGATATTATCATGAAAAAAGTGTTCATAATTATTATAACTGCAGTAAGATGCTGTTGCGCACTCAACTGATTGGTTTAAAAAAAGATGGACAGCTCTCAATGTTGGTGAAGTTGTGGGAAAATGATTTTTTTTTCTCCTATATTATTGTTGTGTGCTGCTGAGCATGGAAATGGAATTCACCCATAGCTAACCCTCCGGTGGGTTTTCAGAGGCAGTTAATTGCACGGGAGGAGATTTTCCATCCTTCTCCTAAAGAACACCTAGTGTATTTGAACCATGTGCCTTTGGGATAGCAGTGCAGCTTCTTACCGTCAGGTCACCACATTATTGGTAGGAGTGTAAAATAATGCAATCGCTTTTGAAAAAGATCTGGCAGTTTCTTTTAAAAGTAAACATATACATCTGCTCTGACCTAGCAATTTCCCTCTTCACTGTTTAACCTAAGAAAAATGAATGTATAGGTCTACCAGAAGTGGTTCATAATGGTTACAACCTGGAAACAGCTCAAGTATCCATCAGTAGGAGAATGAATAAATAACTATACTATATTCAAGCAATAAAAAGGAATGAATTGATGCATAAAATAACATGGATGAAGTCCTAAAAACCTTACGCTAAATAAAAGCAGCTTACACAGGCTATATATACTGTATGATCATTTGTATGGAATTTTAACACAGAACTAATCTGGGTGGGGGGGAAAAATCACCCAGACTAACCCGTTGTTGTTATTGCCAGGGTTGTTAGGAGCAACCATTCCTTGGAAAGGAGCATTATGCTTGGAAAAGTGGAGGGTCAATGAAAGAGAGGAAGACTCTTTATCAGATGGATTGACACAGTGACTGTAGCAATAGTTTCAAGTGTGTCAGAAATTATGAAGATGGCATTGCATTGGACACAGGTCAGATATGTTGTTTAAAGTGTCACCGTAAGTCCTACGCAACTTGGTGGCATTTAACAACAACAGTATCTGGTGGAGATTGCCTAGGTAGGAAATAGGACAACTTTCTTAGTTGATATTTCTTGTTATCTTTTATATCTTCATAAAAGTGTGGCTAACAAATATATTCATTGGTCAAAGCTCATTGAAGAACATATGAAGTATACATGTATCTGTAACTTACTTTGAAATTTTAAAAAGATGAATTGGCAAATGGAGAGATATTGGTAAGCATAATAAATAAATACAGCAACATGTTGATTGTAGAATCTAGATGGTAGAGATGTTCACTCAGTGTTCACTCTTGTACTATTTAAACTTTTCTTTGTGTTTGAAAATGTCCATAATAAAATTTGGGGTTAACCCATTACTGAAAAAAGAAAATGTCCTGCTTCTAGGGTTTTCGCCCTTCTTTTTATTGGCTACAGTTAATCAGAATTGTAGTGATTCTTTGAAATTGCCTTGAGCAGTGACATAGTCTGCTCTTGGACTATACTTTGTATATTGGCCTTTAGATACATTTTCTGTCCTGTAAGAGTGAAAGCAAAGCAGAAAGAGACCCTCAAAATGGATCATCGTTTTCTAAGAAAGTAATATATATGGGGTTGAGCAGAGGGTAGTAAATTTATACACTTTATGAGCCCTGTTTTACAGATGAAAATACTGGAACTAAAAAAAGTTAAGTATCTGATCTGTGGTAGAGTGAGGCTGATACATAGGTGCCCTAACTTTCAGTGCACAGCCCTTTCCACTATGGATGGACACAGAGACCACAGTAATTGACTTACACATGGCAGAAATCGTCAAGGTGGCACAGGATCAGGATCGGGCAGGCGTTAGTTCTGCTATACTAATTCCTCTGAGTTGGAACCAACTTGATGGCACCTAACAATGACAACAGTGACAAAAGGCCTTGGTGTCACAACAGTTAAGCATTACATTGCTAAACAAGATCTGACTGCATGAACTCACCCAGCTACTCCATAACATTCTGCTTCTGTAAAGGTTACAACCGAGAAAAACTCTGTGGGGCAGTTCTGCTCTATCACGTGGGGTCACCATGAGTCGGAATTGACTCAACAACTCCTAGCAATAACACCACCACCACCACATGAATGTCTTGTTTGTTTTCTGCAAATAGTGCACCATCCATGCCATGAGAGGAGCCATGCTGAGAGTACAAGGTAGCATGGTTTTCCCTTTTGATTTGAAAATATCTTTTACTATCTTCTTTAGGGTTGGTCGCTATAAATTGCAGGCGACTCAATGGCACATAACAACAACATACTATATATTGGGGTGTTTTAAAAAAATTTTATTTATTTAAGCCTCTTGTTTAGAGTCAACCAGACCTCAAGGCGGGACTTTGTATTTAAAGTTGGTTGTTATTATATTTTTTAGGAACATTCTTCTAAGTAGTACAGCACTCTTCTGTCAATATGCTGTACTGAGGTAACCTGGGGTTGCTGTGATGCTGAACCTTGTGCCACTGTGGTGTCAAATGCCATAATGGTTACCTATGGTAGACAGTGTTCGGTGGTGCTCCCAGTTTAAAACAGGTTCAGAAGTAGGAGCGGTATCCACTTCCTAAATAACATGCCTCTGAAAACTCTATGAACTTTGATAAATTTCGATAGACCTTTTGTTCATAGGGTCACTATCAGTTGTGCTCGACTCAGTGGCAGTCAACAACATCTTCTTTTTCAGCCTGTTGAAATGGGCTTACTTGGCTTTTTCTAGATTCTGTTATGTTTCCTTTTCTTTGCTGAACTGGAAGAGAGAAAGAGCAAATGAGGCTAGAGAGTGTGATGTTTTATTAGAAATGTTTTTCTGGTGCAATTAAAAATCTTTTCTCTGCAATTAACACTTTCAGTAAAAATAAAACAAGTATATAACTGTGTTTGTTCTTTCCAAATATTGCTGAGAATCTTTGTGACGTTCCTCCTGGTTGTGTATCCTGGTATGGTTTGATACCTAAGCATTTGGTGCAAATTGAGAAAGGGACTGACAACATCATTACAAGAAAGATTTCTCTCAAGGAGAATGACCAGGTCTAGATTAGAACAGCCATCTGCTGCCAGATGGACTGAGGTCCTCTGAGCTGTGGATTTGACCTACAGGCTGGCTCTTTCTATGCGTTTGTGGTTCAGGGATACCTCTCATGTCTCTCCTCCCTGTTGGCTGAGTGACCTCCCTTCTACTCCCAAGGCTGCCCCATCCCTGAGAAGTCACACTGCCTGTGACACCTGGGTATGCTTGAATGATCCAGAGGAAGCCAGCAGCACACTGTATTCATTCAGCGAGGTGGCACCTCAGCTTCTGTGCTTTGAAACTCCCAAATATATTCACTGTTATTAGCAGTCCTTCCAACTGAGAAGATTCATGGCAGTTCAGAATGTTCCAGTGCAAGGGGCACAGCTGAGAAGAGGAGGATTTTTCTGTCTGCATTCACATGCTCTTGCCCCTCAGTGTGTATGCCACAGAGCATCAGTCTTGCCTTGTCAATGCAGGACTCATTCTGTGGGTATTGGTATTTCAGAGAAAGTTCTAGAATCTTGGTGCATAAAGTTTAATCTGATCAGGTTCAGTCTAGTCACATAGTGCTGACTTGAACCACCTTCCCCAGCAATTTCATTTTAGGGTAGTTCTTATTTTCAGAGAGCTCATCTATATTGGTTTTTGTTGTTTTAAAGTCACTACTTTGTAATGTAGGAAAGACAGAGATTTTTTTTTTTTTAAAATCATTGTTATTTTCTGGTTATAAAAATAATGCCTGTTCATTTTAGAGTTCTAGAATGACATAAAAATCACCTTTAATTTCACAACTTACTGAAACACTTGTAACATTTTAATTTATTTTTTCAAAGTGTTTTGAAAAGCCACATGTAGTATATTTTCTTTATCGTCTGCTTTTCTGCCTACATTTATACTGAAAACATTTTCCCATATCCTTGTCATTGTTTAGGGGTAACAGTATTCCATTGTTTATATATGCTAAAACTTAGGTGGTTATTTTTAGAAATTTGAGTTTTTTGCATGTTTTTGCCACTAAAAGTTATCCTTGATTAGTATCTTTATACCCAAAATCTGTGATCAAATCTCTGATTAATTTCTCAGCAAAGAGTCCTTGAAGTAGGCTTCCTATGTTAAAGGGCAGAGTTTTGAAAGGCCTTTGACACACATTTAATATGGTGGGAATGATGAGTTTGCATTTTAGTCCTTGAGCCCTTATGTTCATCACAAGTATTGTGGCAGATGCCTGAGCATCTGAAGTGCTTCTTTAGAAAATTCCCTGTTTCCTTCAAGTGGGGGAGGGGGTTTATGGATACCCGAAGTGCTCTTTTGAAGGCCTGTTATTTCAGAATTGGCCACTCCTTCTTCTTAGTTTGCCTTAGTCTGGAACTCTGCTGAAACTTGTCCATCATGGGTGACCCTGGCTGATGTTTTAAATATCAGTGACATAATGTCCAGCATCACAGAAACTTGCAAACCACCATAGTATAGTAAGCTGATAGGGCTTGTTGTCAGGAGGGCGCAGTACTGCAGAAAGACACCCTCCTGGGAAGGAGAGGGGTCAGTGGGAGGGGGAAGACACACCTTGAAGGAGATGGATTGACAGTGATGACAGCAGGAGCATGGAGATCATAGCAGTAGCACACGATAGGGTATGTTTCCCATCTCTTGTTCACAGGGTCACTGTGAGTTGTGGTCGTCTCAGCAACAGCACCTAACAACAGCAACAGCAGTGTGCTCTTTTCATCCTCAACTCTATCAAATGGTACCCTTGGTAACCTTGGCTCTGTGAGGTGCCCTGCTAGATTCCAGACGTGAAACTGCACCTAGGCCACAATTCAGGCCCTAGAGAACAGGAAGCTTCAGCTTATCACCTTGAATTGACTGAAGGACTTCCTTTAATTGTTAGAATAATACATGTGAAAACATAGAAAACTGTGTAGAGCTTTTATAATGTGTTGTTGTTATTAAGGTTACTTTGAATTCTAAGAACAATGCTGTTATGTGTACTAAATATTACATAATGCTTTTGGCACATTAAGGGATTTTGATACTTGAATATCTATACTGTCCCCCACCCGTGAGGAAACTGAGGCTTAAAAAATTAGATCGTTTTGTGCAATGTCATAGCCAGCATAAGCCTGGTGCCCAGTTCTTCTCACCTCTAATATTTTTGTCACATCATTAGCTTCTTTTAGAGCCAAGTACAGCAATTAATGTGCCTCTAAGTTACTATTTAACATTTTAAACAAATGCTTTAAACACCCTGCTAGTTTTATTATACTGATTTGCTTGCTGTATTATATACTATGTGTCACTTAAAAAAAAGAAAATAAAGCCCTGAGACAAACTTACTAGTAGGTTATTTTCATTCTGAATTAGTAAAACATGGGCTAATGAGGATTATGGTGCTTGAGTGTATGTGTGCGCATGTGCGCGTACACACACACACACACACACACACACACACACATTCTCTCGCATTCTTCTTGGGTACATCAAGGCAAAATGGCAGGAAGTTCAGTGGTGAGGAAATTCACCAGTTTCAGTCTCTTCCCTCCTCTCTGGCATCTCTATTCCTCTCCCTTGTTGTATATTAGCTTCAGTGGCGTAGTCCACAGCAAGTTGCACTGCTGACACAAAGGCCGTGCATCAGCATCGATTTGAAGTTACCAGCAGCATCAAAGATGGGCTCTCTCTTCCTACTGCAGTTTAGAGCCTCAGAAACCCAATGGAGAGTTAATATGAGTCAGTACAAACTCAACAGCAGTGAGTTCGAGTTTTGTTTTGTTTTTTAATGTAGACCTAGGGAGCCCTGGTCGCATAGTGAGTAATGTTTAAGTTGCTATCCTAAAAGTTGATGGCTCAAATCTACTAGCTGCTATTCTTCAGAAGAAAGATGGACTGTCCCCTCCTGTAAAGACAGTTTTGAAATTCTGATGCAGGGTTGCTTTGAACTATACTCAACTCGACAGCAGCAGCCTGGTTTTGGTAATGTTTTTGTGTACTGTTGAGTTGGAACCAACCCATAGCGGACCTTCCAGAAGGTTTTCAGATGTAGTTCATCGCATGGGAAGAGTTGCCCAACCTTCTGCCATGGAGTAGCTGGTGGATTTGAAGTGCATGCCTTTGGGATTGCAGTGCAGCTTCTTACTACTAGGCCACCATACCTCTCTAATAGACCTGGTTAATTGCCAGACCATCTATCCCCATATTTAGCTGCCACTCATCTGTCATTGGAGGCTTGCATGCTATTATGCTAAACAGGTTTCAGTAGGGCTTGTAGGCTAAAACAAAATAAGAAGTAAGGTCTTCAGAAAAGTCTTCCAATGAAAATCCTCTAGATGACAGCAGTCCCACTTGTAACAGATCACAGAGAGCACCAGACTGGATATCATTTTGTTTTGTTGTATGTGGGATTGCTATGATTTGGGGTCCAGTGTAATAACAACTAGCAACAACATTGTGATACCTATATTTCTATCTCTCTCTCTCTCGATATATATATATCTTATTTTTTGTTTGTTTACCATATGTCTCTTTTGACTAAAGTGTAATTTCCCTGAGGGAAGCCATTTTTGTGTCTAGTTCTTCTCTGTACCTTGGTCAGTGTCTGACACACAGCAGCATTTGATAAGCATTTATTGAATTGATGAATGAACAATTCTGAATTAACAGTAAATGTCTTTAGAGTGGGGCTGGAGACCTGGGATATAATTCTAGTTCATAATAATTTATAGGGTTTGGGCCTCCTTTTTCCATTTGTAAAATAAAGACATTGAGTCTCTAGGTTACTTCTTATTGTAAAATACATGATTCTTTGTGTTCTTAGATTATGTTTAGTACTAGGTGAACCATTTTTGGTAAAAAAAAAAATCTGTGTAGGACCTCAAAATAGAAAAGAAATAAAAGGAGAGCTTTTCTGATTGCATTGGGAACAACTTTAGGAAACAGGAAGTAAGTGAATGGAGTCGTGCAATGTGACTGTCTTCTGCATCAGCTCCCTCTTCATGGAGGTCGTAAGGCACATCCAGTGAATGTACGGTGCCATAGGTCACAGTCTGAAAACCTTGTCTCTGCATTAAGTGGAATAAAATTCTGTCTGTGCTTAGAGACAGATTTGAGAGGAATACCAGATAGTGGAAAAGGATTGTGGAGTTATTGATAGTTTCTTTCTTCAAATAATTAATTTATTATTATATAAAAATGAAATCAGGTTAAAAATGCTTCATTGTATTATTTTAATAGGAACTCCTTTGGTTGAGGTAAATGAATACACTTTGGGGTGCATTTCTTCTCAGTAACCGTAATAGGTGATACAAATACCATGTAGCATAAGTTCTAGGGATCCATTAATTTTGGATCATTCTTAATAAAGAATCTTTGTGAAGTTTTTACATTAAAATTCTTCTAGCCATGGTCCTAGTGCTAGTACTTCCTATTGAAGTGAATTATTGTTGAGTTAGTGGTAAAACTAATGCCTGAGCCATGGGTCTCACTTGGGGAGGAGTAGTTAGATACACAGATTCAATAGCACATTGAATTAAAGGTAAATGGCTTAGGCAGTTTCCTGCCTCTGATTCTATAACTGGATTGAACCAGTTAGAAAGTGAGCTAAGCTAATATTTGTCTAGCTGTGTGATCTGAATTGTCAGAAGAATAGTTTTGTTTGTTTGAATTTGAATATCTACTACTAATTGAAAAATTGAAAGCCCTTGTTTTGCTGGGTACATATTTGCCATATTATATTACCTTTTATTAAATAACAGCTAAAGAAGCATCCAGAGTAAATTGTTCATAGCCTTATTTCATCATTAATCCTTCTAGGATAATAACAGTGATATATGCAACCAGACAATACAATTCAAGGATCTTAATTAATACTTAAATAGGGGAAAAAAAGTTCCTCTTGTTCTTCATTATTTCATTTACTCTGAAAAATCACCTGAATCTTGTTAATTCTGAGAGCCTTTAAAATTTTTATGATTCAGAGATAGATGGGCATTGAAGTGGTACACTTTAATAGAAACTTTTCTATGGCTGTCATCTTGAGAAAAGCAGAGTCATTTGCAGATGATTGTTATTGATTGCCTCAATATTGTTATTGAATGGGCCTGTCTGTTACTCTGGTAAGTCGATGCCAAATTATTCAAACTTGATTTTTTCCCCCTGCAAAGACACTCATTTTGATGTTTCTGAATTTGAGGCTCTAACAACACCCAGAATTATTTTATATTTTTCACACATGCCCACCTTTGATATTTGTGATTCTTAACACAACCTAATTTTCTTTGCCTAATTTTAAAAGCTTTTAAAAGTAATTTATCCTTGAGTAGAGAGAAAGGTTATTTGTTTAGAGGACCTACGTATTGTCTGTTTTCTTATTTGTTCATCCTTCCTAACAGTGTGGTGAATTATGGCAAAGATTCTTGTTTCATTTTTTATATGAAAAACTAGGAGTCCAGAGAAATAAAGTACTTGCTGAGGGATGATGGCTAAAAGTGGGTGAGCAAATGCTAAACCAAACCCAAGTCTCTTAATTCTTAGTTTTGTCTTTTTCTAGCAGAAGTTTGCTTATATTTTTCTTTCTCCTTCAGCTTGCTATTTGGATGTCACAAAATGACGTTAATCAATCAATTCAGACTAAAATGAGAGAAAATCAATGGGAACTAGAATTGGAAGTATTATTAAATTTACAGCTTTCTAAACCCAGAGAGTTGTTTAAGCTTTCATTTAATGTGGAAGGTGATAAAAATGAACTCTCTTTAGATAGATTTATGATTAACCATGTATGTCTTTTTCTTTTGACCTGTAGAACCTCAAATCATCTCTTCAGGAAATTTGCTGCCACAGTACTGCTGACTTTTCGGTTTTTATTGTCTTTTTCAGTATTTAACTTTTGGGGTGTGCTAGTGGGAAATTGCATTTGCACTGTAAATTAGATCTAACTTAACATTGAATATCATTCTAGGAAAATAGATGTTTTACAATCAAATGTATTACTTAAAAACTTAGTTGTGGTAAAATACTAATGTATAACTCCGTATAGCTTTTGTCATCATGGGGAATTTTTTTATTGCATGGTTGCTCTCACATTTTAAAATAAAATAGCTTTCCTAAGTGATGACCGCTGGCTGAGTTAATATGCGGAAATCCTGCAGTCGCTCATTGTACGCTCTGTGCCCCTGGTCACCAGACTTGAATACTGCATTGTCATTTCTCCCCTAAACATTAATAGAATAAAAAAAAGACACAACAAAATACAATAAAAGCTTATGGGTGGCACCTAAACAGTGCGAAGCTGATTTTGCCACTTGAAAGCAGAGACCAGGAAACATCTCAGTCATCTTTTATGGCTTCCTTTTTAACTCCTCAGGAGCCCTGGTGGTTTAGTGCATTACATGTGAAGTTGCTAACTGAGAGGTCAGTGGTTTGAGTCCATCATCTGCTCTGCAGGAGAAAGTCTCCTTTTGTAAAGAATTATCACCTTGGAAACCCAATGGCTGATGGTCACTGTGAGTCAGCATCTACTGGACTGCAGTGGGTTTGTGTCTCATGAACTAACTTTACCCCTTCTTTGTTTTGTTAGAAGTCAGCAAATCCTCCTGTCAGCAATGCCTTTCTCACTGTGTCCACATGTTTATTTCTCTATCCTCTTTTCCATTTCCTCATTCAACTTTTAATTTAGTAAGCTCAGGAGGTTACTTTTTTTTTTAACTTTTCACCTTCCTCCTGTTTATGAACAACCGCAAAAAAAAATGTGACCTTAATTGTTATTGCTAAGTCTGGGAGCCCTGCTAGAGAGCTCTCACTGGAGTATGTAGAACACCCTCAGAAGTGATGGCTCTCGGCAGAAGGAACTGACACTGCCGGTGTTTGCAAATCAAGTCCACACAGGAAAAGGCCTGGGGCCCCAAGCCTCACAGTCTCTGAACATGTGCAGACATTCCCTTCTGCTTTAGCACCAGCTTTTCTCTCTTCCTTCTTCTAATGAACGTGTCTTTTTCAAAGTGCCAGCATTTGACATACATTTAAAAACTGTTTCTTACCCAGTTTTTGTCGTTTTCCCTGTTAGGTTTAATTAACACCTTAGTATTCTACTATTTTTACTGCAAATATACAGTGTACTGGGTGCTGTAGGGTGGTGTCTCAAGTTTTAGCACGTATTGAATCATTTGAGGGGTTTACTAAAATACAAATTGCTAGACCTCACTCCCAGTTTCTTATCCAGTAGGTCTAAAGTGGGGGCTGAGAATTTTATTTCTATCAGGTTCCCAGGTGGTGCTGATGTTGCTGGTCTGAGTTTGCACTGGTGTTGTATGATGTGGATATTGGGCAGTGTTTTGCGGTCTGTCATTTGGCCTCAGCTTGTAAAAATCATCCTAGCATATGGACTTAGTCCCAGTTTCTACCACTTTTTGTTCCACGATTGGGGTTACTTGACCTTTACACTCAGACTTAAAGGATAGATATTATATTTTGCTTCTCTTTCTGCAGTCCTAAGGAGAATGGTTATTGTCAGTTGTTGGGGTGTCAGCTCCAACTCATTATTGTGTATAATAGGATGCAACTGCCTGGTCCCATGCTAGCTTCACAATTATGAGCATGTTTGAGTTCTTTGTTATGGCCATTACATCAGTCTATCTCACTGAAGGATCCCTTCATTTTTAATGACCCTCAATTTTATCAAACAAGATATCCTTTTCTGGCAATTGGTCTTCCCTGATGATGTTTCCAAAGTAAGTAAGCCAAAGTCTCGCCATTCTCATGTCTAAGGAGCTGCTCTTGTATCTCTTTTAAGACTGACATATTTGTTGTTCTTCTGCCAGTCAAAAAAAAAAAGAGAATAAGAATGACTACAGCATGTTATATAGTACTTAATGAATGGTGGTTGTATGTTTGAAATGGAAACAGGGGTAGTGTTATAAAGTAAAGACCTAGAATATTGAATATTATTTATAATATTATTAACAAAAACTATGCTGGATTATGAAATGGCTATATTTCTCCGTGAAGTAGGCATTATATTTTTGTCCCCTTATAGAATCTCTTTAATTTCATATCCCTTTTGCTTGTTAGAATGGGTTTCATTGCAGGTCATCATTTCAGGAAAAGTATTACTATTAATAACATAATCCACAGAGACAGTGTTCTGCAATCTGCTTTGGTGAGTGGTGACTGGGGTGGGACACAAAACTAAAAATAAAAAAATTACCAGGCTTATTGGTTTGGTGGAGATTAGTGAAATCTCCAAACTATGACCCTTAGCTACTTTTTAAAGTTGAAACAAAATTCACTTCTGTGACTCAGCTTTTAGCCAAACCATGACAGTCCTACACGGTGAACAGTAACTTCTTTAAAAAATCAACCATGTAAGATCAAAAGGGCAGCATTTACCCAGAAATAATGTTCAGAAGGTAGAAAGAAGTAGGATAGAAGCCTTCATGGAAACAAGAGTAACAGGGAGTACGTGGGAAGAGTGCAGTTAAATGATGAGAATTATAATTAATGTCATAAAATATCTACCAACAGTTGAGTGGAAAAACAATTTTCTCTTTAGATTTTCACTCTAGTCACAATTTTGCATATTTAAAAATATATATGTATTGCTAGTAGTATACTATAAACAAGGAAAATAGATTGTTTTCTGGGTAAATTTTACTTGACATTTTTATGATTAGCCTTTATTATACTCCTGCTATCATATAAGAAGGAGACCTGAAATATCCAAGCAAATGGTAAATGGTAGCTCTTCCAGAGACTTCCTGTGATGATGATATTATCTAGTAAATTGAAAATGTCGATAGAACAAGTGCATTACTGTCAGGAGACTAAATTCAGGAAATACAGTAGCATTATTCTGAGTGAACTAACTCAGTCCCACAAGCATAGATATTGTATAAGATCATTATTGTAGAAGGAGTATAAGGATCCAGGATGGGTTGGAGAGGCTGGAAGCAGAGGGATGTGCATGTGGGGGAAGAGGGGATTAATCATTGGATTGTACAATTTGATGGGTGGGGTGGTGAGAGAAATTGAAAGAATTTGTTCAAATTTGTATTAGAATTTTGTAAATAAAATAGTAGGGAAAAAAAGATATTGTCCTAGTCTAGTCTGTCCTATGTCACAGGTCTGTAGGTGGCAGAATTTGGATTTGAATTCCATTATCTGGCTCTAGATCCATGGCTCCTCCTATTCCATGATAATGTTTTCTCCCCTGTTGGTCACACTCAGCAGTTACAGCAGAATTATAATCGTCAGGGATCCCCTTAATAACCTATGGATATTTTGTGGGAGGGAGTTTGGGAGTTTTTGTCAGGAGCTTTTTTTTGGATAAGGAGTGAGCTTGGTCTCGTGCATTCTCTTCCCATTGCTGCAGTCATTTGATGTTTATCTGCAGATGCAGTCCCAGATCCAGTATTGACTTGATCAAGCAGATTGTGTTCAGATCCTGTGGACCAATAAAATGCGTTCTAGATTCTTAACCCTATCCTTCCTTGCCCAAGTTCCTATCTTGTTACCCTGTGCCTAAAGCCAGTGATAAGGTTTTATACAGTTGAGACTTTGCCTGTATCAGTTTATTCTACACTTTAGGTTATTTGTGTAAAGGGAGTACTATTTATTGAACATCTACCATGTGTCAGTCACTTTCCTTACGTCATATTATTTAATTTTTTCCCCCTACATTTCTATTTGGTACTATTTCCATTTTACAAATGTGGAAATGGAGGCTCAGAGAGATAATGGCATTTGCTTATGGTGCAGCCTTGGTTTAGACTTGTGTTTGCTGTGCTCTGAATCTCATATTTTACCCACTATCTAGCTCTAGATTTGTAGTTTTCTTTTTAATCATTTAGTCATTGAATGTGTATTGAGTCTTGCTTTCATACTCATGGTAGTCATTGGAGAGACTGTCCTTGTCTACATGGAATGTATCATCTGCTGAAGAAGGCAGAATGAGACAGTTGTGAAGGATGTTGAGAAGGAAATTATAAGGAAGCCATAGTGGCACACTCGGCTGCTAACTGAAATGCTGATGGTTCAAATTCATCCGTCACTCTAGATGAGAAAGATATGGCATGGCTTCCAGAAAGGTTGTTGTTGTTAGGTACTAAGCCAAGTGACTCATAGTGAGCCCATGAACAGCAACTCTGAACCCTCCCCTATCCTGTGCCTTCCTCAGCATCCCTGACATTCTTGAGTCCATTTTTATTCCAGTCACTGTGCCTATCAGTCCATCTTGAAAGTCTTCCTTTCTTTCACTGACCTTCTACCTTTTCTAGCATGATTTCTCTCTCTTCCCAAGGAATACCACCTTCTAGCAACATGTCCAAAGTATGTGAGATGAAGCTTCACCATCCTTGCCTCTAAGGAGCACTTTGCCTGCACCTTCTTTCTCCAAGACATATCTGTTGGTTCTTTTGACAGTCTATGGAATATTCAGTACTTTCCTCTAACATCACAACTCAGAGACATCAAGTTTTCTTCTGGTATTCATTGTCCAGCTCTCAGATGCATTGTAAGTGATTGAAAAGACCATGGCCTGGATCAGGTGCACTTTAGTCATTGTAGCTCCTTTTGTACTTTAGAGAGGTCTGATAGCAGATTTTGCCAATGCAATTTGTCTTTTGATTTCTTGACTGCTGGTGCCAAGGGTGTGGATCCAAGTGACTGTAGATCCAAGTAAGATGAAGTCATTGGCATCTTTACTCTTTTCTCCATGTGTCATGATGTTGCCTCTCATCCCAGTGATGAGGATTTTTGTCTTATGATGTTAAGATGTAATCTCTATTTTTTCCCTTTGAAAATATTTTATGTTGGTTTGCATACAAAATTAATATACATTTTCACACATTTCTTCATTCACATTGTTTTTCATATGATCATTCCTGTACATTGTATTTGAAATTCAATCCATATTGAAGGATGTAGTCTTTGATCTTCTATAGCATGCATCCACTTCTAGTGAGCAAGGTTATGTCATCTGCACAACGCAACTTGTTTATGAGTCATCTTCCTATCCTGATTTTAAGAAGTCTAGCTTCCTAGAGTCTGGTTTTGCTCAACATACAGATTGAACAGGTATGGAGAAAAGATACAGCCTTGACTCACACCTTTCTTGATTTAAGTTTACAGTATTCCCTTTGGACAACAGTTTCTTGGTCTAAGCTTAGGTTTTATAGGAGTATGATTAAATGTTCTAGAATTCCCATTCTTCTTAATGTTAATGTTAACCGTTGTTTGTGATGATCTACACAAATGCTTTTGCACAGTCAATAAATGCAAATAGTCATTCTTCTGGTTGCCAAGATCTGTCCACCAGCAGTGAAATCTCTGGTGCTATGGCCTCTACTATATCTTAAACTCTAGCAGTTCTCTGCTAATGCACTGTTCTTGCTTTTTTTTTTAATTACTTTCAGCAGTATATTGCTTGCATGTGATTTAAATTGACGGTTTCTTGAGAATGGAAACAAATATAGGTCTCTTCCATTCAGGGGCCAGGTAGCTGTCTTCCAGATTTCTTGGCATCGAGTGGTGAGCACATCCAGGGCTGCAGCTGTTAGTTGAAACATGTCAATTGATATCCCATCAATTTCTGGGACCTTATTTTTTTTTCCAATGTCTTCAGTACAGCTTGAACTTCTTCCTTCATTATCATTGGTCCTTGAATATATGATCCTTCTTGAAATGTTTCAGTATCAATCAGTACTTTTTTGATACAGTGACCCTGTCCCTCTATCTTCTTTTGATGCTTCCTGGATCTTTCAAGATTTGACACATAGCATTTTTCAGTATTGCCACGTTGAGGCTTGATTTGTTTTTCAGTTCTTTCAGTTTGAGTAATGCAAAGCAAGTTCTTTTTATTTTCTAACTCCAGATCTTTGCATATTCCATCATAATACTTTGCTTTGTCTTTTTTTTTATTGGGAAAAAACAGATTGGGGGTATAAGGAGGTGAGGGTTGGTGGCAGAAGGGTGAGGATGGGCCAGGATGCAGTTGCAGAGCTGCACAGTTTGGTCGGTGGGGGTAGCAGGTGAAGGAAATGATGAGGGTCCAGTGGGGACCAGATG
>NW_006399859.1:6632894-6653925 GCF_000299155.1 Elephantulus edwardii
GCCCCCCCAGTGCAGGCGGCCATTGGGGGTGCACCCCCCACCCTGCCGCACAGGCACTTGGCAGGCGCGGGACCCCTCTTGTGCGGCGGCCAGAGGGCGCCCGCTTCCCCCACAGCCGCCATCCTGGCTCCAAGAATTCTCTCCAGACCAAGTCCACCTTGCAGCAGTGTGGTGGCTTCACTCTACCAGTCTTGAGGAGGGCCAGTGCCCAGCATCCATCCTGGGTGAGGGAATCCATTCGTTCCAGCTGTGGAAGCCTCATGGAGCTGCAGTGGCTGTGTGGTGCAGCGCTGGCTCTGTGGGAGGCAGGGTGGGAGCCACAAGACTCACCCATTCCTCCTTGTGAATCCTTGAATTCCTGTTGTTGAGCCTCGATCTTCACTGAGGGCCAGTCATCAACTGTTTAAGTGTTCAATTATCAATAAACCGAAGTCTGTGGAAGGCCATAATGGCCCTGATTTAAGTGGTTCGCTGCTCCCACAGCTCACCATGCTGTCTCTGCCTCCGCCACCATCTTGGATCTCTCTTTGCTTTGTCTTTTTGAGCTACCCTTTGAAATCTTCTGTTCATCTCTTTCTTTTCCCTTTGCTTTGGTTTCTCAATACACTAGTACAATTTCAGTCTCTTCTGACATAGATTTTGGCCTTTTTAGATCTCCTTTACCTGTAAAAAATAAGTCATTACAAATTCTGCCCTGAAGTACAATGCTGTGACTGACATGACACTGTCCATACAAGGAAGACCTGTTAATACTACTATTAATCAAATATCCACACCAACAGATAAAGCCTGTGAGGAGGAAATTGAGGACTTCTACCAACTCATACAGTCCAAAATTGACCAAGCATGCAATCAAGTTGTGTTAATAATAATTGGTGACTGGAATGCAAAAGTTGGAAACAATGCAAAAGAAATGGTAATTGGAGAATACAGATTTGGTGACAGAAATGAGGCTGGAGAACAAATGAGTGAATTTTGTAAGCTCAGTAACCAATGTTGACTACCCACATGACCCTCACCAGATGGACTGCACAGAAATCAGATTTCCACCTATAGAAAGAATCACTGGAGAAGCTCATATCAGCAGTCAAAGCCAGGCCAGGTGCTGATTTTGGAATAGACCATCAGTTACTCATATGCAAGTTTAAACTAAAGCTGAAGAAGATTAAAGCAAGTTCACAAGAAACAAAATATGATCTTGAATCTATCCCACCTGAATCTAAAAACCATCTCAAGAATGGATTTGACACACTGAACATCAATAATCAAAGACCAGATGAGTTGTGGGGTGATGTCAGGGATATTATCTGTGAAGAGAGCAAAAGGCCATTATATAGACAGAAGAGAAAGAAAAGACCAAGATGGTTGTCAGCAGTAACTCCACAAAGATTACAGCTTTGGAAACCTTATGGGACAGTTCTACTCTGTCCTGTAAGATCGATAGGAAGTGGCATCCACTCAAAAGCATGGGGTTAATTTGTTTGTTTAAGCATATAACCTTATCTGACCTTATCGAATCTACAGTAGGGTTGAGGTACCAATCAAGCAAGAAGACCTTCTGGAGGAAGAAACATTTAAGCTGAAGCGTTTGTTGAAATGTGCAAGGTCTTTACCCTGAAGGAAGGCTTGTGTGGTAGAGTGGCTGATACTCTGCTGTTTGCCAGGAGTCCTGTTTTTGCTGCCTGTTGCCTAGCTTAGTGCCTGACACGTAATAGGTGCTTGATGAATGTTTGCTGAATGAATGCAAGAATGGATGCAATAATGAATGAATGGCAATGCCGAAAGCTCATTTTCTTCTTACATAATAATGTAATAGGTTACTGTGGGATGATTCATAGTTCCACCAGATTTTCCTTTAGCTCCTCTTGTCTTTCTGTTGTTTAGGGTTTCCTTGCTCTATTTTGAATGTCCACACACGTGTTCTGCCTTTCCTGCACAGCCATGGGGTGCCTTCCTGCTTCAAAGAGAGTACAATCTGAGCTGCCCTATTATCCTCTTAGTGGCTGCCTTGAGCATGAAGTTTGAAATAGCGTCAATGATTTGATTTTTTTTCCTCTAGGGATCTGACAATTCAAAATAAATGTACAAAGAGCCTCAAATGAGTTTTTTTCTTGGGGGCATGAGAGATGACAGCACCAGTTATTGGTGCATTTTGACAATGCAGTGTTATGTAATTGGATGAAAAAATAGAGGCTATTCTACCAAAGTCAGCTTGCCTTACTTAAATTCTTTTATATTCACAAAAGTGGGTGGCCCAGAGTAGTTCGGTAAGTCTTCTGTTTGCAGAAATTCCTAGTTCATGATAGAGAGAAATGGAATTCTATAGATTGGAGTCTAACAACTAATTTAAACTATAACTATATACTGGATGTTTCCTGTTACATTTAATAATTAAAATATAAAGAGCATCAGCTTTCTTAAAGAATAAATTTCTGACCTGAAAGTTCTGGTAAGGGTAGCACATAGCACTGTAAAATAGAAATAGGTAAGAATAGTCTATCTGTTAGTATACCTTGGCCTGAGAAGAATTTGTGGTCTCATTTGAACCCCATTTTCCCTCAGATTTTAATCTCCCAACTTCCTCAGGGGCCTGGCTGGCTTCTTTAGCTTCCAGACTAAGGAATAAGCCTCATTAGCAGTATGTTTGAAGAGAAGTCTTGATGATTAACACTGGTAAAACTCAGTAAATGGTCTTTAATTCTTGTTTATTAGGTTTTCCTTGTTTTGTCACTTTGTTCATCCACTCATTCATGAAATATTTGTTGAATGATTCTTTTGTACAGACACCATAAAGGCCAAGTTTTCTAATCCTTTCCTCATAAAACATATAGTCTATGACTAAGAGTTAAAAGAGTATGTAATACCAGATGGAGGGCTTTTTTGAGGGTGAGAACCTATTGCAACTTTGGAGATTAGAAGGAGGTGTGTTAGAGAAGGTGAGCTTTGGAGGTTGGCTAGGAGTCAGCATGTAGTGACCTGCAAAGGTACGCCTCAGCCCCTGTGGGTGGGAAATGGAACTTGTCATAGAACATTCTGTAGATGCTCAAAGTAACCAGATGTCACCCGTTTGTCCCCCATAACAGTGAGAGAACGGTTATTTAAGATGGGGAGTAAATGTGGTTAGGAGTCCTTGTTGCCTTGCTCAAAACTTGCATAGGGTTTGAAGACCTAGGAAATAGATTTTTGAAAGCCAAATATTGTTATAGCTTATGGCTTATAGAGAAATTATTCATATCTCTACTTGTGACTATTATCAGAATTGGCTGGGGAAATAAAATGTTTTGAAACCCCCTGATGATGCATATAATTGAACTATCATGAAACCATAAGGTGGAAGAGGACCCTTAGGCAGGTGTCATTTGGAGTTTTATAGCTGGACTTTAGGATCATAACTGAGAATTGTGATGATGCTATTTTTACTAGGTGCTGTCACATTGGTTCTGACTCAGCAATCCTGTATGCCCAACAGTGTGACACCTTGCTCGATCCTGCTCCATCCTGCCAATCTCTGCTGTGCTTAAGCCCTCTTCACTCCATTTAGTTAAGACTTTTCCTTGCCTTTGCTGACTCCTCACTTTCTAAGCATGATTTCCTTCTCTTGGGACTGATCGCTCCTGACAGCGTACTGAAGGCATGTGAGAGGACATCTTTACCATCCTCGCCTCTACAGCTCCACCCCGGCTGCACTTAGTCTTACACAGATTTTTCTTGTTATTTTTGCAGAACCAACACAGTTCTAAAGTATCTATTCTTCTTCACTTTTCCTTATTCATTGTCAAACCTTCAGATTCATAAGAAGCAATTAAAAATACTATGACTCACGGGGTAACATGTGGCTTTTCAGGACAAGGTGCTGGGTCAAACTGGAGGGAGGAATATTTTAAAGTATCATCTACTTCCATGATAGCAGCCCGGTTCCCACAGCGGTGTTTGGGTGCACTGAAGATGATCTTTCTGATCATGACACTAGTTCTGTCCCTCCATTACAAGTTGGTGACCACGAGAAACCAGTGTGAGACCAGTGGCATGATTGAATGTTTCAGAAATGTCTTGTCCACATGTGTAGCCTTCACCATGTGGATCATCTGGATCCGATCGTAGCAAGTTACACATTGGGCCTGCATGTGGAACATCTTGTAAATGATCCAAGGCTCTCTGATTCAGTGTATCTATACATGGAGAGAGGCCACCATGGAGACAGAATATGTTATCTGCCCATCTACTCAAGCTGCAAGTGGAAGATAATAAAATAAATTTATAAAATAAAAAAATACTATGATTTGGATCAAGAACTGACATTCTTGCACTTAAAGAAGTCCTTAACGGCACCTTTGCCCTGTGAATGTGTCATTTGATTTCTTGACTGCTGTTTCCCTGGGTGTTGGTTGTGAATCTTAAGTATAATGAAATCATTGACAGCTTCATCCTTTTATCTATCTATCATGAGATTGCCTATTGGTAGACATTTATCTTTTCTTTGTGTTGAGGTATAATCTACTGAAAGGTGTAGCCTTTTATTTTTTTCACTGACTGCTTTAAGTCTTTTAGCAAGCAACGTTGTGCTGTCTGCATATTACAGATTGTTACTGTAGCTTCCCAAATCCTGCTGCCACATTCTTCTTCAAATAGTCTAGCTTCTTGATTGATTTGCTCAGCATACATTTTCAATTGTAGTTATTTCTTTTGAGTTGGTTCTGACTCATAGTGACTCTCCATGGGATTTCTAAGGCTGTTAATCATAATAGGAGTAGATTGCCGATCTTGTGATTTAAACTGCTGGACAAGTGTGGCCTTTGGGTTAGCAGCATAACTCACTACAGACTATATCACCCAAATTCATCACATATTGGATAGATATGGTGAAAAGATACAATCCTGACACACACATTTTTTTCTGATTTTAAGCCTATAATATCTCCTTGTTCTATTTGAAAAACTTCTTGGTTCATGTACATGTTCCTCATGAGCACAATTAAATGTTCTGGCATTTCTATTCTTCTCAGTGTTACCCATAATTTATTATGATCCACAGTTGGTTCGGTAGTCAGTAGGGCAAGTAAACATCTTTCTGGTATTCTTTGCTTTCAAAGATTCATGTGACACCAACATGACATCTCTCATCCTAGTGCTTTGTCTGCTGCTTTTGAGTAATATTTGACATGGTTTTGCTTGATTGTGATTTTAATGATACTGTTTGACAATTACCACATTCTCTTGCATACATTCCCCCCGCCCCAAATGGGCACAGTTAATTGACCAGGTCTTCCCAATTTCTTGGCATACTCAAGCACTTCCAAGGGTGCATTTTTTTGTAGAAGCACTTCAGTTGATATTCCGTGAATACTTGGAGCCTTATTTATTTATTCCCCCCCCCCCCCCCCATGCCTGCAGTACCACTTTTACTTCTTTCTTCAGCACTTTTGATTCTTGATCATATACTACTTCCTGAGATGGTTCCATATCTTTTTGGTATAGTGTATCCTTTCCATCTCTTTCCCCCTCTTTTAAATATTTCTCATTCAATATTTTGCTATGAAGTGTATCCTTTCCATCTTTTTCCCCCTTTTTAAATTTTATACTGGTTTATTAACAAAGTTCAGATACATTGTTTTTCATGCTGGATCTTTCCCATTTCCTTCACCACCCCATTTATTTAAATTTATGGTTTTGAAAAAACATATTTGCAATGAATAAGCAATTTATTGTACAAAATTATGTTATGTGATCTCTAGCACATTTCTATCACCATGTTTTCCAACTGCCGGTGCTTCTCTAACTTCTGTGTTTTAGTCACAAGTTATTATTAATTCATCTTGATTGCATGTTTTATCAATTTCAGACTGTAAAAGTTAGTAGCAAGCATCATGTTCTTAATCTTTGGCTTTAGGGATTGGTATGAATATTTTAATAATAGCTGTATTTAACGGGTCTTTCTTGTATGGATATTATCCTATCACTGACAGCACTGCACTTCAGGACAGATCTTGAACTGCTCTTGTGACAATGAATGTGACACCATTCCTCTTCAAATGCCTGCCACATAGTAGATGGCAAGACTACCTGATTTAAAATGGCCAGTATCAGTCCACTTCAGCTCACTAATGCCTATTACATCAGGTTTTTGCAACACATTATTACATTTTTTAATTCTTCCAATTTTTCTAGATTCATAGTTTCTACATTCCACATTCTAATTATTTTTTTCACATTCTATTAATGAATGTTTACAGCTGCTTCTCCTCATTTTTGAGTCTTGCCGCATCAGCAAATGAAGGCCTTTCATTGGTTGAAAGCGTTCCATCTTTGCATTCATTAAGGTAGACTCTTTTGAGAAATGGCTCTTCCCCAGCTGTACTTTGAGTGCCTTCTAACCCTAGGGGCTCATCCTCTAGCATTGTACTGAACAGTATTCTGCTGCTATTTGGGATTTTGAAGGGCTCGTTATTTCAGAAATGAATGACTAGTCTTGCTTCATAGTCTGTCTTAGTCTAGCTCCACTGCTGAAACCTGTTTACCATGGATAATTCTGCTAATAAAGAAAATACTCTTTAGACTTTTATCCACATCTTCTTTTTTTTTTTAATCCACATCTTCTTACTAGTTTCCCTTCTATCTTGACAGTAATGGTCTTATCCAGTATTTTTGATTATGAGACGGAGTTAGTTCACTCAGAATAATGCTCTCCTGCCTCGTTCATGTTTTACAGTGTTTTATGAAATTATTGCTCCTGAGTACTGCATAGTATTCTGCTTTGTGAATGTACCACAATTTATCAACTGTGTCATATGTCCAAAGGGGGACGGGAAGAGAGCAAAGGGACTTAGGATAAGGGAGTCAAAATCATAGGTCACAGAATTTGGTGAGCAGAGGGAGGGTGTGAAGAAATTAGGATAGATCTAGTATGAACCTGAAAAGATGAGGTGATAGTAGATGTAGATCAGTGGTGATTAATTTTATAAAGCACCTGGGAATGACCATATGGAACACAAAAGAATATATGGAGCACAATGTACATGAATGAAACAAAATGTATACAAATTCTGTATGCAAACCATTGTGGTTGTTGTGTGCTATATAGCGACCCTATGTACAACAGCTCTGAGCTCTGTCTTGTTCTGAACCAATCTCACTGTCTCCAATACACCTAACCTGGTTATCCCAGTCACTGTCAATCCAACTAACTCATCCAGGGTCTTCCTCTCCTGTGCTGTCCCTCCACCCTGACAAGCATGATGTTCTTCTCCAAGGACTGGCCCCTCGTGACAGTCTCCCCAAAATATGTGAGATGGAGCTTCACAATCCTTGCCTCCAAGAACCAGTTTGGTTTCACTCTCTCTAGGACAAACCTATTTGCTCTCCTGGTGGTCTATTTAATACTCTTCTCCAGCACTACAATTTTTTTTAAAAAAAATTCTATTATGTTCTGTGTGTGGTACCGTTAAATTGGATCTGACTGGTACAGGAGGAGATGGCCCCTCCTTCTCCAGCAGAGCATCTGGTGGATTCGAACCACATATCTCTGGGATTGCAGTGCAGCTTCTTGCCACTAGGCCACCAGAGCTCCCCTCCAGCACCACAATTTAAAGACATTAATTCTTCGTCTATCATCCTTCATCATTGTCCAGCTTCACCATAAAAAAAATTTAAAAATGTTGAGAGTGCCTTAGGACAACTTTACAACTTGCTAATGATCAAGCCCTTATTTTGCAGGTTCCTTTCTGCTCTACTTCCCCCTTCCTTTTTCTCCTTTTCTCCTCTTTGGGTTGAGGAAACAGGTAACTATGACATAATCCTTGCATGGTGGGCCATGTGACAAAGATGATTAATTCTCTAGTGATCAGTAGAATCTATTATCAGGAGTTAAGCTAACACAGAGCAATTGATAATCTCTCATTTAGAGGAGCTGGTTGGTGGCTTAGTGTTAAGTAGTTGTGCTGTCAACCCCAGGGCCTGTGGTTCAAATCCACCAGCTGCTTTGTGGAGAAAGATGGGTACTCTCTTCCTGTGTGATTGTTGCCTCTGAAAACCCACTGGAGGGTCAGCTATGACTCAGTTCCATCTAGATTGTACATAACAACAACAAAAACAAAGGGCGGGCCAGGGAGGCAGCCAACCCAGGGTCACATAGCATGCTAGTACAGAGTCAAAGCTGAAACCTGGGGTTGAGGATGTTTTCTCTGTCTCAGAGTCTGATTGGATCAAGAATGAGGCTTCCTCGGCTGGGTGGTCATCCTGGAGCTGGTGGTCCTGGGCTGCTCTTCTTGCTGGACATACAGACTTCTTTTATGAGATTTCTTTAGTCTGTATTACTTCCGGTCTGCTGTTTCTCTGCTTCCCCTCCTGCCCCCTGTGACTGACTCTGTGAGTTTTTAACCCTGGAAGCTGGGGCCCTCTCCACCTCGACCCTGCTTTCTAGGCTCAGGCAGCATTTGTTCAGTTGTGGTCTTGTCTGTGGTGTTTTATGGAGACTAAAGTTCTGAAAGGCAAGGATCAGGCAAGAGACAGGTGGGGCGGGGAAGAGATGCTGTGGTTTCAGAGGTGACCTCTTTGCTGATTTTAGAGCTCTGTTCAGTGCTTGCTGGCAGGATTCCAGCACAGAAGGCACTCTAGATTCATTAATGCTTGGTTCATGGTTAGACTTCCGTGCGTAATTAGTATTTTTTTAAGTCATTTTTATCTAAAGACTTCAAATTTAGAGACTCTAAATACTTGAAAAACATTTTAGGGATTGCAGCTGAGTTTGAAAGGATCCTGCAGCATTCTCTTGTCCTAACTACAGACCAGCTGCTTCTAATCACATTCTGTAAAGTCCTGTGATAGACTCATTCTGCCAGATTTTTGTGAAGATGTCATGCTTCAGGTCAGCATGGGTCTTTCTGAGATGCTGTAGAATAGTGGTTCTCAAATTTTTAATGTACATGAGTCACCTGGGGAGGGGGGCTTGTTAGAAAATGCAGGTTCTGATTCTGTAGGTCTGAGTTCTGCTCTGCATTTCTAATAAGTTCCCGGGTTGTGCAGATGAATGCTAGGGCCTGAGAATCACCCTTTGAGTAGCTAGAAAATTGCTGCCTATCAGACATAGGAGTGCTTAGAAATGGATTACCAAGTGCAAATCTATGACTCTCCACAGGTAGCAAAAGAGACCCAGAGAAGGAGTGTTACTTGGCCACGGCCACATTGCAAGTTAGTGGATTTGCTACTAGGACTAAATCTCAGGTCATTGTTTTCCCTTTGATGTATGCATGTGGATTACCAGATGCATACCACCATGAGTTTATTTATGTTTACTCATTAGTCTGCAGTGAACAGTTTCACTTCTGACTTGTTAACCTCAAATCTCCATGTTTCCTGAGGGCAAGTCCTGACTGATCCAGGATGGGACTGGGACTGACCCTGCAGATAAAGGTCACCTGACAGAGCCATGTCATCTGACCTTCAGGTCATGATCCCATCACGTCAAACCACCATCTTTTTCACCTACCTACTTTTTTCTATCTTTCACTCTTGAGTGAACGCCTTGTCTTATGGTTATGGAGAATGAGGTCCTGGAAGCTTATCAGGATCAGGCCTTCCTGAGGCAGCAGAAGTGGCAAGAGGCTGACTCCATAGTTGTTTGTAGTGATTTCTCCAATAGCCTCGCTCAAATGTCAAATATCTCCTGAAGGAAACAATTGACTAACGCCTCAGTTGGGTAAAAACTGGATAAATAGATGCTTGACTAGAGACAGTAAACTAGCCTGCATTTGAAATTGATATTCAGGTGCATTGCAAGTCATGATGTCCACAGTCAAAACAGAACAAGACCTGCCACCTAGTATAGCTAACTCCTTATGGACTGAGCTGTTGTGTGCCGTTGAGTTGGTACTAACTTAAAGCTGACCCTCCAGCAGGTTCTCAGAGGCAGTCGGTCACATGGGAGGAAATTGCTGATCTTTCTCCTGTGGAGCAGCTGGTGGATTCAAACAGCAGGCCTTTGGGGATTGTAGCACAGTTTCTCCCCATTAGGCCACCAGAGCTCTCTATTGACTGAGATACTGCAAGTACTTTAGAGTTTACAAAACCTTCCAAATATGTTCTTTCCCCACAGACTCTGTGAGATAGAGCATTGTATTCATTTGCTAATGAGAAAACGAAGGCGCTGAGATACTGTGTACTTTGCCTGAGACTACCCAGCTGTTATTAAATTGCAGAACTGACACTGAATTTCAGGTATTTTGAGGCTTCTTCAAAGATACTGGCTTTGAAACCACGTGTGAAAGTGCAGATAGGTACTGCCGAAGACCTTACACTTGCTGATTTTAGGCGCTTATTAAATAGATAGCATTTTTATATAATTTTTAAAAAGGAAATGTGCCTCTCTCTGTGCATTTTTACAAAATTGAGCCCATGGGTGTCTTTATTTCTAATAAGCAATAACCACTTGGGTCTGAACAGCTGAACCAAGCACCATTTCTGCCCACTCATTAGCTCTTTCTGTCTAATTAGATTGAAATCAAGGAAGGAAGCCACAAAGGCAACATTTTGTGTGTAGCCAGAGTGGTCAGATATGGCGTCAGCCAGCCCTCCTTGCCTTTCCCTTTCATCTTTACTTATCCCTTTCTTTCCTCTTCATTTTAGAATGCCTTTCATACACAACTTCTTTCACAAAGCAGTAGTATATTTCTGTTATCATGAGTAAGTATGTGAGGAGCTCTGATGGCTTAGTGGTAAGGAGTTGTGCTACCAACCCAAAAGTACGAAGTTCTAATCCACCAGCTGCTCTATAGGAGAAAGATGGGCAGTCTCCTGTGCAATTTAAGCCTTAGAAATCCAGTGGAAGGTTAACTATGAGTGGTTTTGGCTGGACAGCAATAAGTTTGAGCTGAGTTATGGAGAGACATAATGTATCTTTTTTTTTGTTTTGGTGCTCAGACTTGTAGGATGAAAAAGCTATATTGTTTCTTCTTTAAGAACACATTTGGGAGCTCTGGTGGCCTAGTGGCAAGAAGCTGTGCTGCCATCCCGAAGGCACGCAGTTTGAATCCACTAGATGCTCCGCTGGAGAAGGAGGGGCAATCTCCTCCTGTGCCAGTCAGATCTGACTCAATGGTAAAAAGCAACAACAAAGAACAAATTGTATAAAAGACAATTCCCTAAAGTACTTATAAAAACTTGCATTCCAATAAATGCCTAAAAAAAGAAAGAATGTACAAGCAGCTCCTATTTATGAGTGAATTATATTCCTATATCCATCTTTAAGTCAAATTTCCATGTAAATTAGAACCATCAGATTCAGTTCACATCCCATGGCAGTCAAATGTTTGTCTTGGTATATGTTGTTGTTAGATGCTATTGAATCGAATATGACCCATAGCGACCTTATAAACAGATCTGAACCCTGTCCTGATCTTCACACTCCTTGGCACACTTGCGCCCAATTGCTGCAGTCACTGTCTGTCCATCTCATTGAGGGACTTCCTCTCTTTCACCTTTCCAAACAGGATTTCCCTTCCCAAGGAGTAACTCCTCCTAGCAACATGTCTAATGCATGTGAGATGAAACTCAGTCATCTTCACCTGCAAGGAGCATTCTGGCTGTACTTTCTCCAAGATCTATTAGTTTTTTTAGCAGCCCATGCAATAGTCAGTACTCTTCCCTAACAACACAGTTTAAAGGCATCAATTCTTCTGTCATCCTTATTCCCCGTGCAGCTTTCAGATGCATAGCAAATGATTGAAAAGACTGTGGCCTGAATCAGGCACACTTGAGTCATCAAACTGACATCATGCTCTTCAGTAATTTGGAGAGGTCCTTGACTGTAATTCCCAATGCAGTATGTCTTGGTAGATAGTAGGTAGTATATGCATATAAATCATTAGAGAACTGTCAACAACAACAACAACAACAATATGCATATCAATCATTAAAGAACTACTTCGGGATATTCAGAAACATCTTAAACAATGAATTTGAGCATGTTGGATATTGTGAGGTTGGAGCAGGATAGGGCATGATTTTGATCTTTTATTCAGAGGGTCACCATAAGTTAGCTTGATGACACCTAACAAAAATAACAATAACAATAAAAATGTATTGGCATACATTACAAAACAACATCCATTTGTTACTAGGACCAATGTATGTATCTTGAATTTTTGTGTGTTTTTAATTATTTATTTTAATGAAAATTTACAGAGACTTTGGATTTCCATTCATTCATTTTTGCACTTTTCTCCCTCTTCACCCCTCCCCTCTAGTACACTATTCTCTTTGAAAAGTAAAAGAAAAGTTCTCCCTTTGTTTTACAATCCCTTCCCCCAGCTCCACTCCACTATGCAGCCTTCATTCTGGACTCCTGTCATGACAATAATACCTAATCACATATCCCTTTTAAACAGTTTTCTCCCTTATCTGTTTGAATGCAGAATACATTATTTATCTCATATTTCTCAGTCTCCCCCCAATCTTGATGTCAGTCCTGTTTTACAACAGTGGCACCATGCAGTATTTGTCCTTTTGTGACTGAGATACTTCACACAGCATAATATCCTCCAGAGTCACCCATTTTGAGTAATATTGCATGAGTTCATTGTTTTTCCATGCAGCATAGTATTCTATTGTGTGAATATACCACAGCTTCTCTATCCATTCGTTTGTTGATGGGCACTTGGGTTGTTTCCAACTCCTTGCTATTGTGAACAAAGCCACGATAAACATGGGTGTGCATATATCTGCTGGGATGTCAGTTATGGTCTCTTTGGGGTATATTCCTAGTAGTGGAACTGGGTCAAATGGTATCTCTATTTGCAACCTTTTGAGAAAACGCCACATAGCCTTCCACAGTAGTTGCACCATTTTATACTCCCACCAACAGTGAATAAGGCCTTGTTCCAGGTTCTCCACAACCTCGCCAGCATTTGTTGCTTGCTGTTCTGTTAAATTTTGCTATTCTGACTGGGGTGAGATGATATTTCACAGTTGTTTTGATTTGCATCTCTCTTAGAGCTAGGGGTTTTGAACATTTCTTCATGTGCTTGTTGGCCATCTGAATGTCTTCTATGGCGAAGTGTCTGTTCATATCCTGTGCCCATTTTTCAGTTGGATTGCTTACCTTTATCTTGTTGTGGTGGTAGCTTGAATTTTACAGGGCTTGGTTCATAACTGGGAGTTGTATGTCAGTCAGACATTTGTAACCTAGGGACTACCTGAATACTTGAATGGTTTTGTTGCTAAACTTGGGCCCTAAGTTTTACACGTGAGTGGAAAATGCTGGCCTTGGTCCCAGGCCTCTTGTTGGTGGCTTTGTCCAGTTGTCAGTGGCTTACTGTGACCTCTGTGCCTGCTCACTCTGGTCAAAGCTTTCAGCTAGAATTTTCCATATTCATGCTTCTCAGTTGTTATACAAATTGTTAGGGACCAAATGTGGAGAGAAAGTAATTTATCTCACTCACAGACCCATGAGAGAGAGATCAGCTGGCCCAGTGGACAGAAAGCGATGCTACCAAGCCAAAGGTGGGTGACTTTTGATCTGTGGCCCTCGGGCCTGTCTTTCATTGTTTTTGTTCAGCCATTCCTCTAGGTTGTCTAGCCCTGGTGTACAAGTTGCCATACCGCGGTAACTTGTGGTTGCTGTGAGGCTGAACACTGTGACACTGATGTGTCAAATGCGTTAATGGTTGGCTACCCAATGTGGACAGAGAGTGGGGTGCAGCTCCCCGAGTAAAACAAGCTTGGAAGGAGGAGTGGCATCCACTTCCATAATAGCTTGGCTCCAGAAACCCTGTAAACCTGGAGAGAGGATGAAAGGCACCCAGATGTTGAGGACTCTCCTTCATAGGGTCTCTATGAGTCGCCTGCGACTCGACGGCACTTAACAACAACAACAACATAGACCCATACCTTATATAAGGCGCGGCAGGGTCCAGCCAGAGTTTTTCTGAGACTTAATGCTTCACCCTCTACCAAAATGACTGCCTGTTTCATCCAAACCTGCACTCAGAGCTGATAGTACCTCTTTATTGTCTCACAGGAGAGGGTCATTCCCCTTGGGAGAGCAGAGGAGGAATTTTGGCATCTTATTGATTTCTTCAAGCCTTGGTGGCCTAGTGGTAAGGATTAGCACTACCAATCGAAAAGCTTGTGGTTCAAATCCACCAACTGTTTCAAAGATAAAAGATGGACAGTCTCCTTCAATGCGATTTATAGCCTCTGAAATCCCATTGGAGGGCCAGCTCTGAGTTGGTTCCGACTCAATGGCACATAACAACAACAAAAGTAACTGATTTCTTGAACCTTGAGTGCTGCCACTCCTATGTGTGGACCTTGCTTTTAGGCAGATTTGCAATTCCTGAGTGTACCTGGACCTTGTTCTTACCTCTCTGACAGTGCACTTGCCCTTCCTTTGACCTGGTTTTGGATCTTCAGAGTTACTTCAAGTGTAACCTCTTACATGAAATCTACCCAAGCAAATTAGGCTCTTTCTTTTCTTTCTTCTATCATAATGATTTAGATATATCCCTTTTACTTACTAATTACATAATTCTTGTGGTCTGTTTTTGAACCTGTGTTCTCTTTTATCTCAAATTTATCACTTGCTTACTGTCTTATTTAATAATCGTAATAGCAGCTATCCTTTGTTGACTACAAGGTCTTAAGTTAGACACTGGGTTATGTAAATAATATATATATTCATTCACTTATTACTTCTTGAGACTAGAGGTTATTATTATCTCCTCTCCACAGAATTGAAACAGAGTTATCAGGGAGTGGATGAAATCACAGAGTTAGTAATTGGAGACATGGGATTTGTGCCAGGCATTATGCTGAAGCTATGAAGTCAAATATGTCATAGTCTCTGCCTTCAAGGAGCTTGCGGTCTAGTAAATGAGAGAAATAAGCCACATTTTCTGCCCACTATGCTGAGTGCAGCGACAAGGGCATTCCTAATATTTTGGGAACACAGGAGGAGGGATGTTTAATTTATCTTGGGCAAAGGTGGGGCTGAACATGATTGGGACTCAAGACTCTCAGCCATCTTTTACTCTCTTCTCATTAGTCTATCCACAGCCCTTTCTTTCCCAGGAAGTCTAGAATCTATTGCCTTCATCCTAACCCAGGCTCTATCCCCCAAAACAGCTCCAAGTGGCTGAGGAGTGTGCATGAGTGTGAAGGTTTCTGAAGTTCCAGGAGCCTCCAGAGATTGCCTGAGCTCAGCTTATTTGTCATTGCTCAGGCTTCCTGGAGTGTTTCCATCCTAGGAAATTTTTTCTTGGCCTCAAGACAGAACTTCTAAGAACAGGTCCTAGGATTGGGCCCTCTGGCACTGTGTCCCTTTTGCCCCAACAGCTCAGGCCAGCTCCACTGTGTGTGTGCTGGATCCTGTGCTGCTTGCAGAGCAGAAAGCTTGAGACATGGCCTCTGCTCCCTGGTAGAAGAAAGGGGTTGTAAGATCCAGTAGCCCACACCAGGTGAGTGACAAGGACCTGGAGGATAAACCTTGGGTTTGGAGCAAGGCTGAGGAGTGGAGAAGGTTATACTTGTAGGGAAACGGGCAGAATTCAGATGAATCTGCTAGAGAGGAGCATAAGTTGAGGTCTCCTCAAGTGGGATGGAACCATGTGACGTTCGAGACAGAGGAGATAGGGAGGGGCTGGCCCTGGGGTCGGCTTGTTAGGGCAAGCACCAGATGGAAGTTAGTGTTGAACCAAGCAGTGGCTCCAAAAGAGAGCGGCTTTGATCTGCAATCAGAAGATGTGACCCCTGGGCTTAGACAAGAAAACGTTCCAGTTTTTTAGAGACACAGAGAAAAGCAGCTAATAGAGCAGAGAGCAGAATGTAACGAGTCCCTCCTGTGTGCACTGTGCCAGATGCATGGCATATTATCTCATTTAGTTTTCACAGCAACTCCACGCATCTACATCTCTAAGCAGGGAAATGGAGACTCACTGTCATAGTACTAGTCAAGAGTAGAGCAAGCACCTGAAGACGGGTCTTATTCCAGAGGAGTGAAAATACTTCTATGGGAGACAGCTGAGTGAATTCCCAAGTACACACAGGAATCCAAAACTGACCAGTGTGCCAACCAAGGAACAAAAGGTTCTTCATGAGAGCTCTGCCAACCTGGGCTGGGCTGTTGTGAAAAAACAACATTTTTGGATGGGTTTTTACTTTTTACTTCCTGCTCTAGACCTGACTGTCTCTTCCTAGGCTGCTCCAAAGCTCTGAGTATCCACAGGGCCTTGAGAGCTCTGAATGACCCCTCCATCTGCCCCATCTGTTGGTGCTTTGATAAATGACCCCACGGCAATTTAGTGTGGCCTGTCAGAGCCCTCATGCAAGTATGTGTGATCTGTCTTACTGCCAGAGCTCATTTGGGCTTGTTCAATTATTGAAGGCTACCATTAAACATTTCACAGTTTGTCCTTCATGGACAGGAGTGATTCTTTGGTGAATAAGTGATCTGCCCCTGACTCCCAAGGACACTCTGTTTCCTGAAGTGCAGCTGATTCAGCACATTTGGATGTTGCCACGGGGTAGCTTAGATTTCATCTCCTTTGAAAGAGACAGCTCTCCTGTCACATGCTTGAGACCAAGCACACGAGCCTCCATGGCTGGAGCCTGAGATCACATCACATCACTGGGCATTTGGACTAGGGAGAAGGGTAGGCTGTGGGAGATTCGCTCAGCCACTTCTTTTGTGGGTCTGAAAACTGTCTATACACCCTGCATCAGCTGTTTTAGGTGCCACTGACTGCAGTTTCCACAAATCATGTGCTCTCTGTGTGTCCAGGCCTTATGATTTTCTCTGCAACAACTTTCCCTGCATCTACTGACCTCTGATTCTTCTCTAGTTTAGGTCTCATTTCCCTGGATAAGGGCTCTTGCTCTGAACTCCCACAGCCCTGTTAGTTGCCTTCTTTCTTAGTGCTCATCCCGTGGTGTGGGAGTTAATCTGTTTACTTATCTTTCCCCACTGACTGAGGAACTCTGTGGGGATAAGAGAACCATGCAGTGTATGAACAAAGTGAAGTTGTTTGTAAATTCTGTTGCTGGTAATATAGTAATGGTCATTAAGGACATGCCGTGGATTGAATTGCATACCGTATCTTAAAAATGTGTTGGAAATCTTAACCTCTGTGCCTGTGATTCTAATCCCCATTAGAAATGGAATTGTGTTCTTGTTTTGATGTGGCAGAATTAACATAGAATGTGTTTTGAGTTGATCTCTTACAAGATATAAAAAGACCAGATTAGGCTGAACAAGCAAACAGAGATCGGGGAAGATATATGTCATATAACATGAAGATCACAAGAAGCCAACAACTAAAAGCTGAAGGGACAAGGACCTTCCTCTGAAGCCATAGAGTGAGTCAGGCTTTCCCTGGAGCCAGCATCCTGAATTTGAACTGTTAGCCATCTAAACAGTGATAAAATACAGTTCTGTCTGTTAAAACTATTTAGTTGTATTGTTTGTGATAGAAGCTCTAGATAATTAAGGCATAATTTGGTATCAAGACAAATACATACAGTGTGGAAGTGGTTTTGTAATTGGGTAATGGGTAGAAGCAGGAAGAGTTCATAAGTGCTATGTGAGAATGACAGAAAAAGAATTGATGCCTTTGAAATGTGATGTTGGAGAAAAGTGCTGAATATCCCACAGAATGCCAAAAGAACAAACAGATGTGTCTTGGAGAAGGTGCAGCTAGGTTGCTCCTGAGAGGCAAAGATGATGAAGCTTTGTCTTACATACTTTGGGCATGTTGATGGTAGAGTCGATTCCTTGGAGAGGCCCATCATACTTAGAAAGGTGGAGCGCCTGCCAAAGAGAGGAAGACCCTCAACAAGATGAATTGACACAGTGACTGCAGCAGTGGGCTCAAGTGTGTCAGAGCTGATGAGGATGGCACAGGATAGGACAGGGCTCAGATCTGTTGTTCATACGGTCGTTGTGAGTTGTACTGGATTCCACAATACCTAACAACAACAGTAACATATTAAAAGTGAATTTAAGGTTTGAAAAATACTGTTGTACAAACTAAGGGCAAATGTTCTAGGATGTTCACTAAATGATGTAGCTATATAATCTTTTGTTAAAGAGATTAAATTTGTGACTGATGGATCTCACCAACTGCAATACAAAAACCCCATCAGCTCAGACTGAAAGGAACAGAGAAGGGATGACAGGAAAGCATGCCTCTTGGAATTCCATAGGCAGGAAATAGGCCAAGGGAAATAAAGCTAATGTCTTTGGAGAAAAGGACCATCACTGGAGTAGAACTGTTCAGAGCTGGAAAACAGTCCTGCCTAAGATTTGAAGGAAGAAGTCATAACTTGCTAGGTTTCTAGGAGCTAGATCTTTATCAGCTTAACTCTAGAGGGAGGGCTGGCATGTGGGTTGGTATCACTAGTGAAATCTACTCAGGAGCCCCTGATTTGGTTTGGATTTATGTCCTAGACAGTGTGTTTTACATGTGTTATATAAGTTCACTCTTAACAGTGGTCTTGGGTTGTGCATGTTAAAGGTGATATGGAGATGAACTTCCTATAATCTTTCATTATCATCCTGGTTTTTTCAACTGACTCATCTTAGATGACCTGCTTATAATTTAATAATGAGTACTTTTGAAATTTGGGAAAAAATGCTTTCTTTTAATTTTGCAGTTGCTTGATTTAGCATTGAGTACAATAATGTATCAGATGACTGTCAAAATGCAGAACCAACTCTTTTGCTGGAAATAATTATACTTTGCCAAAGCCGTTTATTTTGAGCCTCTCCAGAGCGTTAATGTACTGCACTGTAAATGCGAGCCTTGTGATGTATGGATTATGTGGGGGGATCGGAATGGCAATTAAGCCAAGTGCAGATTCAGTGGATGGGTGTTTAAAAGGGAAATAGAACATGTCCCTTTGTTAAATACATTCCCCTGAAGACAAATTTGTAATCTGACAGTATAGGCAGCTGGAAAAATTAGGAGCTGCTTCACTGGAGAAGCTGGCCTGATTCTCCAAACTTGTACTTGGAAAATGAAGCCATTGGTTCTCTTAGAGACTCTGGTAAGAGCACTGTGGAGAGTTCAGGACTTGCACATGATGAATTAGAATCTACTGTCTTATGGAGATGGCTGCTGTTGGCTTTGATCTTACATTTCTCAATACCTGTTCGTCACTGCTTCCCAGATAGACCACTGGCCTTTCAAACTTGGCCTCTTTAAAATAAGACCCAGTCTGGCAGAATGGGAGTTGGACAGATTTGTGTTTGAATGTAGGTTGCCACCACTGAATTGACAGGTGAGTTGTTCAGGGGAAGTTGCAGTACCTCCCTGAGCCTTAATTTCATCAATACAATGGGAATAATTCATTGGCTAATAATTTACTAGTATATGCCAGTGACTGTTTAAGGCATTTGAGAAATAGTCCTGATGGAATGCACTTTTTCTTGAGAGTTCTATAACTTATATAGCATGTTAAAAGGTAAATACAATTAACAAAATAAAGAAAAAGAAAGCAGAATAAGACTTTGGGAATTCTGGAGGGAGTGAGGGAAGTGTGGGTTGCATTTTTAATAGGCTTTAGTTAGATGGTAACATTTGACCAAAGAAATGGATTTAGTGAGGAAGTTAGCCATGATTGGAAGCAGACCTGGCATGTTTGAGAAAAAGCGAGGAAGCCAGTATGATTTCCAGAGTAAGGATAAGCATTAATAAGAGATACTGGTGTGATAGACTTGAGGATGAAAGAAGTGATAATTATACAATACCCTGCTCTTCCGTTCGACTTCCCATTTTCCTGTTGACACTATCACCTTTCCAGGCATCTATCTAGGCTCCACCTCCCGTGAATAGTGATGTCTTCCTTCTCTGTCCACATTGTTAATTACTTGCCAAATTCTGTAGCTGCTTTCCATTACTATGCATCCCCACTGTCCTTAATTGAACTTCTAGCTTCCTATCTGTCCAATTACCTTAGCCTTCTAGCCTCCAGTCTGCTGCCCCCAGCCCTTCTTTCTATACCATGAGGAAGTGTTGAGCCACTTCTCTCTTGCTCACATCCCTAGGCTGCTCATTGCTGTAGTCCTATTCCTTTGTTCATACACTCAGGGTAGGTTTTGTTGTTGTTGTTTATTATCTACTAATGCTCAGTTTTCATCGCACATGTTTTGGGCATGTTATTAGGAGAAGCTATTCCTTGGAAAGCGACACTATGCTTGGAAAAGTGGAGGGTCCAATGAAAATCAAGAGAATGAAAGCAAATGAAAATAAGACCCTCAACCAGATAGATGGATTGATACAGTGACTGCTTCAGTGGTTTTGAGTATGTCAGAAATGATGAGGATGACGCAGGGTAGGGCAGGGTTCAGATCGGGTTGTTCATAGGGTCTCTATCAATCACACTTGGCTCAAAGGCACCTAACAATAAGAACAATGCTCAGTCATTTTAATTGAGTTGAATAGAGGAAAAAGACTTGGAAATAATAATACTAATGATAATCCCTGAGTGATAAATGGTTTTGCCCTACTTTGCTTTGAAAAGAATTTGAAGTTTAATGATATTTTAATATGTAATGTACATCTCCCCCCAATGCAACGAAATCGATTCTGATTCATGGCACATCCATGTATTGCACAGTCGAACTGCTCCAGGGTTTTCTTGACTGTAATCTTTGTGAAAGCGAGTCACTTTCTTTCTGGTGCCATTGTGCAGGTTTAAATGGTCAATCTTTTAGGTTGCTATTGTTACTCGTAACTTCCTGTGAGTTTTCAGAGGCTGTAAATCCTATGGGAGGAGATTGCTCATCTTTCTCGCTGGTGGATTCGAACTGCCTGCTTTTGGGTTGGCAGTATAAATCCTTACCCATTAGGCCACCAGAACTCCCAGTGTTGTTGTTAGAATACCACTGTAAAGATTAAATATTTGGGAGTAAATATAACTAGAAGCACAAAAGATCTATTCAAAGAAAATTACAAAACATTATTACAAGAAACCAAAAAAAGCCTAGAGAAGTGGAAGAATATTCCCTGCTCATGGATAGGAAGGCTTAATGTTGTGAAAATGG
>NW_006399859.1:6655620-6667805 GCF_000299155.1 Elephantulus edwardii
AAAAAAAAAAAGAATACCAGTGTAGATAGTTTGTGCCAACCAAGGACCTCAATACATGTATGGGAAATAAGCACAAAGTAAAGTTCCAATTCTCAGACTAGCATGTAGCGTCTTTCCTGCTCCATCACAAACTTGCCTTCCTAGCAGTATTTCCCACATCCAAGCAAACCTTTGTTTCAACCAAATGGATAATTTGCAATTCTACAACACAGTCTTCTCTTTCTTACCTCCAAGCCTATGTTCATCCTCTCTCTTTGCCAGGATGCTGCTTTTGCCTACTCCGTATTATCTTAGATTTGGTTTAGATGACATCTCTTCCAGGAATTCTTCCCTGGTCCCTCAGTCCTAAGTAATCTCTCCCCTTTGAACTCCCTTAGCATTTCTCCTTAGCCACCCACCAGTCTTCACCCTTGATTTTCAGTAGGGGTGTGTGTGTGTGTGTGTGTGTGTGTGTGTGTGTGTGTGAGTGATTTATTCCCTTACGAGACTATGAGCACCTTGAGATGTAGATTATTTTTATCCTTTATCACCCACAGCACCTGGCACAGTACCATTTCCATAGGATGTACTCAATATATCTTTGGGCCAGGGTATGAATGGATGTTTTCAAGCCCTAACACCTGGAGAAGAATTTGCCTCAGAGGTGCTTTCTCTTATGCTGATATAAATGGAGTGCTAACAAGTTTCTGGAACCCAGGCACATTGATCCTGCAGGGAGCTAGTACCGTCTGGTGCTATAATTCAGATGCATTTTCTTGTAGAGGCCATGATGTAAATAATTTTCCTGAGCAGTTCTGTCACTAGTCCCAAACATCTGACAGAGAAACACACATTATTGGAAGCTTGCTTATTCATAAACTGCAGACAACCTTTTTTTTTTGAAGTTGCTCTATTTGTACCAGTGTGGTGGTGGGGTCTACTCAGCCATGTTGTCAACCACTACCCAGTGGCACCACGAGGTAGAGAAGGAAACACAGGCTTTGAGTCACACAAGGATGACCAGCTGTACGACTTATAAGCTGTGCCAACTTTAGCAAATTACTACCCTTTCTAATCTGTAAAATAGGAATGAAAATGCCTTGGAGACAGACATCACGCTTGGAAAGGTGGAGGGCCAGTGAAAGGGAGGAAGACTCTCAGCAAAATGTATTGCACTGTAACTGCAGTAATGGGCTCAAGTGTGTCAGAGATGATGAGGCTGACACCAGATAGGGCAGCGTTCAGAGCTGTTGTTCGTGGTGTTTCTGTGTGTTGTCCTTGGCTCTGTGGCACCTAACAACAACCACAACCATATAAATTTAGTGAGGTTAAGTGAAGTAATTTGTATAAAGGACAGTTTTTGTTAAATACTTAAAATCAACAATAATCACAAGCAAAATACCTTCGATTCCTTTTCCCCCCAGAGCTTCTCCATGGTATTATATATATGATCAGCTGAGATGTTGGTAGATGCAGAATCTGATTAAGCCCATCATACTGTGTTTTCTACTGTATTGCTGCTGCTGGTCCATGGACCACACTGAGTAGCATGATGTTAGATTTGTTGTTGTTATGTGCTGTCAAATCAACCACAACTCATGGTGACCCTGTGAACAATAGCTCTGAACCCTGCCCTATCCTGAGCCAAACTCACCATCTCTGACACACCCGACCCCATTGCCATAGTCACTCTGTCAATCCATCTCATCCAGGTTCTTCCTCTCCTGCATTATCTCTCTATCCTTCCAAGCATGATGTCCTCCTTCAAGGATGGTCCTTCCTGGTAACATGCCCAAAGTATGTGAGATGGAGTTTCAAAATCCTTGTCTAAGGAGCAACCTGGTTTCCCCTCTCTCCAGGATAGACCTATTTGTTCTCTTGGCTGTTCAGAGTATGTTCAGTACTGTTCTACAGCACTACAACTCAAAGGCGTTGATTATTCTTTTGTCATTGTTAGTCATAATTAAGCTTTCATATGCATAGCAAGGAACTGAGAAGACCAAGGCCAGGATTAGGTGCACCTTAGTCTTTAGACTGACATTGTTGCTCTTCAGCATTATGGAGAGTTTCCTGACAGCAGACTTTTCCAAAGCAATTTTTCCTCCAATTTCCTGACTGATAGTGCCAAGAGTGTTGATTGTGGATGGAGCATGATGAAATGAACCACCTCAATCTTTTCTCTTTCCATCATGATATTACCATTTGTCCCAGTGGTGATAATCTTTTTTTTTCTTCATGTTGAGATGCAGTCCATATTGAAGACTGCAGTCCTTGACCTTCTGCAGCAAATGCTTCAAGTTCCCCCTCAGTTTTGGCAAGCAAGTTTGTATCATCTACATTACTCAGATTGTTGATGAGTCTTCCTCCAGTCCTGATGCCACATTGCTCCTCATAAAGTCCAGCCTTCCTAATGATCTGTTCTGCTTATAGATTGAAAAGGTATGGAGAAAGGATACATCCCTGATTCATTACTCTCTTGAATTTTGAACCATGTTTTTCAATTTGTTGTGACCCAAGGATCAAATACCATTATATAGATGTTAAAATAGTGGCTCATAAATGATAGCCTGCCTTTCTACTCACATGGAAAGGATATTGGGTTGCTGGACCATAAACTGGTGCTCTGGTTAATTGCTGGACTACTAATGGAAAGGTCAGCAATCATTTTGAACCCATCAGCTGGTTTTCAGGAGAAAGTTGACAGTAGTCTGTTTTGTTAAAGATTTACAGCCTTGGTAATTCCCTGGGGTGCTTTTACCTTGTCATAGGTTGCTGTGAATTGGAATTAAACTAACCAGCAATGGATTTTAACTGTAATGATAAACTAACTTAGTAGGCCTGGGTTGAGACCTGAGAATTTGCATTGCTATTCAGTTTCTTACCTACTGATGCAGATTCTTCTGGCTCATTGGCCACACTTTGAGAACCGGTCATTCTAGTGGCAATAGTGTCTAATGTGTATGGCTACAAAGCTGAAAGTTGACAATTTGAGTCTACTGGCTACTACATCAGAAAAAAAATGGCAGTCTCCCCTCTTAAAGATTTATAACCTTGGAAACTTGAAGTAGGGTCAATATGAGTCAGAAGTGGACTGATGAGAGTGGGTTTGATGGAACAATATCATTAATGTCACATGCAAATAAAATATTGCTGAAGATTAAAAATGACTGGAATAGTACATTAAGAGAGAACTTAAATAAATTCAAGTTAGATTTGGAAGAGCCAATAACATGAGGGATATCACTGCTAATGTCAGATGGATTTTGGCTGAAAGCAGAGAATACCAGAAATATGTTTGCCTGTGTTTTATTGACTGTGCAAACATTTGACTGTGGGTTATAACAAATTATGACTAACATTGAGATGTATGGGAATCTGAGAATATGTAATTTTGCTCCTGTGAAACCTCTACATAGACCAAGAAGCAGTTATCTGAACAAAACAAGAAAACACTGCATGGCATAAAGTCAGAAAGTGTGTGTGTCAGGATTGTATCCTTTCTCCATACTTATTTGATCTTTATACTGGGCAAATAATTTGAGAAACAGTACCATTTGAAGAAGAATGTGGCATCACGACTGGGGAAGACTTATCAGTAGTTTGTGCTATGTCGATGACACAACCTTGTTTGCAGAAGGTGGAAAAAAAAGTCAACCCCAGAAGGTCAAAGACTACAACCTTGAATATGAATTACATTTCAATATAAAAAACCAGAAATCCTCATCACTGGACCAACAGGCAACATCATGATAGATAAAGAAAAGATTAAAGTTGATGATGATTTCATTTTACTTGGATCCACAGTCAACCCCTTGGTAGTTGTTGTGTATCATTGAGTTGGAATTGACTCATAGCTGACCCTCTGGCAGGTTTTTAGAGGCAGTTAATCACACAAGAAGAGACTGCCTGTTTTTTTCTCCCATGGAGCAGCTGGTGGATTTGAACCATGTGCCATCATGATTGCAGTGTAGCTTCTTACCACCAGTTATTCTCTCATGGTAGTAGTAGTCACATGCAACACATATTTTTATATCTTGACCCATGATAGTTAAGATATAAAAATATGTGTTGTATTGGGGAAATCTGCTGTTAAGGACTTTTCCAAAGTGCTAAAGAGCAATGGTGTCAGTTTAAAGACTAAGGTATACTCAGTCTAAATTGTAGTTTTTTTTCGATTACTTTGTATACATCTGAAAATTAGACAGGGAATAAGAATGACAGTTGAAAAATTGATGCATTTGAATTGTGGTGTTGGTGAAGAATGCCAATATCCAATGGTCTCCCAAAAGAACAAACAAATCTTTCTCCAAGGAAATGCAGTCAAGGTGCTCCTTTGAGGTAAAGATGGTGAAACTTGGTCTCACATACTTTAGGCATGTTGTCAGAAAGGGCCAGGGCTTGGAAAATGATGTAATACTGGGAGAGGTGAGGGTCAGAAATGAGAGAGAGACTCTCAATAAGATGGAGTGATAGATAGAGTGACTGCAATATTTAAACACGACAGAGATCTCAAGGAAGGTGCAGGACAGGACAAGATTTTGGTGTGTAGTTCTTAGGGTTGCTATTAGTTGTAGTCGACTTGATAGCATGTAACAACTAGAGGGATAATGAGGGTGCTATTAATAAAAGAAAAAGAGGTGGGAAATGGCTAATTTTCCATTCTGACATGTTTGTGCTGTTTGCTTTTAAAATTGTAGACATTCATACAAATAATTATTATCTGACCAGGCTCTGGATTATTTTATTAATAAGTCAGTATCTACTGTAAGAGCACCACTATCACCCAGCACTTACCGAGCTTTTACTGTGTTTCAGGTACAGTGCTGAGAGCTTTATATATAGTTCCATTTAATCTTGATAATAGCTCTATTAAAAGACACTATTATTATCTTCGTGTTTACCATACTAACCTTTTCAGAGCAGTCACCTGGTTCCAGGTGTCTTCGTCTTTGCTATAGCTTTTAATTTGATGGGTCAAGTCCCTTAGGTAAGTCTTATGATCAGGTAAAGCTAGAAACTTGTTTTAGTTGATCATCTGGTCTGTTTCTCTTTCATCTTTGCCACCACAAATTGGAAGTTGCTAAGAAATAACATAACAGTATATGAAAATATATTAGACATTCAAGGTTTCACTAAACCAAATTTGTCTTTAATAAATCAGAAAGTCCTAATGGAACCCCCAAATGCTGTTCCTCTAACTGCCTTGGACTGTAGTAGTGCAGCAAGGGCAGTAATAGAGCTTTCTGTTTACTAGAGAAACCCATGTTGACCGTAAAACACTCAGTTGCCTTGAGGAAAAGCATTTTGTTTGGACTGCTATTGCAAGACATTGACGTTCATTGCATCCAGACAAATTCTCTGATTTTATAGGACTTTAAGAAAAAAATGGGAAGAAAATATGTTCCTCATTTCTCTCCAGCCCAGAGTTTGCTTGTCCATACCAAGGCTGACATGGCCAACCACCTGCTCAGAGCACACCCTGTTACTACTCCAGCAATCCCAGCATCTGTGGGTCCCCCACCTGAGTAGGGCCTTCTGCTCCTCTTTTTTACAGCCACTGGCTTCTTTGCATAGGCTTTCCCATTTAGCATAGGAATATGTATTCCATATACAGCTGAACTGTGGCCAAGGATGGAAGAGGGAAAAGGTCAAAGTTGAATGTCTTTCTCTGCTCTAGGAGGGCTTGTATATCTGGCTTGCTGGAGGTGGAGGAGTTCGTTGGTAGCATGTACTGAGGGGGAGGTGGTCTCCTTAAGGTACCATATTTTAGCCACCGGGGAAAATGGTTCTGAAGTCAAATAAAATTGAGATTTTCCTTAGTTCTACAGATACTAATCTGAGTTTCTTATTGAGCTTGTTGAGTTAATAGCTCTCACAATAATTTCTAATGCTAATGGATGAAACATTTCAGTTTGATAGAATGAGTACCAGACCAGGAGTCAAGAAAGCTTTACTTCTGAACTATTATGTGATCTTGACCAATTATGCCAGCATCTCTCTGAATGTCAGTTTTATCTTTAAAAGGAAGAGGTTGTGTGTGTTTGTTCCAGGATCAGCTTGACATGCTGTGTCCTTGAATAACAAGATATTCTGTAATCTATTCCCAGGAACATGTGCCATCACAAAAAATTGTGTCAAAATGCAGTCAAGTTCAACAACTCATAATGTATTTCCTTTCTGACTGCAGTCTTTCATAATGTATTTCAAGTACTGCTATGGGCAGCTGTGGATAAAGCACATTGATCCAATCAGTCATTTTTCATGTCTTTACATAATAAGCCTCTATTTATTGAGCACCTATTAGTTAAGAAATAAGAGATACAAAGGTAAATTTAGACATAGGATTTGATGTTGGGCAATGTACTGAAAAGTGGGGAAATAAAATATGTAGATAATTAAGGTCTTTTCTCACTATCTTCTTTAGAAGATGAATTTCCCTTTAATTCTTTATCTCCTTATCCGATGTTTACTGTCACTTAAAATACAACCTGTATCCAATGCCTAGAATAGTGTCTGGCACACAATAGACACTCAATCAGCTATTTTTAAAATAAAAGAAATATTTCTAAGAGAATCTAGAAATTGTGGTATGGGAACTCCAGTGAGGAGAGAAATAATTTCTAACCAGAAGTACCATGATTTTTAAAGTACAACTCTGGTTGTACTTTAGAAACTTAAAGATAGATAGATAGATAGATAGATATAGATAGATATATCTCAAACCGTCTATTAAAGATTGTATGGATATCAATATTATTTGTAAGACTTAAATAAAAAATACATTTATTTCTTAAAATAAAGAGAAAAAAATACTCTACCTCAGTTCTACTGAGTACCAATTAAATCACAATCTCTGAATGTGATGCTTTGCTATCTCTGTTTATAAAAGCTCTCCAGGTAATTAATTACAAAGTGTTGTCAAAATAATGGAACTAGAATAATCAGGGAAGGCCACATGGAGTTGGTGATTGTTGTGTGCCTTTGAGACAACTGCAACTCATAACAACCCTGTGAACAACAGATTTGAACCTTGTCCTATCTTCATGGAGGAGGTAGTATTTGAATTTTGAAGATACATAGAATTTGGACTAGGTGGAAGCATTCCAAGTGGAACATACAACTGTGTACAAAATATAAGGTAGAAATTACAGTCTGAGCTCAGGTATCAGCAAGTCATTAATTTTGGTAACTTTAGCAACTTTGTAGAGGATGACAGAGGTCACTATGAAAAAAAAGGACTTCGAATGCCACACCCTGCCAACTTGGGCTTCATTCAGTTGTACAATCAGTGAGCATTTGTAAGTGTTATTGTAACCCTTTTGCAACCCATGGGACATATACTATCCACGAATATTTCAACTTCTCAGGTTTTTTGAGGAGTCATTCATTATCCAAGTTGTAGTCATGCAGCCACCTGACAGATACCTGGATATGTGCATGAATGTGAAGAAATGGGCTCACCTTACCAATCTTACCTTTAAAGTCTAATGTGGGCATATATGTCCAACATAATTGTATCAAAATCCCTATTACCTAAATTTTCCCCCATGATTGTACATTGCTTTCTAGCACAGAAAACGTGCTGTCAAAGTAGATCATTCCCTTAGTATACTGCTTTTCACCCATTTTAATATTTGTCTATTTTGTGTTACTTTTTGCTCCCCATTTGCTCCCTTCTCATCCTTGTATATAATCTCATCTGTATAGAAACCTTGTGGAAAGATTAATAGAGATCAGAATTGGTGGGAGGGAGTGGGAAAATAGTGATTATGTGGTGTTAGAATTAATGTTATAGAACAGAATGTGTATGAATGGTTGAATGAGTAATTAATTTGTAAACTTTCATTCAAGTCCCATTTAAAAAAGGAGAAGAATTTAGAGCACAAACTAACGTGAAAGTGTTTAACAGAGGTAATGGTCACCACTCTGAGGGGAAGGAGCATTTCCTAAGTGCCCTTGCAGGAAGGCCTGGAAGCAGAGGGAGGCCAGTTAGGACCTGTGATTTATGCAACATGGGCTGTGTCACTGCTACTGGAGGAGGAGACCTCACGTCATGGGACTTTTTTTGAAGGATCTTCATGGACTCTCTGGTACTGCAGTACTACTAGGTACCCTATACCTGTTTTTGATCAGGGCAGGCTATATTGGCATCCATGGCCCAGCTTTCTCCTCTGCATAATTGTCTAGGCAAGAGTACAGTTGGATTTCCTCAGTGAAATAGCTGGCCGTTTTGTTCAGAGAAGAATTTCTACAAGTAGAACTCAGTACTATTCTAAGCTACCTTTGAGAAATGTTGCTCTTATTTTCACTGTAATGGTTTATATCTTTGTTTCTTTTGCAGCTAATTGCAGCCCCATGAGGAAGGTCACTTATACCAGTATCTAGAGCTGCTAATTTCTTAAGCTTCTAATTTTTCAAGTGTACTTACAGAGGGCAACCTGTCTCTGATAAGACAGCACTGAGCTAGGACTTGGGGTCAGGGGATACATTTCGAGTGACCTCATTACAGAGTGCTCATTTATGAACAGCTGAAATTCCTGGGAGCACAGCACATCTGCATAGGCCAGGATATCATATGTGTGAGGAATTGTGGGTAAAGAGGGCTGGTGGATGGAGGAGGGTGACTGGGTCCAGTCTTGCTGATACAGGCTAATACAGAAAGGACTGCCTACTCTTGTCCAGATGGTGCATCCTCCAGGGTCATATTCCACCCAAAAGGACAGACAAGCAAAATTTGCTTGTGCAGACATTTTTTTCTTCCCTCCATCTTTTTTCCCTTTTTTCTAACCTTATTCACAGTGAGCTTTTTCAGAATGTTAGCCCCTCTGATCTACACAGACTATAATTTGCAAGGAACTTTCACACTCATTATCTCACTGGGACCTCACAGCAATCCTGTGAATTAATTAGGACTGGGGTTGTTGATCCCATTTTACTGATGAGAAAACTTGGCCTAGAAGAATAAGATAGCTTATTCTTTAGACTTCATGACTTGAAGGCTGGGCCAGAAGACTACTCCTCCTCAAGAATGTCTTTCTAGTACTGGAATTCAGGCAGCCCCAGAAGGTTGTATTTTGACTTTTCATTTATTGATTGGGATGATGGGCAAGTCCTTTATTGTGCATCTTACTTTTATCAGCTGTGAATGAGAATAGCAGTGCCTACTTAATAGGGTTATTTGAGGATTAAAATGATCACTTAAGAAAGTATCCAGTGCATTGCGTGGCATATATTAGATATTAACTTAATTCTTTTCTTTTTTTCACTTTTATCTTGACATTAGTTGTAGGCTCACAAGCACTTGTAAAAATACTTTAGAGAACTCTGTATATTCTTTATTCTCCTCCACCTGGTATCATCTTACATAACTGTAATACAATATCAAAACCAGGAAATTGACATTGGTACAGTATCTATTGTTAAGTAGACCACAGCCTTATTCAGTTTCCTCTGATCTTTTTAGATAAAATTTTTGACAAGTTATCTCCAAGGTTTTTGTTTGTTTGATTCATTTTCCTAACTCTGAAATGTTATATGCACTATCTTCTTGTCTTAATTCTACTACGTCTACAAAGACCCTCGTAACTCGTGATTGCTGTGATGGTAAACACATAGTGGACAGTGTTTGATGGAACTCTCAAATTAAAACAAACTTGGAAGCAGGAGTAGCATTCACTTCCAAAATAGCTTGTCTCCATAAACTCTATGAACTTAAAAAATGATGGAAGTTATACAAGTGTTCAGGTCTTTCGTTCATAGGGTCTCTTTGAGTCATCTACGACTCTATGGCGCTTAATAACAACAACAAAGATACTATTTCCAAATTTGGTCCCATTCATAGGTAGGTACCAGCAGTTAGGACTTCACCATATATTTTTAGGAACACAGTGCAAGCTACCATACTTAACATATATAGGATTATTGATAAAATGACATGAGTTAATGAATGTAAAATAAAGAAGGGCTCAGGACGTATGAAGCTTTACAAAACTATTGTTGCTCTTCTGTCATACTCATCTCAAGTTCACAGTCTGACCGAAAATAGATGTTTGGTAAGTGTTAGTTGAATGAATGAATGAATGAGTTCTGTTACTACCCTCTGTGGCGCTCCTGTGGCTTCGTCTATAGGGATATATGTTAACACAAAGGCCACATCAGTGGCTGTGAGGAGGATAGATGGATAGTCTCCTCCCATGTGATTTACAGCCTCAGAAAACTCACTGGAAGGTCAGCTTTGAGCTGGTTCTGACTAGATGGCAATGATTGAGTTTTTAGGGATTTCTGGTGGCATAATTAGTAGGGAATTGTATAACTAAGCCAAAGGCCACCTCTCTGGCAATTCAAATCCACCAGCAGCTCCATAAGAGAAGGATGGGCAGTCTTCTTCCATGTGATTTACAGCCTTAGAAAATCCACCAGAGGGTCAGTTTTAAGACAGTTCTGACTAGAAAGCATAGAGAATTTCTGCTATGTCTCTTTTATCCCTATTTTATTTACTTTTAAAATTTAGCTTAACTTTTATCTGTTTCGTGAAATCTTCACACACCTGAGACCACAACGCCCTTTTACTCATTCTCCTCAGTTCTGATGTTCTGTATTAATGCATTTGACATTGACTCATAGCATGCTTTTTTTAAATTTTACCCTGTTCTGTTTTTATTTAGTTCTTTCTTGTGTATATCTCTTTTCTTTCCAACTATATCAAATATCTATTTTTTAAAAAGTTTTTTACTGTTTTTTTTTTATCAGACATCTTTTGAGGGCTTTTATTGTTATTTTTAGGTACCGCTGAGACGAGTATGACTCTTAGCAATCCTGTGAACACCCAGTCTGAACACTGTCCTATCCTGTGCTATCCTCACAATCTCTGACACACTCAAGCCCATTGCCACAGGATCTTCCCTTTCACTGGCCCTCCACCCTCCCAAGCATGATGTCCCTCTCCAAGGAATAAACTCTCCCAGAAACATGCCCAAAGTATGTGAGATTAATTAATCATATTTGCCTTCAAGGAGTAGCAGTCTGACTGTACTTTCTCCAAAACATATTTGTTTGTTCTTTTGATGGTCTATAGGATCTTCAGCACTCTTCTCCAGCACCACAGTTCAAAGACATCAGTTTTTCTTCTGTTATTCTTAGTCATTTCACAACTTTCAGATGCACAGTGTCCTTTTTTGAGGGCCAGTATCCTTTTAAAATTTTCTTTTCGATATTCCTTTGATTGTGCTGGACAGACTGTAGGTGGTTAGTAAAAGAAGAATGAATGAATGATGTCTGATTCTCAAGACATTAATGAAACTTCATACAGTAAGTCAGTTCCATCACTTAATTCATTATTGAGAGAAACTGGTACTTACAAGATTTATCCCTTGGTGGAAAGTTTCTAAGTCTGTGTAGGTGGTAAGGGGCCTCAGTTCTGCTCTGATCTGACTTTCCCTGTTGGGTCTTTGAGGAGCCATAGATCTCCTTGAACACTTTAACTCCTATTTGGACATAGACCTATCTCCAGGTCCCCTGAGCACCACTGAGGTAAGCTGGTACTGTTCTGAAGATTTGTCTAATGACAATGAAGAAGTGATAGGAAAATATGTAAAGTGGAAGAGAAGTGTGAAGTAGTGTGGTTCACACAGACACCACCCCCAGAGAGTGGACACACTCTCCTAGCTCTGTTCTCATCCTGCCCTTCTCAGCTGTATTTCTGCCTGTGTAGAAAGTCGAGTGTGAAAATCTTTTGCCCAGAAGCACCTTCTGGGACATCTTGCCATTTTGTGGTTAAGACCAAGAGAATAGGCATTTCTATTACTTTTGATAGGAAGCACTGATGATGTAGCTTGTAGTGAATTGGACTTTTAACCTAAAGGCTGCACATCTCTGGTTTGAATCCACCAGCAGCCCCATAGGATAGAGACATGCAGTCTCCTCCCATCACTACAGCCTCAGAAACCTGATGGACTTGAACTGACTCAATAGTAATGAGTTTGAGTTTATTGCTTTTGATATCAGTATTTTTGTTCCAATTTGAGACACATCTCCATAATGATCCCCATTCAGGTGAAACTCTGACACTAGTTTCTTTACAGTGTTCTAGATTGTCCTCTATACAAGTCTAATAAGGACACCTTATCATATCAGCAGTAGGACATACATAGTGCAGTAGACACACGCACTACACACACACACACACACACACACACACACACACACAC
>NW_006399859.1:6668660-6681315 GCF_000299155.1 Elephantulus edwardii
CATTGCTCTTCAGTACTTTGGAAAGGTCCCTAACAGCAGACTTTCCCATGGCAATGTGTCTTTTAATTTCCTGGCTACTGGTACCAGGAGTGTTGACTGTGGAGCCAGGCAAACTAAAGCTGTGAACAATCTCAATCACTTCACCATCCATCCTGATGCTGCCAATTGGCCCAGTGGTGAGAATCTTTGTCATTTTGACATTGAGCCTCAATCCGTATTGGAGGCTGCAGTCCTTGACCCTCTGCAGTAAGCACTTCAAGTCCTCCTCGGTTTCAGCAAGCAGGGTTGTGTCATCTGCATAATGCAGATTGTTGATAGATTTTTCACCAGTCTTGACCCCATATTTCTCCTCATAGAGCCCAGCCTCCTGGACAGTCTGTTCTGCATTTAGGTTTGAAAGGTATGGAGACAGGACACATCCCTGGCGTACACCCTTCCCAATTTTGAACCATGCAGTGTTTCCTTGCTCTGTTCTAATGTCTGCCTCTTGGTCCAAGTATAGGTTTCTCATTAGCATGATCAAGTGTTCTGGGATTCCCATTCTTCTCAGAGTCAGCCACAGTTTGTTATGATCCACACAGTCAAATGCCATTGCATAGTCAATGAAACACAGATATACATGCCTCTGGTATTCCCTGCTTTCAGCTAAGATCCATCTAACATAAGCTATAATATCCCTAGTACCACGACCCCTTCTAAACCCAGCCTGGACTTCTGGTAGTTCTCTGTCGATGTGCTGATCCAGTCGTTTTTGGATAATCTTCAGTAGACTCTTACTTGCATGTGAAATCAATGATATTGTTCTATAGTTTCCACACTCTGTTGGGTCACCTTTCTTTGGGATGGGAACAAATATAGATCTCTTTCAGTCAGTTGGCCAAGTGATTGTTCCCCAGATTTCTTGGCACAACTTGGTGAGGACATCCAGGACAGCATCTGTTAGCTGAAATATGTCAATTGGTGTACCATCTATTCCTGGGGCCTTGAAGAGATAAAACTTGATCTATGTGCATAATAACAGGTGCCAGAATTTGCTTCAAGCATAGTAAGTTTCATGTATTCCTTTAAATAATTCTGTGAAATGGATATTACTTTTTTATGTCTCTTCTCTGATTTTTTTCCCTAGTATGTTTCCTTTGAGGTTCTTGGCTTCCAGCTTATTGATTCTCTGCTCCATCTCTTCCATTCTACTTTTTTGTCTTTCCAGCATGTTGAACATGTCTTCCATTTTGGTCTTTTTGTTTTGTTTTGTTTCCATTTTGTTCTTAATATTCTGGATTGCATTTTCATGCATTTTTGTTATTTCCAGTACTTTGTTGGCTATACCTTCTCTATTTTATGGTGGTTTTTTTAAGTTCTTGTACCTCTTTATTTGTAGTTTCAATTCTTTCATTTTTAAATTTTCTTTTGTAGTTATGTGAGTTCTTCCATGTCAGTATGTATCTTCTGGCTCCGTGTCTCTGGAGTGTTTGCTCTCTTAATGGTTTTCATTGTTTTTCCCCCTCACTTTCACCTTTTTCTGTAGCTGTTCAAATAACTCCTCATCAATATATTTCTCTGATTCTCTACTTCAAGGTTATTCTGTTTATTTGTGGCTTCCATGATTTCTTCCATCATTTGTGCTTTCATTTGTAACTGTGGTTTTTCGAAGGTCATGATTAGCTAGTAGCATAACTAGTACCAGAATTGAAGCCTTAAGTAGTTTAATTTTTATTTCACTCGTCCAGTGGAAGTACATAACTTTTTTTTATGCCTTAATTTGACAGTTTGACAGTCTGGAGAATAAGAAACTACAGGTTATTTTAATGTCAGGTTGGCTTGATATTCTGCCTTCCCCCCTTCTCCAAAAACTGAAAGTGGCTTGTTCAAGGTCGCAAATAAGTGCTGGGTGGAGAGGCCTCTAGCCTTGCACCCCAATACTCTTCCCAGCACAGCCCAAAGTCTCACCTAGGGCCCAAGACTTATTTTTGTCTCCAAGGACAAAGAACAGAATCTTCCTTTAAATGCATCTTAACCACAGTTGATATAATAAGATCCAAAAGGTATGAATTCCCCCCCCCCCCAGTGTGGTGACTTCCTCCTCCCCATCCCTTATTTGATAAAAGTGTACGCCCATGGAAATTACGTCAGTTTAATTAGGCTGCTCGACACAGTACTTTTCCACTGAATTTACTAGGAACTGTGAATTTGTTGTAGCAAACTGCACTGCAGGCTGCAGTATCTGATTGGCATGCCAGGAGCATCACTAGCGAACAGCTAAATAGAGATCGGGGAGAAAACTGGGTCAGGAAACAGCCTCTTGTACCTGCAGAGGCTGCGGAAGGCAGTGCCGAGGCAGCAGGTGGCCACAGCATGGCACTGTCTCCCAGAGCCTGAGTCAAGGCTCTGTGCTGCAGCCCCCCACCCACCCCTTCCTCTGCAGGTGATTGCTTCTGTGGCCATTTTGCTTTCTGCTTCTCCATAGACCACCAAGTTTTTGTACCTGGTGAGGGTTCTGCATAGTGATGAGAGAAGTGTTGGTAGCGTGCCCGTTTCCCTCCCTCCCATTTCCCTTTCTCCCCTCACTCCCCTCACCCCTCCCCTCCAAGATTACAGAGCCCTTGTCTGTGATGAGTCAGGGGCTCTCAGGAAGAGGCTTGAGTGATTGTTCCAGAGGGGTCTGGGGAGATAATGGCATTGAAACTAGACTTTGAGTGATTACTCTGGCCAAGATGGGAAGAAATGAGGAAACTTTGGCCTGGGCATGGTGTCAGGACTGCCTGTGGAGGCCGGAGACCTCCATGCTATGTCTGATGGTAGAATTTAACTTTCCTAAAATATACGCAAGGATTTTCTCAACCAAACTCCTTATTTTATAGACACAGTGAGGAAAGGGTTAGGACATAAGCCAGCCCAGCTCTACGCTAACCCCTACGCTGTGCCCATTTGTGCACTGTCTTCATTGCTAACGGCACTCTGAGTTTCACTCTTGTCTTTGTTCCTGACTTGGAAGTGTGAACTCAGAGACACTCAGAGGTCAACACCTGTGTATTAACTATTAGGGAGGAACCTTGGTTCCTGCTGTCCTTGAATCCCAGGAATACTAGGATTTGGGACAACAACATCCCTCTCCATCCTCAGACTGTTTCCAGGCCAGTCCAGCAATAATTAATCAGCAGGACTAGTGCTTCCCCAAGAACACTTGGTAGACCCAGTCTTCCTCAAGCAGAGGATCAAATATGCACTGTTGGGAAAGCTTAGTATGATAGAGAAACCCAGGCCATTGTGCCTCTGCTTTTGTGTTATTCTGTGAGAAAATTGGACTCATTTTGACTGAAAATGGTTTTCAAGAAATTATACTTAAATTTACTGAAATTTGCTTTAAAGACAACTCTGTAAGAACATTTTAATTCTGTACGTCATATCTTTTTTCCCTTTTGAGGAAAAAAACAAAACAAAACACCAGAGGGTGGGATAGAAACAATCTCCCTAGTTATTTTCCCTGAATCTCTTGGATGGTCTCAATTCAGTATGAAGAATGCTATCTTTAGACCAAGTATTGATATTGTAACTGGAATGCAAACATGTGTACCCATTTTCAGATAGATATACTACAGAATTTGGTAATCAAAACAGCCTTTTATGTGGGATCATTTAAAATCAACTTCAACACCAAGATGCTTTTTGGGAGACAATTGCTAATTTAAATGTCAAGTGACTTTTGATTTAATCTAAGTGGAGTGAACAGAGAGATCAGCCCACTAGAATAGTCATGAGATATTTTGACTGTGAGAAGCAACCTTTGATAATCTTGATGGTCAGGCAACCAGAGAAAAATCCAATCTCTTGAGCAGAATTTCTGTTATTCTGCATTGTTGAGTTGTATTGCATTGTGAGGAAAGGTGAAGTGATGTGAAGTAAGAGTGGTTGTCTTAAATGTCTCTAAATATTTTTTGTTGTTGATCTTGTCGCGCGAGGTTCTGTCTACTTGCCAGTTGGCAGACCTTGTGTCTAATTGGTATTTGCTAAGAAAAAAAGGAGGGAAAAAAGGAGGGGGGACACTTCTGGATACCTAGGAAGGTTTCTACTCAGAGACTGACACATTGATAGAAATTTCCATGTATTCTCATTTTGGGACTTGAGTGAACATCATTGGAATAGTTCACAGAAATGGCTGGAATAGACAGAAAAAAGCTGGAGAGAAATTGAAATTTTGAAGCATCACTTGTTTTCTTAGCAGGCTTATATAAAGGGAGGTGAAAGATGGCCTATGATTATAGCGAATGCCCAGTATAGTCTGGCAGGCCGAGGCTCTCACATGGTTCTTTGTGAACTCATCTACCCCTAGCCACTGCCTCTTTAGTCACAGGCAAATGAGGTGTTCTCAGAGTGGCCCTCAATCCTCAGCCACTCATTTTAGTTGCTTCCAAGGGCACTTTTGAGAACCCAGGTTCTTTGTGAAGTCTCTCCCTTTGCTCTCCTGGATCTATGGTCCTTGCTCCTGACTCTAGCTCTGGAAATACCTTTCTCTTTCTTGGAACATGTCCACAGGGAATTGCACTGCTAATCCCAAGGCTGCTCCTCTAACAGTTCAAATCCACCAGCAGCTCCTTGGAAGAAAGATGGTCTGCCTCTTCCTGTGTGATTTACAGTCATGGAAACCTGCTGACAGGTCAGCTGTGAGTCAGTTCAGACTCAATAGCAATGAGTATGAGTTTTGGTAAGTAAAGGAGTGTATCAGATATAAAACCTACATAGCACCAAAGATACGTAGGCTTTTTACATTCCCACCTGGTCCCTTTGCTTCACTACTTTTTTGTTCTTCTGGCCCTAGACCTTCATCCCTCTGTTCTGGGCACAGAGGAGATACTGCCCAAGAGATTAGGTATTTATTGGTCAGGCCTATAAGGCTGAGGTGAAAGTGGAGTTGTTCAGTTTTCTGCTGATGGGTATTGTCTTATTCCATAGAACGTAACAGATTCCCTTGCTTCTTTCCCTGGCTGGGCTGTTGCCTGCTGTAGTGACTACTCAGTTCTGAATATGGTTTAGAAGCTCAGATAGTTTCAGTGTGCCTCCTCTTTCCTTTCATATCCATGAATTCAATGATCAAATCCTGTGATTTCACCCCTGAACATTCTCTCTTATCTCACCCCCCACTCTCCAATCCCCGCAAATGCTATCACCTAAACTATTGTAAACGGGCTTCTTTCTCCCAGTTCTCCTCTGGGGACTTTTTCTCTGGTGGCAGCTTCTTCCATGTCAGTTTCCACTGCTTGCTGCCCAGGTCTCTCATCCATTTACTTGTTTGCATCTTAGGCATCTTATATTAAATGTTCATTAAATGTTCCATGATCCATCCAGACCAGCTTTTTCAGAACAGGGAGGGGAAAAGCAAATATCTGTCTCCTCTCTTGTCATTTCCCTTAGATGAATGAATGAAGTACTTTTATTGCCTTGAAGATTAATTATCTTCTGTCCCAGAGTCAGCTTTAGTATCTAGTTCTATCTGCTTGTGACTGGAACCTGACAGTTGGAATTTCTGCCCAAACACCAAATTCTACACTTTTTCCAGATTTCTCATCATCTTCAAATCATGTAGCCTTCTGTAGTGAGTCACAGCCCAGAGGTTGAGAAATATTGCAGTCTGGCCTGCAGGATTGAGATTAAGTACCACACTCATAAATCTCCAAATGGAAAGACCTCTTGAAATCTTCGAGTCTTTTCTGGCACTTGAGATATTGTTATTATATTTAACAAATAGAACATCTGGCCTAGCAAGTTTAAGTGACTGACTCAAGGTCACCCACCTAATAAGTTTTGGACCCCCTAATGCCATGTTAGAATTTAGGCTCTAAGTGTGCTTTATTATCTTCAAGCAGACTAACTCTTAGTTTGGAAAAGGCAACAACTCTTTGCATTTCTCTTTGAAAAGAAAACAATTTGGACCTTTTAGGTATCATCATGCCCATGTGTGCAAAAAAAGAAAGGAGTGGAAACTATGTCAGTTCCTTGCAGGTCAGTGGTCAGTGATAGAGAGGTCAATATCCTTTATCCTTATGAACTTACAGGTTCAAAACATGGGAAACTCCAGGCCTATGTGTCTATTGTTCTGTAAATCCTCATAGCAAAGTGTTTTTATTTTTTTTTTAATGACTTCTCAGATCCTTAGGACAAGCAGGTACTAACTCCTCATTTCTGTCTGGGTCCATTTGAAACCAAAATAAGAGAGCTTGTGCTTCTCCTATATAGACTATCCCATACTCCACCCTCCTCAACTCTCAATAGTTCCTGTCTTCTCCCAGATATTCTACTTACCCAGGGTTGAGTGGACATGCCTTGCAAATCTAGCCCTTCTTATCTGCTCCATTGTGGTTGCCATCAACCATGGCCAGATGTCCTTGCCTGGACCTCTGTAGAAGCTTCCCGGTGATCTCCTGATCTTACATGATGATGGTCCTTCATCCATCATGCACACTGGTGGGCACCAAATGCCATCGTCATCCCACTACTGCCCTGCTTTTGAGCTCCCTGAAGCCATCTGTCAGGCTAAACATTCCAGCATCTCATCTAACCCCAGTATGAGCCCTTCGTGCTAGTCACAGTGGCTTCTCATGTTTCTTAACATATTTCATGATTCTTCATTTGTCTGTTTTCTCCATCTCTCTCCCTTTATTAGTGAAAAAAAAGTACATTTCCTTGCAAACGGTAAAGCATACAACCCTTTGTTTAACAAAAGCTTTGTTATGTGAAGGGGAAGAATGGGGTTTGGATCTGGTGACTGACTGCCTGCTGTGTGCTCGTAGTATGCATGCATTACCTGATTGATCCTCTTGGTATTCCTATGAGTTAGACTAAGTTATGTTCATAGCACAGATCAATAAACTGAGTTTTTGAGAAGAGGGCACATTGTCTTCTACTTTGCTGTGGACTTGATGCTGGAAATGGAATGAAAATGGGAACTGGAAAATCTAGGTTGGCAAGAAGAGATAAGCCAGGCACATAAATAGCTGTCATGGAAGAAAATTCCCATTGCCCCAAGAACTCTATATACTATGTTAGACATATATTGAAGATGGTGACATTTCTTCAAGCTAAGGGATCAGGAGAGACCTGTTAGAAAAATAGTTAAATGCTTACCTCCTAATTGAGATGTCAGTGGTTCAAATCTATCACTCTCCCTTCATGGAAGATATTTGTAGTTTGCTGTATAAAGCCATAAAGCCTTGGAAACTCTATATGGCAGTTCTGCTCTGTCCTGTGGGGTCACTGTGTGTTAGAGACAACTTGATGACAATGCCCCTCTCCTTGGTGATGAAGGAAAGCTTTATAGAGATGGTAGATTTCTATTTAGTGCCAAGAATGTTTTACTATTTTGGTAGGAAGAACGAGGAGCTGAAGACTAGAAGGGAGAGCCTGGTGGAGGAAGATGTACAAGAGAGAAACGAACATAGTGTCTCAAAGATTACCAGAATATCGTTCGCTGAGGAGCACAAGGTTCTTATCAGAGAAGAAGTAGCATACAGGATTCTTCAAGGGGAGGAAAGAAGCAGCAAAGGTAGCTGCAGCCTGCTCATAGATGGCCTTAAATGTCTGGCTAAAAAATTCATGGTTTGTGGAGTGGGCACAGAGGAGCCATTAGCAGATTTTGAGTAGGAGAGTTGCTAGTCAGAGCTGAGATTTAGAAAGGTTACCTTGAGTACCCAGTGAATTGGAGAGAAGGAGAAACAGCAAAGAGAGGAAATAATTAAGAAGCTCTTGCAATTGTCCAGTGCAGATGTTCCGAGGCCCTGAAATAGCACAGAGGCAGGGAGGATGAAGAGGAGGGAGGCATAAGGGCAGGACTCTCTCTCTCTCTCTCTCTCTCTCTCTCTCTCTCTCTCTCTCTCTTTCTCTCTCTCTCTGTGTGTGTGTGTGTGTGTGTGTAGGACTTGATTGGTTGCATTTGGTGAGTGAGGAGTAGTCTGAGATGATCCCAAGATGGTAGAGTGGTATGAGGATGGTAACGGTAGCACCTAACAAAAGAGGAAAGCTGAGAGAAGGACTAGGCTTAGGGGAAGTGGTAGATGGTAAATTGTCTATTTCACATCTGTACTCAAGGTTCTTCACCATTTTGCTGTTGCCTTTCTCAACCACTTTCTGTCTTTTCTCTCTATTAAACAAATCGCGGGCTGATTTTTACAGTGTAGCTGAATGAAATCCTCATGAGGACTTTATTTTTTAGTTTCTAAAGTACTGTCTGTGCCACTCAGTACCACCCGAGCACATGTCCCCAACAGTTGACTCAGTGAGCTAAGAAGGTTCTAAGAGAATGAATGGTACATTTTAGTTAATAATAAATGCAGTTGGAATATTCTCATAACTCATTACAATCAAGTCAGAACTAACTTGAACTTGATCCTCCTTTGGGTTTCCAGGGCTGTAAATAGCACAGAAGGAGATTACCCATCTTTAATCAACAACTTCATATGGACTATACCACCAGAGCACTGACCAAATAGGAAAATAAGGATGATTCGTGATTGACACAGTGACTGTGTGCAGCACTGGGCTTGAATGTGTGAGAGATTGTGAGGATGGCACAGGCTCGGACAGAGTTCAGATCTGTTTTGTTTGTAGGATCACTGAGTCATACTCCACTTGACAACATCAAATAGTAACTCTGACTACTATAGGTAGGTAGCCTTTATTGGGGAGGATTGTGACATTTTAAATAATTTCAGATTTTACCAATACTGAGCTTGATATTTTAGTGGTATTAAGAATAGTTTTACTTAATTCTCTCTGTGTGTATATACCAGAGAGAGGAAGGAAATAATAAAGAAGAAATAATGTTTTCAGAAACAACCACTGAAGATTTTCCCAGTTTGAATTTTTCTTTAGATGCAAGATGCTAAAGGGGCATCATGAAGAATGAACACTAGGAAGCACAATCCAAGCACAATTGAAAGCCAAAGATAAAGAGCTCTTGAAAGCACCATAAAAGGAAAACCAAATAAATGTGATGAGTAGTGATCTAGTTAGTGTGTGTCTTCTTATCGGAAACTATAGAATCTAGAAAAGGATAAAACATTTTTACAGTGTTAGCAGGACTGACATCAGAGTTGGGGGGAAACTAAGAGGGGATAAATAATGTATACTGCATTGAAACAGTTGAAAGAGAGAACTGTTAAGGAGGAATCTATGATTAGGTATTATTGTCATTACAAGAGTCCAGAATGAAAGTTGCATAGTGGAGTGGACACTCTGTGTGTGTGTGGTATAACAATGAGATTAATTAATTATTTGTTTGTTTGTTTATTTATTTTTACTTTTCAAAGAGAAAAATGAACTGGGGAGGAGAGATGGGCAGGGAGGAAAGTGTGCAACTATGAATGAATGGAAATCCAAAGTCTCTCTAAACTTTCATTAAAATAAATTTTTAAAAAACAGAAAAAATATTTACAGTGTTGAAAAAAACTTGTTAACCCATAATTCTATGTTCTTGTAAGATGCCATTGAGTCAACTATGACTTACAGCAGTCCTGCGATAAAGATGAAACCTTGCGTATACTGTGCCAGCCTCAGTCTCTGCTGTGCTGCAGCCCTTTGTTGCAGTCACTGTCAGTCTGTTTTGTTGAGGGTTTTCCTCTTTTTCTGTTACTCTCCATCTTTCCCAGAATAATGCCTTTTTCTTTCGTTCTTTTTTTAAAAATTACTTCTACTGAAAGTTTATAGAGATTTAGGGTTTCCAGTCATTCATTGTTGCACTTTTCTCCCTGCCCACCCCTGCCCCCCATAATGCCTTTTTCAATGGACTGTTACCTTAGTAACATGCCTAAAATATGGGAGATGAAGTTTCACTGCTTTTGCCCCTTTGGAGCGCTCTGCTTACTTGTTCTTTTCTGGTTATCTGTTCTTTTGGCAGTCTATGATATATTTAATATCTTCACTAACACCACGATTCAAAGACATCTGTTATTCTTTTGTCATCTTTATTCATTGTTCAACTCTCAGACGCATAGAAAGAAGTGGAAAATATCCTGGCTTGCATTAGGCACACCGTAGTCTTTAAACTGACATCTTTAACGCTTTGGAGAGATCCTTGACGTTGTTGTTGTTATGTGCCATCGATTCACTTGCGACTCATAGAGACCCTATGTACAACAGCCTTAAATTCTGCTCTGTCCTGTGCCAATCGCACCGTCTCCAACACACCCATCCCGATTACCCTAATCACTGAATCAGTCCACCCAATAGGGGGCCTTCCCCTTCTGCGCTGTCCCTCCACCCTACCAAGCATGATGTCTCTCTCCAAGGACCTGACCCTCCTTGCAACATGTCCAAAGTATGTCAGACTGATCCTTAGAATCCTTGCCTCCAAGGAGCAGCCCAGTTTGACACTTTCCAAGATGAATCTGTTTGTTTTCCTAGCAGTCCATGGTACCCTCAATACTCTTCTCCAGAACCACAGCTCAAAGGCATCCATTCTCCTTCTATCCTCCTTAGTCATTGTCCAACTCTCTGATGCATAACAAGTGGTAGCAAAGACCATGGCCTGTATCAGGCGCACCTTAGTCTCCAAAGAGACACCATTGCTCTTCAGTACTTTGGAGAGGTCCCTAACAGCAGACTTTCCCATGGCAATACGTCTTCTACTTTCCTGGCTGCTAGTGCCAAGAGTGTTGACTGTGGAGCCAAGCAAACTAAAGCTGTGAACAATGTCAATCTCTTCACCATCCATCCTGATGCTGCCAATTGGCCCAGTGGTGAGAATCTTTGTCTTCTTGACATTGAGCCTTAATCCATATTGGAGGCTGCAGTCCTTGACCCTCTGCAGTAAGCACTTCAGGTCCTCCTCAGTTTCAGCAAGCAGGGTTGTATCATCTGCATAACGCAGATTGTTAGATCTTCCACCAATCTTGACTCCACATTTCTCCTCATAGAGCCCAGCCTCGCGGATAATCTGTTCTGCATACAGATTGAAAAGGTATGGAGATAGGATGCATCCCTGGCGTACGCCCTTCCCAATTTTGAACCATGCAGCGTTCCCTTGCTCTGTTCTGATGACTGCCTCCTGGTCCAAGTATAGGTTTCGCATTAGAACAATCAAGTGTTCTGGGATTCCCATTCTTAGAGTCAGCCACAGTTTGTTATGATCCACACAGTCAAATACCTGTGCATAGTCAATGAAACATCGACATTCCTCTGATATTCCCAGCTTTCATCCATCTAACATCAGCTATAATATCCCTAGTACCACGACCCCTTCTAAACCCAGCCTGGAATTCTAGCAGTTCTCTGCTGATGTGCTGTTCCAGTCGTTTTTGGATAATCTTCAGTAGACTCTTACTTGCATGTGAAATCAATGATATTGTTCTATAGTTGATATAGATCCTTGACATTAGATTTCCCAAATCCAACATGTCTTTTGAATTGTTGACTGCGGCTACCATGGTTAGCATTGTGGATCCAAGGAAGATAAAGTTGTAAACAACTTAAGTCTTTTCTCCATCTGTCATGATGTTGCTTACTGATCCAGATGTGAGGATTTTTGTTTTCTTGATGTTGAGATATAACCCATATTGAAGGTTCTAGTCTTTGATCTGATGTGCCTTTTACTTGCAACAAACATGGTTGTGTCATCTGCATAAAAACAGGTTGTTAAAGAGTCTTTCTTCAATCCTGATGCCACATTTAGTACAGCTTCTTGAATTATTTGCTCAGAATACAGATTGAATAGATATGGGAAAAGGTTACAACACTAACGTACACTTTTCCTAATTTTTAAAGTTTTTTGGTCTATGGATAAGTTTTGCATAAGCACAATTAAATGTTTACAGATTACCATACTTCTCCATGTTACCCATAACTTGTTAGGATTCAAATGCCTTTCTATAATCAATAAAATACAAATAAATATTTTTGGTTATGTTTATTATCAACCAAGATCTGTATCCATCTGACATTAGCAGTGACATTCCTCTGCCAAGACCTCTTCTGAATCCAGTTTGGATTTCTGGTGGTTCCCTGTCTATGTACAGTGATAGCCATTTTAAGATAAATCACAAGATTTTACTGGCATGTGATATTAATAATATTGTTTGATAATTTACACATTCTTTTGGATCACCTTTTTGGGAGGGTTTTTTTTTGTGTGCATGTGGTTTTTTAAAAAATATTTCCCCCTCTTTTATTTACTCATTGTTGCACATTTTCTCCCTCCTCCTCCTCCCGCCACCCACTCAGCAATGCTTCTCTTGTTCTAGATTGTTCTCATACATATAATACATAATCATATTTTCTTTTCAGACAGTTCTTCCCCTCTTCTGTTCCAATGCCATGTTCATATCTATCCACTCTTCCCTCATTCTCTCCCCAACCCAACCCCCACTTCCATTCTACTGAATAACACTGGTGTTATGCAGTATTTATCATTTTGGAATCACTTTTCTTTTTTTTAATGTAAGCAAATATAGTACATAGGTCAACACTCTTGGCACCAGTAGCCAGGAAATCAGAAAACATATTGCGATGGGAAAGTCTGCGGTTAGGGACCTCTCTAAAGTACTCAAGAACAACGGTGTCTCTCTGGAGACTAAGGTGCGCCTGATACAGGTCATGGTTTTTGCAATCACTTGTTATGCATCAGAGAGTTGGACAATGACTAGGGAGGATAGAAGGAGAATTGACGCCTTTG
>NW_006399859.1:6681545-6683331 GCF_000299155.1 Elephantulus edwardii
GATTGGCACAGGATAGAGCAGGGTTTAGTGCTGTTGTACATAAGGTCGCTATGAGTCGCAAACGACTCGACGGCACATAACAACAACAACAACAGCAAGCAAATATGGATCTCTTCCACTCAGTTGGTCAAGTAGCTGTCTCCCAGATTTCTTGGCATAGAACAGTGAGTACATCCCGAGCTGCATCTACTTTCTGAAACACTTCAATTGATATTCCATCAGTTCTTCCTGTTCACTGTTACCTCTTGATCATATGCTACTTCTTGAAATGCTTCCATTGCAACCATTATAGCAACTCTGTGTATTCTTTCCATATTCTTTTGGTGTTTCCTGTATCATTCAAGACTTTACCCAGTCCTTCAGTATTGTAACTTGAGGCTTAAATTTATTTTTCTTTTTTTCAGCGTGAGAAATATCAAGTCAGTATGTTTTCTAACCCCTAAAACTCTTTGTTTTCTAACTCCAGCTCCCTACATATTTCATTATAATGCTTTGCTTTGTCTTCTTGACCTACCCTTTAAAATCTTCTGTTGTTCTTTCTTACATCAACGTTTCTCCCACTGTTTTGGCCTGTCTCTATTCTAGTGCTCATTTCACAATCTCTTTTGACATCCATTTTGTTCTATTCTTTCTTCTCTACCTTTTAATGACCTTTTCTTTTTCTTATGGAAGTCATCCATAAGATGTCATCCTTGATGTCAGCCCACAACTCATTTGGTCACATGTCATTAGTAGCACTTAACAACAACAAGGGAATTTATCACCAGCAGACCTGTCATCTGAGAAATACTCATAAGGGCCTTTGGACTTAAAGGAAAGGAAACCCAACAAAATTAAAAACAACTAGAAATAGGAAATGTTTGAGATAATACCAAAAACTTTCATTCCGCCTTTTTTCTTAATTCCTTATAAATGATAAAGCTCTTCAAAATTATAAACTAAATATTTTTCCCCTAAAATAAAGAACAAAAATTATATTATCTCTTGCCATTTCTGTTCAGTATTTTACACTGTTGGTACCAGCAGTCAGGAAATTAAAAGATTAATTGTATTGGGAAAGTCTGCTGTCAGAGACCTCTCCAGAGTACTGAAGAGCAACAATGTCAGTCTGGAAACCAACGTGTACCTAATGCAGACGATAGTCTTTGCAGTTACTTGCTATGCATCAGAAAGTTGGACAATGACTAGAAATGATAGAAGGAGTATTAATACCTTTGAGCTGTGGTGCTGAAGATGAGTATTGAATATACCATGGACTGCTAGGAGAATAAACATGTTCATCCTGGAGAGGGTGAGACCAGGCTGCTCCTCGGAGGCTAGATTTCTCAAGCTCTTTCTGACATACTTCGCACATGTTGCAAGGTGGGACCAGTCCTTGGACAAGGACGTCATGCTTGAAGGAGTGGAGGGAAAGCTAAAGAGAGGAAGACCCTTGGCGAGATGGATTGATTCAGCCACTGGGGTAATGGGGGTAGGTGTGTCAGGGACGATAAAATTGGCACAGGGTAGAGCAGGGTTTAGGGCTATTGTATATAGGGTCGCTGTGAGTCGCAGACGACTTGACAGCATATAATAACAATAACTGGAGGTTCTAGCCAGTGTAATAATTCAAGTTAAAGAAATGGGAAGGAAGAATAAAATGACCTTTATGTATGACAACACAATTATATAAATAAAATATCATACTGAAACTGTAAAAGGACATCTAGAAAATAAAAATAAATTGTTTAAGAAGGACACAAGACCAAAATACAAAAAATTTGTGTATATATATACAAATTTTTTG
>NW_006399859.1:6683431-6722527 GCF_000299155.1 Elephantulus edwardii
ATTATACACTACTTAAAAAATATATACATGTAAAGACAAATCTGACAAAAGATGTACAAGACTGAAAGTTATGAAATATTCTGAGAAAAATTGAGTCCTAAATAGAGAGAGAGATACATTATATTCATATTATCAGATGACTCAGTGTTGTTTAGAAGTAGTCTTCCTCCATATGAATTCATAGAGTCAGTGCAATCACAATAAACATCTCATTGGGCTTTTTTGTAAAAATTGACAAGCTGATTCTTAAAATTCATGTAAAACACAGAAACCTATAAGAGCAAAAATAACTTTGACAAAGAAGGACAGATATTAAGGACTTGTCCTATTTGGCTGATGACTATATAAAGCTACAGTACAAGACAGTATGGTACTGACATCAAGATGTACAAATAGATCAGTGGAAAAGAATACATTGTCTGGAAATAGACCTACACATACAAGGCCAGTTGATTTTCTTCAAAGGTAATTCTGAGGGAAAAGACTTGGCTTTTCAGCTAATGATGCTGGAACAATTGGATATTTTTGCAAAAAAAAGAAAAAGAACTTTGAGCTATCCTCCACATCATATTAAAAAAATGAATTAAAAATGGATATTTGACATAAGTACAAAATCTGTAACTTCTAGAGAACATAGGAGTAAATTTTTGTTACTTTTAGTTAAATTAAGATTTCCTAGTTATACCACCAAAAGTATAATCCATAAAAGAAAAGATAAAAAAAGTTTGTACTTCATCCAGATGAAGAACTTTTGCTTTGCAAAAGACATCAGTAAGAGAATGAGAAGACCAACCACAGGCACAGGGAAAATACTGGTATAACAACCTAAAAAACAATCCTTAATAAGAACATTACAGACAATCTTATTTTTCAAATGGGCCAAAAATTCTGAACATATTTCAGCATGGGTATATGAGGACAGCTTAGAATGATGCTCAGTCTTTAGTCATTAGGGAAATGTCAGCGTAAATGAGCATAAAAATGAGATTCCACTACACACCTTTCACAGTGTCTAAAATTTAAATATGATCATACCAAATATTTTTCAGGATGCTGAACAACTGCAACTCTCATTTTCCCCTTGTGGGAAGGTAAAATGGTACAACCACTTTATAAAACATACTGGCAAGTTCTTAAAATGTTCATTATTTATACCTACAGTAAGACCCAGCCATTGCTCCCTTAGCTGTTAACTCACACAAAATTAAAGGTACGTCCTTGCAAAGTCTTGTTCACGAATGCTTGTAGAAGCTTTATTTGTAATAGCGCCATATGACAGTCTAAGAAGTTTATAGTCCTTTAATTAAGATTAAAGATTTTTACTGTTTGATCAAAGGTAAAGCTTTTTATTTAAGAATGTTCATCAAAATGTAATTTATAGTGGCAAAATAGTGATAGCAACCTAGATACTTAACAATAGAGAAATAACTAGGACATATTCCCGGATTGCTAAACAGCCATAAAAATCACATTTTCAATGAAAATAATGACATGGGAAATGTTGCATGTGAAGTGTAAAACATATGCTATAAAGCTGAATATATACTATGATTCCAACTGTGTTTCTGAAATTAAGTACATTTTACGCTCACATATATAAATATGAATTATAAAAAATACACCCCAGTAGGGAGAAAAATGTGCAACAATGAATGAACAAAAAAGCCAACTTTTCTGTAAACGTTCATTAAAATCACAATTTAAAAAAAATACACCTCACATACAGTTTTTCTGTGTAATTATATAACACTTTTATAATCAGAAAAAAAAGACACTTTATTTTAAAGTTATTTTGTGTGTCACCTAGAACAGAACCTGGTGATCCACACACAACATGGTTTTGGACAAAAAAAAATATCAATCATATTAATAGATCAGAAGGAGGAATGGCATCCACTTCCATAATAGCTTGCCTCCGGAAACCCTGTGAACCTGGAGAGAGGATGAAAGGCACCCAAGCATTGAGGACTCTCCTTCATAGGGTCGCTGTGAGTCGCCTGCGACTTAACAACACTTAACAACAACAACAACATTAATAGATCAGGGAGGTATCTCTGATAATGGCTCAGCTAGGTAGGAGGTGGTAATGGTTGTTAATTGCCATCGAGTTGACTGTAACTCATAGTTACCCTGTGAACAATAGATCTTAAATTTACTCTATCTTGCCCTACCCTCACCATTTCTGCCATGCCCAACCACATTGTCATACCAGTGTGTCAATCCATCTTGCTGAAGATCTTCCTTTCTCTGTCGTCCACCTTTATCAGCATTAGATCTTTTTCCAAAGACTGGATTCTCTTCACAACATGCCCAAAGTATATGTGAGATGAAATTTCACAATACTTGTTTCTAAGGAGCAATCTAGTTGCACTTTCTTCAAGAACAAACTTATTTTTTCTTTTGGCAGTCCACAGAATAGTTAGACTTATTTTTCTGTATCACAGTTCAAATGCATCAGTTCTTCTTCTGTCATCCTTTATTCATTGTCTAAACTTCAGAGCATAGGTTACAAATACCATCACTTGTATAAGATATAATTTCGTTTTTGAACTGACATGGTTGCTCTTTAGCACTTTGGACAGGTCCTTGACAGCAGATTTGGAATTCTAGCTAGTAACACCTGTGAACAGGACAGTGGCACTTGTAAGAATTTGCTTTACCAAGACTAAATCAGGAAGGAGAACTGTTATGCTGGATCCCATGACCCCAGCCAGTTAAAGTAAGATATTGTCATTCTTAGTGCTGTTCATTATAATATTGCATATACTTATTATGATAAGCTTTGATCTCTCTGTCACCTCTTTATTCTTGACTTTTTAATTAGAGAATGAATGATGTTTTAAAATCCAATCTCACTTGAGTTTTGGTTTTGGTTTTTAATAACATGAAAAAAGCGATAGAAGATATGAAAATTTCTCACAAAGACGATATTCAGGTGGCCAGCAAGCACCTGAAGAAATTTATCAAGATGACTAGCTATGGTTATTGTTGTCCTGTGCCATCAAGTGGACTATGACTGTGAACAACATATCTGAACCCTGACCTATCCCATGTCATCCTCACCATCTCTGACATCCGTGAACCCATTGCCACAGTCACTATGTCAATCATCTTGTTGAGGGTCTTCTACGCTGACCCTCCTCTTTTCCAAGTAGCTTTTTCCAATGTAGCTTTTAGAGAGGTGCAACTCAAAATGACTTTAAGATAACGTTTCACTTCAGCAACAATAGCAATGTTTAATGGGAGAGCAAACAACAAGTGTTGAGGATGCAGAGAGATTGGAACTCTCATACACTGCTGGGAATATAAGATCATGTAACTACTGTGAAATGAAGTCTCTATCATTTTCTCAGAAATCTGAGAATAAAAATTCCTTTTGATCAGCTATTCCACTACTGGGAATATACACTAAAGAAATCAGGGCTGTGACATGAAACTATATATATATATATATATGTGTGTGTGTGTGTGTGTGTGTGTGTGTATGTGTGTATATATATATGTATATATGTATGTCTATGCTTGTTGGCATCTACTTCCTAAGCAACAACCCTCTGGAAACTCTGTGAACTTTGATAAATATCGAGAGTTATAGAAAGGCTTCAGGCTTTTGGTTCATAGGGCCACTATGAACCCTGCTCGACTTGAAGACAATCAACAACAATTCTGCTACTAGGAATATACCCTAAGGAAATGAGAGCTGTGACATTAACATATATATGTATGCCTATGTTTATTGCAGCCTTATTCACAAGAGTAAGAAGATAGATGCAGTGCAAGTACTCATCCTTCAACAAATGGACAAAGAAACTGTGGTACATTCACACAATGAAGTATTATACAGCAATGAAAAACAATGAAGAATTTTCTTTTTTTTTCCCCCCCCCGGGGGTTTTTTTTTTTTTGAAGAATTTTCTAAACACTCCACAATATGAACAAGTCTAAAGGACATTATTCTGAGTGAAATAACTCAGTCACTAAAGGATTAGTGCTAGATAAGACAGTTCTTACAAAAATAAGATGGTTTAAGGGAGTGGGGAGAACAGGAATAGAATAGACAATGAACAGTATAATGGATTATGGGATAAGAAGCTTAAATGGAAATAAATGGGTGATCAGATAATATGAGTATTGCAGTTAACAATCTGGAATAAGACATGCATAAGTAATCAGATTGGGAAGGGAGAGGAGAAAGGAAAAAAAAGAGTATAAGGGAAGGTTTACTCATGAAAAGAAATTACTGCAGAGAGTTGACAGGCAGGGATGAGAGGGGAGGAAGAGCAGAGATGAGTGAATGGATGGGCAAAATGAAGGGAGAGGGAGAGTGCAGAGAGATTTCTAGAAGATGTTGTAAATAATGAAATTAAACAGTTGTAATTATTCTTAAAACAAAATGTACATGAATGACTGGAAACCAATTTTTAGAAGTTTCTTTGTTTTTTAAGGTTATAATCTAGAAAGAAACAGATATGCCAACCATTTAATTCTAAGTAAAATATGTGGAATTTTTGTAGTGGAGACCAAAGGAGAAAATAATTACATGTAAAGTACCCCCTTGACTGGAGAGCATGATGCTAAGTGAACTAACTTAGTCTCATAAAGATAAATACTATATAAGATCATTATTGTAGAACGAGTACAAGGATCTGAGAGGGGGATCTTAATCATAGGGTCACAAAATTTGGTGGGTGGAGGGAGGGGTGGGTAAATGAAAGGAGAAAGATCTGGTGTGAAAAACAATGTATATGAACTTTATAAGTTTGTATGCTTATGATCAAAGTGTTTTATTTTTCTCTTCTAAAATTTCTATTATATAATTTCTATTTATCATGAAAGAGTTAATCTACCAAAAACACATAGAATAGACTATATATAGTATTTAGTGAATGTTAACAAGAACTTTTCTATTTTCTCTCACTCTTCTCCTTTTTTTAAAATTGAGATTTTAATGAAAGTTTATACAGAACATGGATTTCTATTAATTCATTATTGCACATTTTTCTCCCTGCCCACCCCACCTTCCCACAGTTCACTTTTCCCTTTGGAAAAAATAAATCTTTCATTGTTATACTGTTCCCCCCTCCCCAGTCCACTTTACTATGTAGCTCTTATTCTGGACTGTTGTCATGCAAATAATGTTTAATCATATATTCTGTTTAAGCATTTCTTTCCCTCATCTGTTTCATTGTAATGTACATTATTTATCCCCTCTTTTCTTAGTTTTCCCCAACCCTGATGTCAGTCCTGTTTTATAACAGTGGCATTATGCAGTATTTGTCCTTGTGTGACTGAGATATTTTACTCAGCATAACGTCCTCTAGGGTCACCCATTTTGTATAATATTTCATGAGTTCCTTGTTTTTCAGTGCTGCATAATATTCCTTTGTGTGAATATACCACAGCTTCTTTATCTATTCATTAGTTGATGGGCACTTGGATTGTTTCCATCTCTTTGATATTGTGAACAATGCAGCAGTAAACATGAGTGTGCATATATCTGCTTGGGTGGCAGTTCTGGTTTCTTTAGGGTCTATTCCCAGTAGTGGAATTGCTGGGTCATATATTTCTATTTCCAGCTTTTTGAGAAAGTGCCATACCATCTTCCATAGTAGTTGCACCATTTTACACTCCCACAAACAGTGGATAAGGGTCCCAGTTTGTCCACAACCTTGCCAGCATTTATTGTTTGTGCTGCTCTGTTGAATTTTGCTATTCTTACTGGGGTGAGATGATATCTCATAGTTGTTTAGATTTGCATCTCTCTTAAAGCTAGCAATTTTGAACATTTCTTCAAGTGTTTGTTCACCATCTGAATGTTTTCTTTGGTGAAGTGTCTGTTCATATCCTGTGCACATTTTACAGTTGGATTGTATACCTTTATCTTTTGCGATGTCTCCTTCTTTCTTTGAAGGATAAGTAGTGATGGTTACTTTGAGCTGAGACGACAACATGATTGGGAATGTGGATAATAAAATGCTATGTAAGTGTCTAATAAGCCAAGTATGTGTGGATAATTCTATTGGTGAGAAAACAGCCCCAAGAAGTGGGGCCAGACCATGGAGATACTAGATTAAGAAACTTTGGTTTGGGCTGTTGGTAATGACATAATTCATATGTCATTTAGGAAGAGCATTTCAGCACAGTCCAAGGAAATATTAAGGACTATGTAGCCACCAAAGAAGGTGCTGCAAATTTGCAGGCAATGAACTCAGAACCAGAACTAAGGCTATTTCTCTGATTCTCTTACTGTGGTAGAAGTTGAGAAAGAGATTTCATTTTATTTTATGTGCCTGGAAATTTCTTGCTGAAGCAACAGTGATATAAATGGCAGTTATCTGTAAACTTTAATTTCTGATTATGTCCAGCTTTCTGACCTCCAAGTTGATCCATCCATACATCTCTGCCCACCTAGTGTTACTCATAGTATTCTGTGTGGGTAGAGTATATACACATGACCTTTCGGTGAATGAGCACCAGTGGATTGCACATAGCTTAGCAGCTTTGTGAAATAGCTGAATTATGAAATAGCTTAATTGCAAGAGAACCTTTCTGAAAAGCCATCCAGTATTTAAAATCACAATCATTAGAATTAACATTTATTACACATAAAGACATTTTTTCCAAGGGTCATATTATATAGGTTAACCCTACCCCCCCCCCCTTAATTCCTACCTTATAGGACAGACTAGAACCGGCTCCATAGGGTCTCTAAGGCTATAAGTCTTTAGAGAAAGAAGCAGACCATTGCATCTTTCTTCAGTGGAAAAGCCGATGAATTCAAACCACTGGCTTTTTATTTAGCATCAAGCACTTAATCACTGTACTACTGGGGTTTCCAAAAGCAGGTATGAGTACACCTTTTTAAAATGAAGAAATACAATTCAGAAAGTACAGCCCACATGATAAAGGTCTTTCAGATGTCAGACCTTGTGTTGTTAGGTGCCATCAAGATGAGTTTGACTCATAGCAACCCTGTGAACAACAGATCTGAACATTGTCTTACCCTGCGCCATCCTCACAATCTCTGACATGTTTGAATCCATTGCTGCCGTCACTGTGTCAGTCTATTTGGTTGAGGATTTTCCTCTCTTTTGCTGACTCTTCATCTTTCCAATCATAATGTCTCTCTCCAAGGAGTAGCCTTTTTAGGCAACATGCTCAAAGTATATGAGATGTAACTTTGTTATTGAAATTGGCTTCTTACATCTTGATGAGGGTCACGTAAGGAAAGTATTGGTTTGTGTTACTGAGTTTTTTTCCCTCCACAAGCAGGTATCAGCTGGCTGGACTTTTGCCAGATTTAGTCAACAGTGACGAAGGGCAGAGGGTCTACTTGGTTTATCAGAGTCAACAGCATTTGTTGGGCATGTCTTTAAAAGTCCCTAGTGCTGAGTTAAGTCTGTGGCTGGCCTGGAGGCTCCTGTGGAGTGGCCCAATCGAAAAGTTGGTTTCTCTGTATTGATGAGGATCATGTAAGGAAGGTTTTTGGTTGTGTTTATTAATGTTGAAATGAACATTCTTTAAGTGGTACAGCAGATGTTTGTCTATTTGCTGTACTGAAGAAACTGAGTGTTGCTGTGATGCTCAACACTGTACCATAGTTGTGTAACATAATATAACATGATACCATAATGGCTATGCATCGAGGACAGTGTTTGAAGGCACTTACAGATTGGCTCAGGTTTGGAAGCAGGCATCACATCCACTTCCTAAACCAGATACCTCTGGAAACTCTATGAACATAGAGAAACGATGTTAATTATGGAACAGAGTTCAGGTCTTTTGTTCATAGGGTCGCTATGAGTCAACTTGACAGCACTTAGCCTCTGCTAAGTGAGACTAATGTTGTTATATTTTGGAGGAACATTCTTCTACTTTGTACATAACTCTTTCTCAATCGCTGTACTGAAGTAATCTGGGTTTACTGTGATACTGAACCTTGTGTCATTGGGGCGTCAAATACCAGAATGGTTTCCCAATGTGGACAGTGTTTGGTGGCTCTCCTAGTTGTAAAGCAGGGTTGGAAGCAGGAGTGGCATCCACTTCCTAAATCACATGCCTGTGGAAACTCTGTGAACTTGGAGAAATGAAGATAGCTATAGAAAGGCATTAGATCTTTTATTCACAGAGTCACTATGAGTCATGCTCAACTCGATGTCAGTCAACAACAAGGAACACTCTATCTGCACATATTTGCTTTCTTGGTAGTCCATCTGATATTCGGTACTCTTCTTCAACACCAGAGTTCAAAGGCATTGATTCTTCTACTCGCATCCTTACTCACTGTCCAGCTTTCACATGCATAGCAAGTGATTAAAAAGACCATGATGTATATCAAGCACACCTTAGTCTTCAAACCTACATCATTGCTCCTCAATAATTTGCTGAAGAGCCTGACCATACAATTTCCAAGTGCAGTCTTTCTCTTGATTTCCTGACTGCTGATTCCAAGGGTATTGATTTTGGATCCAAGTAAGATGAAGTTGTTGACAGTTCAATCTTTTCTCCATCTCTCATATTATGATGTTGCCTATCAGTCCATTGGTAAGAATTTTTGTTTTCTTGACATTGATATGCAATCCATATTGAAGGCTATATTCTTTGATCTTCTGCAGCAAGCATTTCAAATCCTCACTTTCAGCAAGTAAGGTTATGTCTTCTGCACAACGTAGGCTATTGATGAGTCTTCCTCAGATCCTGATGTCACATTCTTCTTCATAGAGACCAGCTTCTTGAAAAATTTGCTCAGCATACAGCTTGAATAGGTATGGAGAAAGGATATACCTTTTTTAATTTTAAACCATCTAGTGTTCCCTTTCTCTAATTGCCTAACTCTATTACTCTTCTATTTGCCTTAGTCTGTTTTTGATCTAGATATAGGTTTCACATGAGTCCAATTAAGTGTTCTGCGATTCCCTTTCTTCTCAATATGAGCCATAATTTTTTATGATCTACATGATGTTGTTGTTATGTGCCGTCGAGTCATTTGTGACTCATAGCGACCCTGTGTACAACAGCCCTAAACCCTGCTCTATCCTGTGCCAATCGCATTGCCTCTGACACACCCATCCCGATTAACCCAGTCACTGAATCAGTCCACCTCATAGAGGGTCTTCCCTACCCAGCATGATGTCCCTCTCTAAAGACCTGTCTCTCCTTACAACATGTCCAAAGTATGTCAGATGAAGCCCCAGAATCCTTGCCTCCAAGGAGCAGCCTGGTTTAACCCTCTCTACAATGAATCTGTTTGTTTTCTTGGCAGTCCATGGTACATCCAATACTCTTCTCCAGCACCACAGCTCAAAGGCGTCAATTCTCCTTCTATCCTCCCTAGTCATTGTCCAACTCTCTGATGCATAACAAGTGATTGCAAAAACCATGGCCTGTATCAGACACACCTTAGTCTCCAGAGAGACACTGTTGCTCTTGAGTACTTTAGAGAGGTCCCTAACCGCAGACTTTCCCATCGCAATACGTTTTTTTATTTCCTGGCTGCTGGTGCCAAGAGTGTTGACCGTGGAGCCGAGCAAACTGAAGCTGTAAACAATCTCAATCTCTTCGCCATCCATCCTGATGCTACCGATTGGTCCAGTGGTGAGAATCTTTGTCTTCTTGACATTGAGCCTCAGTCATACTGCAGGCTGCAGTCCTTGACCCTCTGCAGTAAGTGCATGAGGTCCTCCTCAGTTTCAGCGAGCAGGGTTGTGTCATCTGCATAACGCAGATTGTTGATAGATCGTCCACCAATCCTAATGCCACGCTTCTCCTCATAGAGCCCAGCTTCTCGGATAATCTGCTCTGCATACAGGTTAAAAAGGTATGGAGATAGGACACATCCCTGGCGTACACCCTTCCCAATTTTGAACCAGGCAGTGTTGCCATGCTCTGTTCTACATATCGTTTAAAAAAGTCAATAAAGCACAAACAGACATTCTTCTGGCATTCTTTGCTTTCAGCCGGGATCCATCTGACATCAACAATGATATTCCTGATGCCACAGCCTCTTCTAAATCCAGCTTGAAACAAGTCAGTGGGAACCAAAATGTGATCTTGAGTCTATTCCCCTTGAATTTAAAAGTCCTCTTAAGAATAGGTTTGAAGCATTGAACACCAGTGATGAATTATGGGATGACATCAAGGATATCATTCATGAAGATAGCAAAAGGTTGCTACAAAAAATGAGGAGAGAAAATATAAAAAAAAAAGATGTCAGAAAAAAAAAAACCTAACCCTGAAAACTGCACTGAGTGGTAAGAAACCAAAATAAAGGGAAAATATGCTGAAGTTAAAGAGCTGAACAAAAGATATGAAAGGGCAACTCAAGAAGACAAAGCCAAGTATTATAACAGAATGTGCAGAAACCTGGAATTGGAGACTAAAAAGGGAAGAACTCACTCATCATTTCTCAAGTTGAAAGATCTGAAAAACAAATTCAAGCCTTGAGTTGCAATACTGAGAGATGTTATGGGCAAAATACTTAATTACCAAGAAGAATCAAAGCAAGATAAGAGAGTCACTGTACCAAAAAGAATAGGCTGACCCTGAAATATTTCAGGAGATACCATATAGTCAAGAGCCAGTGGTCATAAAGGAAGAAGTTGAAGCTGTGCTAAAGTTGTTGGCAAAAATAAGGCCCCAGAAATCGATGGGATTCCATCTTTCAACTAGTAGATGCTCACCAGTCTATGCCAGAAATTTGGAGGACAGCTGCCTGGCCAACTGACTGGAAGAGATCCATATTTATTCCCATTCCCAAGAAAGGTGATAGAGTAGAATGTGAAAATTACCAAACAATTATCATTTATATCACATGCAAACAAAATATTGCTGAAGATCATTAAAAAAAAAAATAGACCATATGCTACGCGTGTGTGTGTGTACGTGCGTGTGTGTGTATGTAAGAGAAAAATTTATGTGTAGTATTAGCCAGCTGGGCTTGGTTTAGATGATTCCAATTTTGTTGGCAACATCCAAAGCATCATAGTCAGGAACAAGTCAAACATAGAACTTCTTCTCTGCATCAGGCCTAATTGAGGTGTTGACCTTGGCCACATCAGTGTCATAGAGCTTCTTTACAGCTTGTTTGATTTGATGTTTGACCTTGACATCCACAACGAACACAAATGTACCTTCTGTCTTCTTCATGGCTGATTCAGTGATCAGGAGAAACTGGACGATGGCATACTGGTCAGACTTATTTCTCCTGGAAGTGCCATTCCAAGGGTATTTGACTGCTCTGCCAGGGGGATGAGACTATCTTTGGAGTATCAGAGTCTTAGGCAACCGGAAGGTAGGTGATGTGCAGATCTATTTTTTGTGGCCATGGATGTCCGTCAGGACTGCCTTCTTGGCCTTTAATGCCTTTGCTTTGGCTTCAGTTTTGGGAGGGGCAGGGGCTTCCTTTTTTTTATTTCAGCACCATCTTCGTAGAAAATAGGCTAAACTTTTAATCTTTGCTCTTGTTTACTATCAAGTTGACTCCAACCCATAGTGGCACTATGCACAGATCAAAACCTTTCTCTAGTAATAAACCCAGTTTGTTCAACTACAGATGTATTCCTGCTAGTTCTAACTGGAGGGCATTCACAGTGCATACATGTTGGGAACTGTCCAGTGCTAGAGAAATGTTAGTTGTTTTTAATCAGTTACCAAGTGTACAATAGTGTTTCAAAACAAATTGTCCACAACTGAATGGTGTAAAACACCAAGAAGTTATTCATACATGAATCTGCAACTCAATTGAATGGTTCTTGTCACAGCTTGCTCACATGATTGAGTGTTGGCTGGTCACTGGGACAGCTGAGGTGACTCAGTTGTATTCCATAAGAATTGATGCCTTTGAACTATGATGTTGGAGAAGAGCACGGATTATCCCATAGCAGTCGCCAAAGAACAAACAGAAAACAGAGGTGGCTTGGGGAAGGTGCAACCAGAGTGCTCCTTGGGGGCCAAGATGATAAAACTTCATCTTACATACTTTCGGTACTTTGTTGTTGTTGGTGGTGGTGGTATGTGCCATCAAGTCGCCTGCGACTCATAGCTACCCTATGTACAACAGCCCTCAGCCTTGCTCTATCCTGTGCCAATCTTAATGTCTCGGACACACCTACCTCCATTACCCTAGTCACTGAATCAATCCATCTCATCGAGGGTCTTCCTCTCCTGCACTGTCCCTCCACCTTCCCAAGCATGATGTCCCTCTCCAAGGACTGATGCAGCATGTCCAAAGTATGCCATGAAGCTTCAGAATCCTTGCCTCTAAGGAGCAGCCTGGCTTCACCCTCTCCAGCACAGGCTGTTCTTTGGAGATGGGCATTATGCTTGGAAAGGTGGAGGGAGGGCGAATGGGAAGGGGAAGGGGATTCTCAACCAAGTGAGCTGACATAGTAACTGCAGCAGTGGCTCCAGTGTGTCAGATATAATGCAGATGGCACGACAGGGTTCAGGTCTGTTGTTCATAGGGTTGCTATGAGTTGTATTTGACTACAACTAACAACACAAGAACGTCCCTCAGGCTAGCCCTGGCAAATTCTCGTGGAATGGGCAAAATCTTGTTGTTAGGTACTTTCTAGCTGATGCTGACTCATACTGACCTCATGGATAATAGAACAAAATCCTGCCTGATTTCTGCACCACCCTTATAATCTCTGCTGTACTTCAACCTATTGTTGTAGCTGCTGTGTTGTTCTCTCTCAGTGAGGGTCTTTCTCCTTTTCACTGACTTTCCACTTTTCCAAGATGATAGCTTTCTCCAGGAACTAGCTCCTCCTGGTAGCATGTCCGTAGTAAGAAGTCTCATCATCTTTGCTCTTAAGAGCAGTCTAGCTTCAATTCTTCCAAGACAGATTTATTTGTTTTTTTTTGGCGGTTTGTGGTATATTCATTATCCATTGTAAACACTAAATCCAAATGCATCAATTCCACCTATTCATTGATCAATTTCCACATGCATATGAAGCAATTGAAAGCAAATGAAGTGGTTTGGGTCAGGCACACTTTAGTCTTTACAGTGACATCTTTGCTCTTTAGCACACTAGAATATTAGTCTAGGTCAGAATTTGAAAATGATCATGTGTATTCCCCTTTCCCACCTTGTTATGTGCCATCAAGTCACTTGTGACTCATAGTGACCCTATGTATAAGAGCCCTAAACCCTGCTCTATCCTGTGTCAACCTTAGTGTCTCTGACACACCTACTGCCATTACCCCAGTCATTGAATCAGTCCATCTCATTGAGCATCTTCCTCTCTTGTGCTGTCTCTCTGCCCTCCCAAACATGACATCCTCTCCAAGGACAGGTCCCTCCTTGTAACATGTCCAGAGTATGTCAGATGAAGCTTCAGAATCCTAACCTTATTTCACCCTCTCCAGGACGAACCTGTATGTTCTCCTAACAGTCCATGGTATATTCAACACTCTCCTCCAGCACCACAACTCAAAGGCATCAATTCTCTTTGTATCATCCCTAAGTCATTGTCCAGCCCTCTGATGCATATGCAATTGCAAAGACTATAGCCTGGATCAGGCACACCTTAGTCTCCAGACTGATGTCATTGCTCTTCAGTACTCTTGAAAGGTCCCTGACAGCCAGCTTTCCCAATGCAATTCATCTCTTGATTTCCTGGCTGCTGGCACCAAGAGTTTTTATTCTGGAGCCAAGCAAACGAAAACTGTTAACAATCTCAATCTCTTCACCATCCATAATGATGTTGCCAATTGGCCCGGTGGTGAGAATCTTTCTTTTCTTGAAGATGAACTTCAATCCATATTGAAGATTGATTGTAGGTGCTGACCTTCTGCAGCAAGTGCTTCAGGTCCTCCTCAATTTCAGCAAGCAAGGTTATGTCATCTGCATAACGCAGGTTGCTGATGACTCTTCTTCCTCCAATCCTGATGCCACGTTCCTCCTCATACAACCCAGCCATCTGGATGATCTGTTCTGCATATAGATTGAAAAAGTATGGATACAGAATACATTCCTAGTGGACACCATTCCCAATTTTGAACCATGCAGTGTCTCCTTGCTCTGTCTGACAGCTGCTTCCTGGTTCAAGTATAGGTTTGGAATAAGCACAATCAAATGTTCTGGGATTTCCATTCTTCTCAGAGTCAGCCACAGTTTATTGTGATCCACACAGTCAAATGCCTTTTCATAGTCAATGAAACACAGGCATTCCTCTGGTACTTCCTGCTTTTTAGGAAATTAATTTCTCCATTAATTTTCTTTTTCTTCTTCTTCTTCCTGCTCCCTGCCCGAGACCAGTAACTATTGTCCCTTCAGTAGTTTATTATATGACTGGTATCTGTAAGGTTTTCTCATCTGTTTACTTTATTCATGTTGACTGTGAATCAGTATCCACAAATGATGGTAGGAGTCCGGGTGTTTTCATAGCACTCCAGATGTGCTTGACCAGCACAGAGGACATAGGACCAGTCATTTTTGTGGTTGATAGACTTATAGTAGGGTATTCTGGTATTCTGTTTTTGTCAGAGGACACATCTCGTTGCTAATGTGAATTATAATTAGAGAATTTTTTTTCACAAATATTGTTTAGTCATTTCTCACCATTCCTGTATTTCTACGAGTTTTCAGTTAAGTATAGAAATTTACATTTTAAATTAGAATCTGTTTGTTTTAATTTATTCATTTGTTTCAGTCTGGATTGTCTCATCCAGAGTATTGGCTGCCTCTCCCAGTTTTATGAGTTCTGTGCATTTAAAAAGCATATATTTTATGTCTTTATTCAGCTTGTTTATTAGAAATTTGGGTATTCAAAGTTGAGAATAATATGCCTTTATATACCATCTGTAGTTGAGGATCATATCAATTAGTATCCCATGGTATTAATGAGGGTTATATCCCTTATTATACCATGGCATGGCTAAAGAGAATGTCCTTTAGCATAAATGTTTTCTGTAGCTCAAGATTCACACAGAGGAAAAAGGCCAGCCCTGGAATCTGTCAACTTCCAGGGTATAAGGAATACATGAAGAAAGTCAATCTAATATTACAAAATCATTTTTATAAGAAACAAAAATGTCTATTATTTTAATGTTATAAATCACAATGTACTTTCCCCATTTTATTTGGAAATAATTTAATCTTATAGAAAATTACCATAATAATTATTTTTTCCCCTGAACCATTTGAGAGCAAGCTGCAGGCATGATACCTACCATCCTCTAACTCTATTATATGTTCTCCCACCAACAGGGACTTTCTTACATGCTCATGGAGCATATTCAAATTAGGAAACTGATACTGATACATTACTACCAGCCAGGCTACAGACAGCAAGTGTAAATAATTGCCCCAGCAGTGTCTTCTCAGCAGAAGGACTCAGTAGCATTTCTTTGTCATATTTTCCAAGTCTCCTTCAGTTTGGAAGGTATCCTCATATTTTCATAGCCAATAAAGCTTTTGAGATTTTAGAGCAGTTACCTTCTTGATACTCCCAGCCTGTGTCTGTCTAATGGTCCTTTATGATGAAATTCAGGCTATGTGTCTTTGGCAGAAATATTACAGAAATGATACCATGGTTTTTACGTTGAAGGGTCTTGTAGGATTACTAGATGATTTCCATTTGTCCTTGTACTGGTGATCATTGGTGGAAGTGATATCTACCAGATTTCCCATTTCACATTCTTTTTATGGTGAAATTGTGTAAAAACAGCATGGGCATAGGGGCAGCTGTGTCATCTGACCTCTTCTAACAGCACCCAAAGTAAATCCACTGCTGAAGAGTAAGTTCCAACTCATGATGACCCTCCATCAAGTTTGTGAGACTGTAAATCTTCATGGGAGGAGGCTTCCTCATCCTTCTCCCACAGAATGACTGGAGAGTTTGAACTGCTCATATTTTGATTAGCGGCACTACATTTAATCTACTGTGTCACAAGGAGAAAAAGTCTCCGTCAGCAGGAAGAGGTGAAAGCTAATTCCTGTGATGTCCTCCAAACCTTCTACCAATCAGTTCTAACACAAAGTCTCCTTTCCACAGCACTTGCTACTTCACTGTTGAGTTTGCCAAGCTATTGTAATGGCCACACAGAACTTATAGACAGTATTCATGATTATGGGGTTTATTAGGGAAGTAACTGGTTACAATTTAAGATTGGGAACTACTCAGGGTATAGTTCATAATTAGGACAGCCTCTCCCCTTAGCTATGGTTGAAGGCAGAGTCTCTTTGAACCTTGGCCTTGGGCCTGGGCAAGTGTTGCAGAGTTCTTTAAGCTCTGCCTTTTAAGTTCCACCAAAAGCATATACTTAAACAAACCTATGCTCGAAGGTTCTCATCTTTGGCTCCCTGATATATGTCTAAAGGCTCCTCCTCCACCAGTAACCCCGCTGCCTCAGATACATTCAGCTTTCTTGCTCTGTGGTCTGGGAACCCACAGCTCTCTCTTTTGATGGTCTCGATTCTGCTATCTCTGCTACTACCATTTCTCCACCACTACTTTGCACTGTTTCACTATCTTATGTTGTTTCTCTGGTATTACAATATTCTATGCCATAGATCAAGAACTTTAAGCAAAGGGTCTCAGGTCCAAAGGACATGCCTCATACTTGGCTCTTCTTTCTTGATTGCCATCTCTGAATGGCTCATTTTAAGGTTGGTGGGATGAAGAAACTGACCAATCCCCACATTAAGGTTCTAGATAACTTATTGCACGGTCCCACCCTGCCATGAGCTGAATTGGCACAGTGACTGTAACAGTGGATTCAGGCATGACAGAGAGGATAATGATGGTGCAGAACTGGGCAAGATTCAGTTTGGTTGGTGGCTGGGAGTTACATCGTCCTGAGGGTCCCTAACAACCACAAGCCTACAATGATGGCATACTTTATATACGTTAGTGGGATTTATCCACTCCCCTTTGAGGGCCACAAACACTTTATATTTGCCTAAGATTCAGAGCTATTTTCATAGGGTCTCTGTGAGTTGAAGTCAAATTGATGGCACCTAACAACAGTCTCCTTTGTATGAAATAAGTCTTGAAACCAAATTATCTCAACATTTCTCATCATATTAGTTCATGGCCATGAACTAATGTTTTCATCTAGATGAGTTCATAGTTGTTGCTGTTGTTAATGTGTGTCAAGTCACCTGCAGCCCATAGTGACCCATCATTCTGTAACCCATTTCCTATCCTTCAAGAAGCCAACACAACTTTCTTTGTAAAAAGTTAAGAGGTGCTTCCTGAAACTTATTTGCCCACTCACTTATTAATAGATCTTACACTTGGAAATCCTTTCTTTTACAGTTTCATCTATGAGGGATGTAGAAAGAAAAATTTTGGTATTTACAATATTATAGCTTTAAATCAATTCCTTTCTTCTTCCCAATAAAAGCATCTTCCTTTTTGAATCTACCTCCTGGGGGGGGGGAAGAAATAAGGCTCAAGGAATTCATAGAATACCATTTGAGGTGTTTCAACAAATGGATACATCACTGAATGTGCTCACTTATCTGTGCCAAGAAATTTGGAACACAGCTACCTGGCAAAGCAATTGGAAAAGCTCTCTCTAAGTTTGTGCCCAAAGAAAGATGATCCAAGAAGATGCGGAAACAGTATCATTAAAATCATACATATGTTAAGTCTTGATGAAAATCAGATTAAAATCTATAGTTGGTTTCTAGACTTGTTTGACTTATTCCCATCATTCTTTGAGCACCTTTCAGGTTTTTTGTTTCAAGGATCCAGTAGTTATGTTGTACTTTACCTGCCTCAGTCCTAGAATCAGCTATCAGAAAGAGTTGTTCATTTGAGTTTGAGTCTTAGTGAGGGGGGCACTCTGGTTCTAGTGTCAGAATAAGAGAGAGCAGTATGTATGGTGGTTAAACTCACAGGCTTTGGACCAAGGCATGTCTAGGATTATAGACCATTGTGACCCATAGCCAGTGAATTGACTCCTCATAGTAGGTTTTAAACTGGGCCTTGTAGAGTGGGTTTGATGTCAGATGATATGGAGAAGGGTAAATAAAGGTTAGAAACAAAATTAAAGTCTTATGCTGCTGAGTTCAAGATTTTATATATAGGGAAGAATTTAGGAGTCTTTAAGACTATGTCAACTTAATTTTTATTTTGTAATCAAATTATATGATGGAGAGAAGGAAGTGAAATATATTTTTTTAAGTGTGGTGATATTTATTTAAGCTGCGTATACACTTTACCTTAAGGATTGTTTTATATTTGCAACAGGAGAAAAACACAGAATGTTCATAAAAACAATATTCTTAGATACCCTGTACTGAAAACATGCAAATCACTCATAAAACATAAATAAATAAATAAGGTCTGTGTTTTCATACAGTGAAACACTGTACAATAATGAGAATAACACACTGTTTCCAGTGGCAACATGGTGAAGCTCACAAACACAATAGAAAAATGGTACAAAGTAATAACTGTGACACAATTCCATTTATGAAGTTGAAGGACAGACCATAGTGATAGAAACCAGCACTCTATGATGGGAGATATCACCTGTGTTATTATGATCTATTTATTAATCTGTTTATATTTTAGGTCTCTTTGAAATAATTTTCTTTTTAAACTTCAAGTTAGAATGGAAAAGACTTAATATGTTAGCTCTTGGAATTCAGGCTTTAAGGTTGAGAGCCTTTGAGAAGGCAGAATTGACAGGATCTGGAGATAGACTAAATATAAATGTGAGAGAGGGATAAAGAAAAGGGCCATTCTCTCTGAGATGCGTATCTGTTGTCATATAGACGCACATTATATCCCTGAGGAATTGAGTCTTAAACTAAATTCTACTTTATGTTTTACTTCAGAGCAGCTGGGGTGGATGGGAGGAAGGGTTAATATTACATGGTAATACCTAGACTACCAAGCACATGACATCAAAGAATTCCCTTTGCCTAATAAACGAGTAAGAAAACATCTCCCGTTTTTTTGGCTTCCTTTGGAATGCAGGTTTCTGTTTAAAAAAAAACACCCAAAACCAAAAACTCAAACACAGGAAGTTTAAAGGTGTCTTTGGAAAGCAAGATCCTTCCAGAAGCCAGCAACCTTGCTGCCTCTCTGGTCATCACTGGCCCTTTTTAGTCTTTCTGCAACTCTGGATAAAAATTCCGTTGGTTCACTTGATTGCAATTTGCTTGTCAAACGTGCTCAGCTTTCCACTCTTGCTTTTCTAACAATTGGATATTCTTGGCACCTTCGAGTTCTACACAGATGGCATCTGTGATTGGCCACAGTTGTAGCAGAGGCAGAAGTAAGGTGCCTATCCCTTTCCCTGACAGCTGCAGGCTGGCCGAAGGCTGCACTCTCAGCTGATGATGCTCTTCTGGAGCTGTCCTCAGCCCAGAACGCCATGTGCTCTATGTCTGCAGAGGCCATGCAGAGCCACGCTAATCTTGGCCATTCCAGTTGGACCTGGCCAGCCAGGTCCCTCTTCAGTGGTCCCAGGATTGTAGCAGCCAGAAATTGCCATCCTGCACTCCCTCTCCACCCCACCAGCCTTCACATACCTTTGCAGGTGCATGCCCTGTTGCTATAGCATCTGTGGGCTCCTGGGCTCATTGGTGCCTGGAACGAGCCAATCAGCTGATTCTGCGGGCACCTCTGAGCCTTGTAGGCCACCCTGCTGTTACTCCTTGTTCAGCAGGAGGAATAAGGTGGCCTCTGGCCTTTGGAGTGAGGCTGACTTTGGGCCTTCTGTTTGCTTTTGTTGTCACCTTCTACTGCATCCTGGTCATGCCTCAGTGTCCTTTCTCTGTCTTGTTCACCCTGATTGTCAGAGTGGGATAATTAGATGGATTCTCTCCCAATTCCATGTTAAGAGCTAGGGGACAATGGCTTGTTGCCATTTTGACAGCTGTCTGTATTCTCTAACCTTGGGACAACTTCTTGATGTAAAGGGTGCTTCTGTATCCACGAAGGATGTTTTGGCCCTTAAAGTCTAGAGTTTTGCTTGCCGATTATTTCTTGATAATTAGTATGTGGTTGCCACAGGTTAGGAAATAGGTGGGCAGTTTCTTTCTGGCCTAAAAGAAAGGGAATTCTGATGGAACAGTCTGTAGGGAGCTGTAACCCAAAGACGGCACCTCTCTATCAGCTCCAGTCCCCTAGCCACTTCTCAGGAGAAAGATTCAGGACAGGCATCACCTCCCCTGCAGTTTACAGCCTCTGAAAAACCACCGGAGAATCAGCTGGGAGTTGGTTCCAGCTCCACAGCAATGAGTGAAATGTGACAATGTGAAACTATGGAGAGAGAAGAAAGCTTGAAGTTCATCAGAGTCCAGGTGGAGACCTGACCAGCTGTAAGACATTGGACAAGTTATCTGACCCATCTGAACCCCAATTGCCTGGTTTGTAAAATGATTGTAACAAAAGGCACTATCTCTTAGGTTTTGTATAGTTTAAATATGGTGATTCAGACAAAGCAGTTAGCCAGAGGCTGGATCATTGTTGTTATAATTCATTGCCATCAAATTGGAACCAACTTATAGCTGACCCTCCAACAGGTTTTCAGAGGCTGAAAATCACATTGGGAAGAAATTTCCTTCCACATTTCTTTTGCAAAGCAGCTTGTGGATTCAAACCACCTGCCTTGTTTGATGTTTCCTCAAAAAGCTGAACATAGAAATTACATATGACTCAGCTATTCTGCTGCTTGGAATATATCCCGAGAAAAATGAGAACTGGGGCACAAACGGAGATTGGTATAGCAATGTTCATAGCGTTATTCACCGTTACAAGAACATGGAAACAGCAAAGATGTCCAAACACAATTGAATGGATTGAGAAATTATGGTGCATTCACACGATGGAATACTACTCAGCATGCAGGAGCAATGATTTAGAAAATTACTACCTAACTTGGGAGGGTCTGGAGAGCATTATGTTAAGTGAACTAACTTAGTTCCATAAGAATAAATACTGTATAAGATCGTTATTGTAGAAATAGAAAGAAAACTAGTAAAACATGTATGAGGATCCAAGGGGGTCAGGTAGGAGCAGAGGGGTGAGGATGAGCAGGGTTTGCACAATTTGATGGGTAGAGGGAGGGGTGAGTAAAGTAAATGGGAAAGATCCAGTGTGAAAAATAATGTATGCAAACTTTGTAAGTAAACCAGTATAAAATAAAAATTTTAGTTAAAAAAACCAAAACAGACAAACAAAAAGTTATAACTGGTTCACAAATAAAGATTAGTTGCCTTTGGGTTGGCAGTACAACTTCTTTTTCTTTTTTTTTAAATTTATTATTAATTTCAATGAAAATTTACAGAGACTTTGGATTTCATTCATTCATTGTTGCACTTTTCTCCCCTCCCAACCCTTCCCCCCCGTATACTACCCTTTTGGAAAAGTAAAAGAAAAATTATTTCATTGTTTTACAATCCCTCCCTCCAGGTCCACTCCACTATGCAGCCTTCACTCTGGACTCCTGTCATGACAAAAATACCTAATCACATATCCCTTTTAGCAGTTTTCTCCCTTATCTGTTGCAGTGCAATATACATTATTAAACCCATGTTTCTCAGTTTCCCCCCAACTCTGAGGTCAGTCCTGTTTTACAACAGTGTCATCATGCAGTATTTGTCCTTTTGTGACTGAGATACTTCACTCAGCATAAAGTCCTCCAGAGTCACCCATTTTTAATAATATTGCGTGAGTTTCTTGTTTTTCAGTGCAGCGTAGTATTCCATTGTGTGAATATACCACAGCTTCTCTATCCATTCGTTTGTTGATTGGCACTTAGGTTGTTTCCATCCCCTTGCTATTGTGAACAAAGCCGTGATAAACATGGGTGTGCATATATCTGCCTGGTTGGCAGTTATGGTTCTTTAGAGTATATTCCTATTAGTGGAATTTCTGGGTCAAATGGTGTCTCTATTTGCAACTTTTTGAGAAAGCACCATACTGCCTTCTACAGTGGTTGCACCAGCAGTACAACTTCTTATCACTTGGCTACCAGAGCTCACTTACTTGACCTTTGGTATTTAATATCAGAACCAGGCCAACTATACAGCTAAGAATTAAAGTGCTCGTGTGTGAGTACTGGAAAATTGTTTTCTTATTCATTCATTTCGCCTGTTAATGCATTCAGCATATATTTACTGGCTAGTTCTTACCCTTTCTCAACTCTATCTGATGCATCTCTCAGATCTAGCCCCCAGGGGAGCTACAACTCCCCTCAGAAGAACTGATGGCGTCTAGTCTGACCGGGTGATGGATGAGGGAGCTTACCCTACTAGTCGTTAGTCATTTGGAAATTTTCTACACTACTTACACCTGCGGATGAGGTGGCTGAACAAAGACCTGTTAGTATTTAGTTAACGCTGAAACAGCTTTTCACAGCCACCTTTGCTCTCCCCCCATCTGTTGGGAATGTGCCCTCCTTCTCGTGGAGGTCTTAACTAGCAAACTGGAACCTGATTTACTTAAAGGAAGACTCAGTTCTTGGACTGACTTATATTGCTGACTGTGCTTTGCTGCACTATTCCTGCAACAACTCTCCCATGTTTCTGATGCCTTTAGTATCACTACAGCCTTTGCTTGTAAAGTGTGGCTCTCTTCCTGTCCTCACTGTGCATCTCTGTGCATGTCTCCAGTTGAACTGGCATGGCTACACCTCTCCATATTGGTTATCACACACCTTCTCTGGGCCTTGATCTTTACCTGGGTCCCTCATACCACATAATGCTCTGAACTTGCAGTGTGGGACTGAGATACTGCTGTGGAAGCAATATGATTTATGTCAGAGAGAAAGAATGCCTAATACATGCATGATCGATGAGTGAACATTTTAGCTGATAAAGGGAGTGATACATGGTGGAAGTAGCCAGTAGGAGCAGCTGGTTCTATCTGGAGAAGTCGGGAAATACTTATCAGAGGTGATATTTGAGCAGTCTTAAAGGATAAGCAGGAATTAGCTAGGTAGACAGTAGGAGAAAGAGAATCCAGTCAAGGGAATAACTTGCATAAAAGCCTGAAATGTTCTTAAAGAAAATGTGAGAAATGTGGCCTGAATGGGAGAAAGGGAATGTCTTACTTGATGATTCATGAGTAGAAGAAGCCAGAGAAGTAAACAGAGGCCTACTCATGAGGGCTTTCCTAAGGAGCTTAAACTCCCAAGGCTGGGAACAAGTGAAGGGTTTTCAATAAACCATGCTATGATCACATTTGTACATAAGAAAGATGAGACACATGGCTGTGAGGGAATGGATTATCTCATTTCCCTCTAGCATTTCTGAAAGGCAGGCAAGACAGACATTGTCTCTTCTTTATACCTTAGAACGCAAGTAAGGCCTGAGAGGTTAAATGCCAGGAAGGAAGAAGACCTAGGCTTACTTGGCCTCTTAGCGCTGAATTTCTTTGTCCTGGGCACATTGCCATTGTCAGCAGAGTCTTATAAGAGCTGCCTTCAGCTGAAGAGTAGGTGGATGTTGACAGGAGTGATAGGAAGCAAACGGTCATTGATACAATCTCATTGAGGGAGTGCAGCCCTGGGATTTTGTGGCCTGTGGTGTTCAGTCTACTGACCTCTGTGCCAAAGCACAGGCACCACAATGCAGTAGGAAGCCTTTAGCTCCAAGCTCTACATTGCCTGGAGAAAACCCATTCATCACTGTCTTACTCATTAATTCAGAGCAGCGTCTGCTGCCTGATACTGGCATTTGTCAGTGACTTGTTTCCGGAAGCCCCTGCTCCTCAAGGTTGGTCAGCCCTGTGATCACCAGCCCCAGGCTGAGCCCTGGCAGCCAGAGGCAAGTCCTTTTTCTCTCTGCATTTGATAAAACAAAATAGCTTTATTTTTAAAAATACAGATAACGTGTTGCAGCCAGTTAAGAGCACAAGCTTAGTCTCAGGGCTACCGCTTAACCATCTATGAAAGTAATTTGAGTGTCTCTGAATTTCCTTCTCTCTAAAACAATACAGGCCATTTTAGACTTTGTTCATTTAGACAGAAGGAGATTGCTGAAATGATTTAAATGTGGTAATATTTATAAAGTCCCTTTGTTTGACACCTGGAACTTATACATCCTTACTTATGGTAACTTTAATTCCTATTATTATCTTTGCTACCATCACAATTAAAAATACCTGGACAAGAGAAAGCAGAAGAAAACCTACTTTATAATCTTATTATCATAGTGAGGGAGCTTTGGTGAGCTCATACCCAAAGGTATGAGGTTCTAATCCACTAGCTACTCCACAAGAGAGATGTGCAGTCACTTCTCGTATGATTATCTGCCTCTGAAAACCCAGTGGAGAGTCAGGTATGGGTTGGTTCTTACTCTACAGTACACAACAAATAACAACAACCAGCATGATGCAGCTGACCGATGTATTTCCATTATCACATTGCTCATTCCTGTCTTTTAACATCCTTTAAAGATTTAGGTAGCTGCAGGCCTTTATCCTAGACTGAAAGTGTTGGAGGGCTGTGCTGTACTGTTGATGTTCCTAATATCTAACTTGTTATGTGCTGTCGAGTTGGACTGACTGACCCTGCATTGCATTTTCAGAGGCTTTAAATCGCATGAGAGGAGATTGCCCAGCTTTCTGTCCTGGAGCAGCTGGTGGATTTGAACGGTATGCTTTATGATCGGTAGCACAGCTTTTTACCTCTAGGACACCAGAGTTCCTGCTCGTGACAGACAGATGCTTAATAAAGCTCATGTTTAGAAAACTTAGCTTTATGTTATTAATCCTTATGTTATTGATCCTTTTTCTTTCCCCATTTATAATAAAGCTTTGAGATTTTGCTCATTTATTTTCACTTATTTGATGCAATACCAACCTGTCTCAACAGTACTGACAAGGGTATGAGTTAAAAAGCTGGACCAGAGTTCACTGGTGAGAGATCCCCACAGGATGTATGTAGGTGCACAAACGTGACCAACTTTCTGTCCGTCTCCCTAGGAGTTCCATCTCTGGAATATTCCTCAGTTGTCATCTCTGTGGACAGAAAGAGGATGTTGGTTTTATCTTTTGGGGAAATCTTTTACCTTAACTTTCAAGGACCTGTGCTAAGAAACTTTGAGCTTTAAGTAATTTTCCCTGGGAAAGAATGAAAAGCTCCAGGGAAAAATGTTTGTGAGAATTGAGGCAATCAAAGTGCATCTAGACTTTGTTTTGACAAGCACTGGCTCGGACACTTGAGATAGGTTCTTTCCTCTCCCTGGACCTCAGTTCTCTCTTTGTACTGTGGAAAGATTGGAGTAGATGACTGCAAAGGCCCTTTCATGCATTGTCATTCCATGAGTACCTGCATCCTTCTCGCCAGAAGGAAAAGTGAGCATGCATCTCACACAATGCTTCTCCAGAGTCTAGGGTTCCTTTTAATTAGCACTCAGGGAGCCATTTGTTCATTTATGTTCTCAGTCACTTCCTCTTCCTAACAGTGGGGCATGTGGAGCCTGAAAAGCAAGATGTCTCTCACTGAATGGAAATCCTGTATTCAGAACCCCAAACAAATGTCTTTTATGTGCTAGGCTTTGGTTATCTATAAACTTTGTTTTTTCAGTTATTCTCTCATTTAACTGACTAAGTCCCAGGACATCTGTGTAGTACAGAGGTCAATAAGAGCTGCAAGTTGCACATACTCTAATCTGTCAAGTGACAAGATAGTGCTAAAAGGGAAGTTTAGATCAGGTACATGTGAAAGGAGTGCTTGTGTCTACCTAGAGTCAACAGAGCAGTCTCAGTGGACATTTCACACTGAGATTTTAAATTATGAATAGACATTTAATGGATAGGTAGTCGAGGAGAACACATTTGGGGCAGGGGAACAAAAAGCATATGCAAAAAAACCTCTGAAGTGTGAGAGAATAAATCATGCTATGGCGGGTTAAAAAGTGGAAGTAATAATGGGGAGAAGAGGGAAACTCAGACATTTATCCTTACACAAGGCTGTTTATATTGAATTCTTTGCTTACTTTTAGCAGCCCATGTGAGAGAGATAATCTTACCAGTTCAGTTTTCAAAAAACTTTTCTCTTTATTAAATACAAGAGGATTTAAAAAAAAATCACTCATGGTCTCACTGCTTAAAGATAACTAACAACTTGGTGTCTTTCCATTCAGTGCCTTTTTGCTTGTTTTACTTTTATTCTAGACAATTATACATACAATTAATTGTACATGCATTGTAATTATATGGTCTTAGCCTAATATGTTCAAGTTGCTCTGAAGGAATTGGCAAAAAACAAGGCTCCAGGAGTTAATGGCATACCAATTGACATATTTCAACAAACAGACGTTGCCCTGAATGTGCTCACTAAGCTGGGCCAAGAAATCTGGAGGATAGCCAGCTGGCCAACTGACTGGAGAAGATCAATATTTGTTCCTATTCCAAAGAAAGGTGGCCCAATAGAATGCGGAAATTATCAAACATTATCATTAATATCACATGCAAGCAAGATTCTGCTGAAAATTATTCACAAACGATTGAAGCAATATGTCAACAGAGAACTGCCAGATGTGTAGGCTGGATTTAGAAGAGGTCATGGTACTAGGGATATTATAGCTAATGTTAGATGCATCCTGGCAGAAAGCAGAGATTACCAGAGGAATGTCTCTCTGTGCTTCATTGACTATGCAAAGGCTTTTGACTGTGTGGACACAACAAGCTATGGCTGACTCTGAGAAGAATGGGAATCCCAGAACATTTGATTATGCCTACACGAAACCTATACTTGGACCAAGAGGCAGCCGTCAGAACAGAGCAAAGAGACACAAATCCAGAAGGGCGTCTGTCAGGAATTCATTTTGTCTCCATACCTTTTCAATCTGTATGCAGAACAGATCATCCAAGGAGGAATGTGGCATCAGGATTGGTGGAAGAGGCATCAACAACCTGCGTTATGCAGATGACACAACCCTGCTTGCTAAAACTGAGGAGGACCTGAAGCACTTGTTGCAGAAGGTCAAGGACTGCAGCCTTCAGTATGGATTGAAGCTCAACATCAAGAAAACAAAGATTCTCACCACTGGGCCAATTAGCAGCATCAGTACGGATGGTGAAGAGATTGAGATAGTTAACAGTTTTAGTTTACTTGGCTCCACAGTCAACACTCTTGGTAACAGCAGCCAGGAAATCAAGAGATTAATTGCATTGGGAAGTCAGCTCTAAGGGACCTCTTAAGAGTACTGAAGAGCAACGATGTCAGGCTAGAGACCAAGGTGTGCCTGATCTAGGCTATAGTCTTCGCAGTTATGTGCTATGCATCAGAGAGTTGGGACAATGACTAGGGATTATAGAGAGAGAATTGATGCCTTTGAGCTGTGGTGCTGGAGAATAGTGTTGAATATACCATGGACTGCTAGGAGAAAAAAACAGGTTTGTCCTGGAAGGGTGAAGCCAGAATGCTCCTTGGAGTTAAGGATTCTGAGGCTTCGTCTGACATACTTTGGGCATGTTGCAAGGAGGGACTGGTCCTTCAAGAGGGACATCATGTTTGGGAGAATGGAGGGACGGTGCAGGAGAGGAAGACCCTTGATGAGATGGATCGACTCTGTGATTGGGGTGGTGGGAATGAGTGTGTCAGAGAAGGCGAGCCTGGCACAGGATAGAACGGCGTTTAGGGCTCTTTTACATAGGGTCACCATGACTTGCAAGTGACTCGATGGCACATAACAACAACAACCACCACCACCTAATATGTGGTATCCTTATATATGGCATCTCTAACTTTTTTCTTGAATTTGTAAAAAATAAATGTAATTATAAAACATAAAATGTACTGATTGAAATATCTCTATTTTTAAATTTTTCTGATATAACTTATTGTCTTTCTTTTTACAGATCTCTTGTGGCTCAGAGCATAATCTGGCAGTGATCGGTAAGTAGTGCTTACGTTGCAAACCATCTTCATTCTGATACTAATTGGGAGAATTTAAGGGTGTTGATTAACTATGGGGGATGGGGAGATGTGTGGACATGTGCACGCAGAGGGTTCAGAACAAGTTCTTGGAAATAGAAGCCTTTGGTTGACCAAGAGTTGATTAGAAGCGCCTTTTAAATTTATTTTTTAATCTTTATAATTTAGCATCTTTTTTAGCTGCTGGCCTCCCTGCTTTAGCCAGTGACATTTGAACACATTGAAGATCTCATAGGCTGAGTGCATCTTGGGTAGAAAGCCACACGTGAGAGGAGGGGTGGGATTGAGCTGCTTTTCATCCTTAGTAAACTCTTTTATACCAAGTTCTATCCTTTTGATATGGCTCCTTCTTGGGAAATAACAGAGATTTGCTCACAGCCCTCATCACTTTATAATTTTTGGCCACTTAGAAATTTCCAGTTGAATCTACACCTCTGGTTCACTGAAGCTTTCTCTTATTTGACCATGGATAATTAAGGTTCTGTGCTTTTATAATTAGGCCTATGAGTAATTCCTTAAAGAAGCCTTCTTGTTATTTCTACAAGTAGACTCAGTCTCCATTTCTTGGTATATGGAAAAGGCTGCCTCTGTCTTATAGTGCCAGACTGAATGAATTCAACACAAGCTCCCACTAACTGGCAGTTAACCACATTGGGCAAGGTACTTCACAGCTCTGTGCCTCGTTTTTCTTTTCTTTAAGACGGAGAGAGCAAAGTGCCTATCTCATAGGTTGTTGTGAGGGGTAAGTGCATTAATGCACATAATGCATGTAGAACAGAGCTTATTGTTGGTGCCATCCACTTGACTGTGACTCACTCTGACTCTGTGTGAAACAGAATGAAACCCTGCCTGATTTTGCAGCATCTTCACAGTATCTACTGGATTTGAGCCCGTTGTGACAATCACTGTGCTAGTCCGTCTCTTTGAGGATCTTCCTCTTTTTCACAGACTCTACTTTTCCTAATATCATGTCTTTCCTAAGGACAGGTCCCTCCTAATAACATGACCAAAGTATGTGATGCAAAGTTTCAACATCCTCGCTTCTAGGGAGCACCCTGGCTACACATTTTCAAGGAAAGATTTGTTTGTTTGGCAGTCCATGATAATGTATATATATTCAGTACTCTTTGCCAACCCCGCGATTCAAAGGCATTTGCTCATTGGTCTTTCTTATGTATTGTCCAGCTTTCCCCATGATATGATGAAGCTAGTTAATCATATCATGACTTGGGTTAACTATACCTGAGTCTTGACAGTGTTATTCCTTGCTTTTTATCCCTTTAAAATGGTACGTGGCAGCAGATTTGCACAATGCAGTATGTTATTTAATTTTTTTACTATTGCTTCCATGAATATGTATTGTGGATCTTAGTAAAATGAAATCACTGACGTCAGTCTTTTCTCTATTTATCATGGTGCTGTTTTACTGGTCCAGTCATAACAATTTTTGTTAACTTAATGTTGAGTTGTAATATACATTTAAGGATATAGTTCTTGATCTTCAGTCAGTGCTTCAAGTCTGTTTACTTTCAGAAAAGTAGATCGTGTTCTTGTTATGTACCATTAAGTCAGAACTGACTCATAGGTGACCTTTTAGAGGTTTTTCAGAGGCAGTAACTCACACGGAACGAGATTACCCATCTTTCTCCTGTGGAGCAGCTGGTGGATCCGAACCATGTGTCTTTGGGTTGACAGTGCAATTCCTTTCCAGTCAGCCACCAGAACTCCCTACTAAGGTTGTATTATTTGCTTATTTCAGGTTATTTATGAGTTTTCTTGCAATACAGATGCCAAATTCTTCTTTATATAGTCCAGTTTCTTAGACTATTTGCTCAGTATACAGACTAAATAGATGTGGTGAAAAGATACAACTCTAATACAAAGTTTTCCTAATTTCAAATCATGTAATATCTCCTAGTTTTATTTGAACAACTACATTTTTGGTCTGTCTGCAGAGCATGATTGCAATTAAATGTTCTGGAATTTCTATTTTTTGCAATGTTATATATCATTTGTTATGATCCACACATCTAATGCCTTTGTCAATAAAACACAAGTGAACATCCTTTTGGTGTCCTCAGCTTTTCGTCAAGATCCATCGGACCAGCATTGGTATCCTCTACATCTTCATCTGAATCTACTTGACTTTCTGGCAGTTCTCTGTCCATGTACAACTCCTGCCATTTTTAATTCTCCTCAGAAAGATTGTATGTATGTACGATATTAATGATACTGCTGAATAATTTATGCACTCTGTTTTTAAATGGCACAAATACAAATGCCTTCTAGTAAGTTGGCCAGGTCCCTGCTTCAGACTTTCTTGGTGTGGATGAGTGAGCATGTTCAGCTCAGTATACACATGTTGAAACATCTCACTTGGTGTTCTAGCCATTCCTGGAGCCAGTCTTTTGCCGATTCCTTCAATGCAATTCAGTACTATTGGTTCTTGATCTTGCGCTGCCTCCTAAAATGACTGAGCATGGACTAATTCTTTTTGGTAGAATGACTCAGTGTATTTTTTCCTATCGTCTTCTGATAAATCCTGCATCATTTAATATTTTGTCCATATGATCCTTCAGTATTGCAATAAGATGTGAGGGGTGTTTTCTTCAATTCTTTCACGTTTAAAAATACTAAGTATATTCTTCACTTTTGGTTTTCTAATTCCAGGTTTTCGCACATTTCACTAACATACTTACTTTGTATTCTTGTGCTATCCTTTGAAATCTTCTGTTCAGCTCTCTTACTGTGTCATTTCTTCCTATCCTCATAGCTTCTCTACATTTATGATCTTTTGCTTTCTTCATCAATTATATCTTTGATACCACCCACAACTCATCTGCTTTTCAATGCATCAGATCTGTTCTTGAGATGGTTTTTAAATTCAGGTGGGATAAACTCAAGGTTGTGTTGTATACTTGAGTAATAGTTATTTTAACAGGACTTCCTTATATATATATGGATAGTATCCTGTCACCCACAGCATTGTACTTCAAGATAGATCCTGAAATGTTCTTTTTGACTGTAAATACAGCACCATTCTTCTTAAATTCGTCATTCCCAGCATAACTGATTATATGATTGTTTGAATCAAAGTGGTCCATACCAGTCCATCTTAGTTCCCTAATGCTTTTGATCATTTGCTTCCTATGCATCTGAAAGTTGGACAGTGACTAAAGAAGACAGATAAAGAATTGATGCCATTGAATCATTGTGTTAAGAAAAAGTACTAAGTATCCCATGATCTGCCAAAAGAAACTTAGAGAAGGTTACAAGCAGCTTCCTCTTTAAAAGAAAAGATGATGAAACTTCATCTCAGATACATTGGGCATGTTGTCAGGAGGGACTGGTCCTTGGAAAAGGACATCATGCTGAGAAAGGTGGAGCATCAGTGAAAGAGAAGAAAACCCTCAACAAGATGGACTGACACAGCGACTGCAACAATGGGCTCAATCATATCAGAACTCATTAGGATGGTGTGTTCAGTCAGTTCTTGAGCTGGCCTCTGAGTCCAGGTGGGATATACTCGAGGTATATGTGTGATTGATAATCTGTTCCATAGTGGGCTCCTGGCCTTATCCTGACTGATTATATTGAACTTCTTCATCATCTCTTTCCATAGATATAATAAATTTGATTCATCTGTATTCCTTCTGGTGAGGTCTATGTTTATAGTTGTCATTTATGGTTCTTTAAAAAAATTATTGATCATATAAAATTCTATCATGTGTCCTCCATCCTGATTTCCATCACCAAAAGCATATTGTCTGACTTTCAATTTTTCTTATGTCCAAGTTTTGTGTTCCAATTACCAGTTATTATTAATGCATTTTGATTGCAAATTCTATCAGTTTGACACTGCAGAAGTTGGTAGAAGTCTTCAGTTTCTTTATCTTTGTCTTTAGTAGTTGGTATAGAAACTTGAATAATGTTGTTATGTGCCATCAAGTCGCTTGCGACTCAAAATGACCCTGTGTACAACAGCACTAAACCTTGCTTTATCCTGTGCCAATCTTATTGTCCCTGATGCACCTACCCCCATTACCACAGTGACTGAATCAGTCCAGCTCATCAAGAATCTTCCTCTCTTGTGCTGTCCCTCCAACCTCCCTAGCATGATGTCACTCTTCAAGGAATGGTCCCTCCTTGCAACATGTCCAAAATAGGTCAGACGAAACTTCAGAATCCTTGACTCCAAGGAGCAGCCTGGCTTCGCCCACTTCAGGAAGAACGTGTTTGTTCTCTTAGCAGTCTGTACTTTTCTCCAACACCACATCTCAAAGGCCTCAATTCTTCTATCATCTCTAGTACTTGTCCAGCTTTCTGATGCATAGCAAGTAATCACAAAGACCGTGGCCTGGATCAGGCACACTTTAATCTACAGACTGACATCATAGATCTTCAGTACTTCGGTGAGGCCTCTGAAAACAGACTTTCCCAATGCAATTCCACTCTTGATTTCCTGGCTGTTGGTACTAAGAATGTTGATTGTAGAGCCAAGCAGGCTGAAGATATTAACAGTCTCAATCTCTTCACCATCTATCATGATGCTGCCAGTCAGCCCAGTGGTGAGAATCTTTGTTCTCTTGATGTTGAGCTTCAATCCATATTGGAGGCTGCAGTCCTTGACCTGCAGCAAGTGCTTCGGATCCTCCTCAGTTTCAGCAAGCAGGATTGTGTCATCTGCATAACTCAGGTTGTTGATGAGTCTACCTCCAATCCTGATGCCACATTCCTCCTCATAGAGCACAGCCTCCTGGATAGTCTGTTCTGCATATAGGTTGAAAATATTTGGAGATAGGACACATCCTTGGCATATACCCATCCCAATTTTGAACCATGCAGTGTTTCCTTCCTCTGTTCTGACGACTGCCTCCTTGTCCAAGTATAGATTTTACATAAACACAATCACGTGTTCTGGGATTCCCATTTTTCTCAGAGTCAGCCACAGTTTGTTGTGATCTACACAGTCAAATGCCTTTGCATAATCAATGAAACACAGATAGACATTCCTTTGAATAATAGTTATAATAAAAACTCTTCCTTACATGTGTAGGGACATTATCCTATCACTAACAGTTTTACACTTAAGGATAGATCTTGAAATTTCTTTTTGTCTGTGAATGTGAAGCCATGCTTTTTAAATTTGTCATTACCAGCATATGATTATCTGATTCATAATGGCCAATACCAATCCATTTCAGCTTAATACTACTACTACTATCTAGTAATGCTGAGGGTATTGGTATTTATGTGTTCCATTTCATTTTTGTCAAACACAAATTTTCCTAGTTTATATATTTTGTTAATTCCGTGTTCCAGCTATTATTGACTGTTTCCAGTCATTTCTCCTCATTTTGAGTTGTGCCATGTCTTTGTTATGAGGCTGTCTACTTTGAGGAGGGAGCTCTGTTAACTTAGTGGTAAGGAGTTGTGCTACCAATCCATAAGCACATGATTTGAATCCACCAGTTGCTCCATGGGAGAAAAAAGGACAATCTCTTCCTGTGCGTTATGTTGTTGTTGTGGTTGTTATATGCTGTCGAGTCGTTTGCGACTCATAGCGACCCTACTATGTACAACAGCCCTAAACTCTGCTCTGTCCTGTGCCAATCACACTGTCTCTGACACACCCATCCCGATTACCCCAGTCACTGAATCAATCCACCTCATAGAGGGCCTTCCTCTCCTGCACCGTCCCTCCACCCTCCCAAGCATGATGTCCCTCTCCAAGGACCTGTCCCTCCTTACAACATGTCCAAAGTATGTTAGACGGAGCCTCAGAATCCTTGCCTCCAAGGAGCCACCTGGTTTAACCCTCTGTAGGATGAATCTGTTTGTTTTCCTAGCAGTCCATGGTACCCTCAATACTCTTCTCCAGAACCACAGCTCAAAGTCATCGATTCTCCTTCTATCCTCCTTAGTCATTATCCAACTCTCTGATGCATAGCAAGTGATAGCAAAAACCATAGCCTGTATCAGATGCACCGTAGTCTCCAGAGAGACACCATTGCTCTCTAACAAGGTCCCTAACAGCAGACTTTCCCATGGCAATACGTCTTTTAATTTCCTGGCTACTGGTGCCAAGAGTGTTGACTGTGGAGCCAAACAAACTAAAGCTGTGAACAATCTCAATCTCTTCACTATCCATCCTGATGCTTCCAATTGGCCCAGTGGTGAGAATCTTTGTCTTCTTGACATTGAGCCTCAATCCATATTGGAGGCTGCAGATGCAGGTTATATACATGGATTTCACCTGATGGTATGCATAGGGATCAGATCGATTACATCTGTGGAAAGAATCGCTGGAGAAGCTCAATATCAGCTGTGAAAACTAGGCCAGAAGCTGATTGTGGTACAGACCACCAACTTCTCATATGCAAGTTTAAGCTGAAGCTGAGGAAAATGAAACCAAATCCACAGGAACCAATATATGACTTTGAGTCTATCCCACCTGAATTTGAGAACCATCTCAGGAACAAGTTTGAGGCCTTGAACACTAACGAGCGAAGACCAGATGAGTTGTGGGAGGATATCAAAGGTATCATCCAGGAAGAGTGCAAACGGTCATTGCAAAGACGGAAGAGGAAGAGAAGACCAAAATGGATGTCAGAAGAGGCTCTGAAAATGGCACTGGAGTGCAGAGAAGCCAAAGCAGAAGGAAGAATTCAAGATACTAAAGAGTTGAATAGAAGATTTCGAAAGGCAGCACGGGATGACAAAGTAAAATATTACAATGAAATGCACAAGGAGTTGGAGTCAGAAACTCAAAAGGGCCGAACTCGTCCAGCATTTCTTAAGCTCAAGGAATTGAAGAACAAATTCAAATCTCGAGTTGCTATAATCAAGGATGCTTTAGGCAGAATATTAAATGATCCAGAAAGTATTAAAAGAAAATGAAAAGAATATACTGAGTCATTGTATCGAAAGGAATTGGCAGACACAGAAGAATTTCATGAAACAACATATGAGCAAGAGCCCATAGTGATGAAGGAAAACGTTCAAGCTGCTTTGAAGGAAATAGCAAAAAATAAGGCTCCAGGAATAGATGGTATACCAATTGACATATTTCAGCTAACTGATGCTGCCCTGCATGTGCTCACCAAGTTGTGTCAAGAAATCTGGGGAACAACCACCTGGCCAACTGACTGGAAGAGATCTATATTTGTTCCCATCCCAAAGAAGGGTGACCTGTGTGATATATTGCCTCTGAAAACCTACTGTAGAGTGAGCTGTGAATCAGTTCCACCTTGATGGTATATATAACAACTACTGCTTTGAGGAGGCAGCTCTTCCCCAGTCATATTTTAAGTCCTTTCCAACTTAAGGACCTTTTCTTCTGGCTTTGTATCAGATATTGTTCTGGTGCTATTCATGGCATTTTCAAGGTCCATTATTTCAGAATTGAATGGACAAATTTATTTCATAGACTGTCTTAATCTAGAAGTTTTGCCAAAACCTATCCACCATGAATGACCCTGCTGGTATTTGAAATCCCAGTGGCATAGCTCCCAGCACACAGCAGCAACACTGCAAGCCACCACAGTACAACAAACTGACAGACAAGTGATGAGAGGAGAGCTTAGTTCTTAGTAAGTAGTTCAGAAATGTTAGTTGTAATTACGTGGTATTGTTTCAAGTAATTGTCCTCTTTGGGGCTTTATTTCCACCATCTATAAAATGAAAAGGCTAAAATAGAAATCCACTGTTCCTTTCAGCTCTGATATTTGAGCAGTATTACAACTCCATTACTTTCTGCCTTGTACAGTAATTTCGGTTCTTGTCTGTCTCCTATCCAGCTTCTTGGGCTTCTGAAGGGCTATGCCCCTGTTTCCTTCCTATTTATGATACCCAGAGTAGTGTCTGGCTTTCCTCAGAGACACTAGCACCCTTTTCTGAACTGAACTAGACTAGCTCAAGCCGCCTGGGGTGGCATCAGTTAGATGCATGCACCCTTTGTAGGTCCAAGAGTATTGTGCACAAAAGCAAATCAAGGACAACAGAGGAAGGAGGCTACCAGTAGAGGGAGTGGAGAGTGAAGAGCTAGAGTGAGAGGAGTAAGAAAATGTAACAGCAAACCTGCATTCTCCCTCCCCCTTCCCAACTCCTTTGCAGCAGTACCAGCTACTTTATACCGGAACTGCTGCAGCCTGGGAGTAATTAAGACAAACTAATCAAAGACTCAAAGGCAGTGCCTAGGATGTTGTTGCTGCTGCTGTCACAGGACTGGGAGAGATTGGCTTCCTCTGGGACTGGCACAATCAAGAAGATTTCATGCAGTCTAAATACGTGAAAGCGAAGTTTAGATGAAGGAATGAACCAGAGGCAGCCTGGGGTTGTGGAAGAGCTCAGGCTCTGCTGGCAGATGCCTGGATGCAAGCTGGCTCTGTCCCCCAGTTTATCTTTCCTTCCTGATCTGTGCGACGGGGACCCTACTCCACCTTGCAGGATTGTTAGGAGGATTAAGTATATGAAGCACCTGGCACATAGGGAAAGCACACAAAATGTTGTTACATATGAAATCTCAAGATGAGCTAATAATTTGCTAACAGAATTGCTCTGTTGGGAGAATGAGTTGGTAAGGTCTTGGAAAGGTGGGTCAAGCAGTAACCCAGAGAGGAAGCCTAAGAAGCAAAGGAAGAGCAGGGCGTGATTGGGAGCTTTTTGCAGGCAGACCTGCAGTTTTCTATTTTATCCTCAATGCTTGACCTGGCTCACAGTCTAGTGAATGAACTTGTCCAGAGCAAAACAAGCAGGTGTAATCATCATAAGATTCTGTGCATGTCTCCTGCCTGTGAGCTGGGAGCCACCTGAAACTCCCTGCCACTGGAGGAATGAGACCTGCAGTGGGTGTCCTGCAGGGTACAGGCTTTCTTTGCAATAAGAAAAAGAAGCAGCTGCCTGTGAGCCCTGGCAGGAGACCAGCAGGAGAGAGACAAGCTGGAGGAGGGGATGAGTTCCTCCCAGCTTAAAGCTGTGTTCTTCATAGCCAGGTCCGTCCTGCCAGCAACCTTACTGCCACTGATTAGAATGATTTCTCTGCCTCTGGTCTCATTCAGTCCCCGAGTTTCGGTCCCTCAGTGCCTGGTGCTGTCACCATACATGGCAGGTATAGAGAGATACAGTAGATACAGAATAGATTAGATGAGAATATAAAGAAACTAAATTTAAGCAGCTTTGTAATCCAAGAAATATGTGACAGACAATTGAAAATGGAAAAGGAGTTATAGAGTAGGGTAAAAGGCTGTAACTGAGAACTTAACTGTATTTCAAGTATTGGGCACAACTCCAGGAAGTTTATTTGCTGTGCCTGTCTTATAGAGAAGAACACTGAAATTCAAAGGTTAAACAAATTGCCTAAAGATTGTTGTTGTTGTTGTTGTTATGGGCAATCAAGTCAGGAACTGCTGACTCTTTAGCAGTTTTCAGAGGCTGTAAATCACATGGGAGGAAATTCCCTGTCTTTCTTCCACAGAACACATGGTGGCTTTGAATTCTTTGCATTTAGGGTGGCAACACAAGTCTTCACCATTTGGCCACCAGAACCCCATAAGTAATGGTAAATATTAGAGCTGTCTGTATGACTCTGAAACTTGCTCTTTTCACTATAGTATATCGTAGGCCTGAGGCAGTGTGGGCAGTGTTCAAGGGGAAGACAGACACTGGGTCCAGCTGCCTGGAGTAAAATTCTCCTTACTGCTGATAAACTCTATAACTAACTTGGTGGAAAGCTTAACCTCTCTGTGCCAGGCTCACTTTGTTTTAATATCATAATGTGTGAACTCATAACATCATTATGTAAAGAATCCAAATGGCACACGGTTCGAGTCCACCAGCTACTCTGCAGAAAGATGGACAGTCTCCTCCCAAGGAATTTAACTGCCTCTCAAAACCCACTGGAGGGTCAGCAATGGATCAGTTCCATCTCAATGGTACAGAACAACACTATATAAAAATAAATCCACACAATTTGGTGTTTCCTCAAAAAGCTGAACACAGAAATTCCATATGACCTAGCTATCCCACTGCTTAGATTATACCCTGAGAAAATTAAACTAAGACACAAATGGAGATTTGTACACCAGTGTTTATACAAGTGTTATTCACAATTGCAAGAATATGGAAACAGCCCATATGTCCAACCACAATCAAATGGATTGAGAAACTGTGGTACATACACATGATGGAATACTATGCAGCAGGCAGGAGAAATGATCACTAAAATTACTATATAACTTGGGAGGGACTGGAGATTGTTATGCTACGTGAACTAACTCAGTCCCAGAAGGATAAATACTGTATAAGACCATTATTGTAGAAATAGAAAGATAACTAGTAAAACAGGTATGAAGATCCAAGGTGGGGAGGGTAGGAGCAGAGGAGTGAGGACGGGCAGGGCAGTAATCATAGGGTCGCACAATCTGATGGGTTGAGGAATGGGTAAAGGAAATGGGAAAGATTGGGGTGGGGGGGAAACAATGTATATGAACTTTGTAAGTTAACCAGTATAAAATAAAAATTTATATATATAAAAAAATTAAAGCCGCAATAGATATTGGTTGTTACATATATAGAGATTAAAGTTTATTAGCACTTACAGAGATGGGAGGGAGGGGGAATGAAGGATTAACTGACGGAAAATCATACTTACTAAAGATAGGATTGCACAGCCAGTTATTGCAATCACTGTATACTTGTAAAAAGTTGAGTTGGCAAAAGTTATGTGATAAATATACTTAAAGCAGTATCAGAAAGAATAGTTGCTGAGACCGTTTATATACAACCAATACCCTCATAGGATTTGCTTTCTTGATTTGGAGGTTTAAGGCCTTGGATTCATATCCTAGTTAATTACCTAATAACACAGTTCGTGCTTCTTTTCTACCTTCTGGTTCAATATTGCCTGGGATCTTAAAACTTTGCAAGATTTCTGCATTTCCAAAGTGCAAGTGATCCTGGCCAGACCATGATCCTTGAACTTAATCTTCCCCACCTCGTTAGCTCTTCCCTAGAAAGCTCTGAATAAAACGGTTTGATCTCAAAATTTAAAAACAAAACACAGACACTTTGTGAGTAGCTATCAAGGTACAACAACTGATCTTTATTTACCTGGAGCAACAGTGTATGAAGAGTTAAAAATAGGGAGAAGCTAACTGGGGGAGGGGTGGGCAGGGAGAAAAATGCAACAATGAATAATATATGGAAATCCAAAATCTCTGTTAACGTCCATTAAAATTA
>NW_006399859.1:6722627-6763621 GCF_000299155.1 Elephantulus edwardii
AAAATAAAAAATATTTAATGCAAAAAAAAAATAGGGAGAGGCTATGAAATTTGTAGTTGCTGTAACAATTGCCTCCTTTGCCATGAAACTAAAACTGGATGGTGCCCAGCTACCATTACTGAACATTATGGTCAAAGATTCTATAGAAGAGTCCTGATCCAAAGATGGGAGACATGGGTGAGAAATGCAGAAAAGAACTTCATATTTTCATGACCAGACTTTATAGCCATGGAAGATACATGACCTCCTGAAACTGTTAAAACCATTAAACCAAAAATATCCATAAGACTAGCTATGTTTCTCAGCCATTTAGCTGAACTAGTAAAGAATTTCTCCTTTGAACTTTGTGCTCTTTCAAGATCTATGTGGGGTCAAATCAACATTTGTTGTTAGGAAGTCAAGGATGGCTCATAGTGACCCTAGGAAAACAGACCTGAACCCTGTCCTATCCTGTGCCGTCCTCCTCATCTCTGACACGCTTAAGCTCATTGCTGCAGTCCCTGTGTCCCTCTCTAAGGAATTGCTCCTACTAGCAGTATGCCCAAAGTATGTGAGACACAGCTTTATCTTCTTTGCCTCCTAGTACCATTCTGGCTGCTTTTTCTCCAAGACATATCTGTTGTTTGGCAGTCCATGGGATACTCACTACTCATCCCCAACACCACAGCTCAAACGCATCAACTCTTCTGTCGTCCTTATTCATTGTCTAGATCTCAGATGCATAGCAAGTGATTGAAAAGACTGTGGCCTGATTCAGATGCACTTTAGTCTTCAAACAACATCATTGTTTCTCAGCAGTTTATAGAGGTCCCTGACAGCAGAGTTGTCCAATGCAATAAGGCTTCTTATCACCTGGCTGCTGGTACCAGGGGTCCAAGTAAGGTGAAGTTCTTTCTCTATCTGTCGTGATATTGCTTATCAGTTTAATGGTGAGAATTTTTGTCTTTTTGATGTTGAGATGAAATCCATATTAAAGGTTATAGTCCTTGGTCTTCTTCAGTAAGCATTTCAAGCCTGCCTCACTTTCAGTAAGCAAGGCTGTGTTATTTGTATAATGTACGTATGATGAGTCTTCTTCCAATCCTGATCCTATATCCCTCTTAATAGTCCAGCTTCTTGAATGGTTTGCTCAGTTTACAGATTGATTAGGAAAGGTGAAATGATGCAACTCTGAAAGATGCACACCTTTCCTGGTTTTAAACTATGCAGTATTTAAACTAACAATAGTAATTTGAAAGATTAGATAGGAAGTTAGAAGTAGTGTATTTATGTTAATAGAGAAGAACAAATGCAAAGAGGAGTATGAGAATGGCTATGCACTTGAAGAGTGTAACCAGTGTCACATTGTACTTTTAGACACTGTTGAGTTCATGTCCATGTGTGTGTTTCGTGCATTTTCAACAACAGTAAAATAAATTTTTTTAAAAGTTGCTGCTATTATTACAGATGTTATGATTTCAAGGAAGAAAATGATTGTAATATGTTAACTGTTTTTATAGATCCTCAGGTAATTTGTATATATCTGTAAGAATGGGGGTCTTGTTAAAACTGTAGATTCTGATTCAGTATACCGAGTAGAAATGCAGATTATCAGCAGGGGTCAAACTGGAATGAACCAGTTCAAAGCCCTGCTTCATTTGCTTCCAGGTTTCTTTTGTTTTGGAATTCTGTTTGATACTTTACAGTGACGTTTCTCTTGGCCCATTGTGTGTTCACCTAGGACAGGATGGCAGTGGAAGCTCCTGCTTCAGAAAAGGGAAAGACTAGGCATTGTGCTTAGAGGAACTCCAGTGACAACCAAGAAGAAGAGGCCAGGGCTGCCTTGACCAGTCTTTGGGTGTGTGCTGTGTACAAGTCACTCTGCCCCACTGAACCTTGTTCCTAGTCTGTGGAGGAAGCATTACAGAACTCATCCCCAAAAGCTGGTGTGGTGTCAGTTTTGTTTTGTTGGGGTTTTTTGGCACAGAGATGTCAAGAACTCGCGCAGTGCCTGCCACGTAATTGCTCGGCAGGTGCTTGCTCACTTGGCCAGCTCATGAGTTTGCTTTTCCTTCTTGCTATCCAGCCAGGCTTTCCCTCCATACCTCACAGAGACAACAAGCCAGCTCTCTTTTATGTGCATAGGCTGAGATCAGCAGAGGTGGGCTGATGTGGCCACCCCTGGCTCAGAAGACCCCATCTCCCCAGGCCTCACCTCCATGTCTGGCTGAATTGGTTCCAGCTGTTTTGCTTCCCCCAGGAGCGCTTATTCTGGCTTGAATGGGCAATTTGTTTGCCTTCTCTCCTGATGTGCAGTTGTTCAGCCTTCCTTTCCTGCAGAGGAAAAAAAAAGCTGACTGTGTTTCCTCTCTCTCTGCTCTACACAGACCTTGGAAAGGATTTTATTGGTGGCCTTTTCCCGGAGCACTCAGGCTTGCCAGACAGGCATTGTTAAAGGGTTGAATATTTGGCAGGAAAATCCGGGGCCGCCTCCTCCTCCTGCAAGCAAAGCCAGTTCTTTTACCAAATTGGAGCAGTAATCTATGCAAGATTTTTTTTCCCCCATTCCAACGATGGTTTCCAATAGCTGAACCTTTAGATCTTTGTAATATTATGTAGCAGAACATCTGACCTTGGCCTGAAACCCAGCAAAAATAGTGTCATGTAAGAACTTCATTGAGCGAAATAATTCTTTCTTGCCACTGACTGTACGTCAGAGGGGTGATCCCTCAAAACCCTGGAGCCTTGAAGGGAGTTCAGAGGCAGGCACAAACTTGTATGTTCTGGTGTGCAGTGTGATAGACAGGGTGAGAATGTTTTGCCTGTCTCACCCCATTTAATCCTTTACATTATGTTTTGGCACCATTGTTAACCCTGCTTTCGTGACCAGGGAATTTGAAGCTTAGGTTTAGCAGCTTGCCCCACCCAAGAGAACTCAGCATGGTAAGTCTTCAGCCCGGCCTCTGACTTTAGATGCGGCTTTCTTGCAGACTGATGACAGTGTGGCCTGTGTAAAGCCACTAGATAATACTGTCTCTTCTCCAATAGTTCTCCTTGTTTGCAAGGCTTCTGGATATTCAGCCTACATCTCTGCTGCTTCATTTTAAGCAGCTCTGAGTGCCTTATATAATAACCCAGTGAAATCAGTGACATTGTTTTGGAAAGCTAACCTTCTTGGGATTTTTATTTGACCTTTTATGGTCTCTTTCCTCTTCAAGAAAGAAAAATTTACTTGTTTAATTTTTGCATGATTGATACATAGCACAAAACTTAAAAGACATAAAAAGCTTTCAAATGAAAAGTGTATACATATCAATCTAGTTTCTAAACATCCTTGCACCTTGTGTGTAGCTAATGTTTGTTGGTCGTTTTAGCTTCTTCTGTACCCTTCAAGTTTCCTTTTTAATATGCAGTGAATTCTGTGAGAACTGGAACTCATTTGGGGATGCCTTCTTTCCAGGCCTCACAAGGTTTCCACCTTGGACTGCATGTAGTCTTACTATCCTTCTAATGCTCATTTTGGTGGAAAATGATTTCTTTTTTTCTGATAGATTTCTGCTCTATTCATAGTTTCACTGTATGTTGTTGTTGTTGTTGTTGTTAGGTGCCATCGAGTATGATTAAAAGTGGCCTATGAACCACCAACAGAACCCTGCCCTATCCTGCCCCATCCTTTCTGTCTCTGACACTCACTCGAGCTCATTGCTGAAGTCAGCATGTCAGTCCATCTCATTGGGGGTCCTCTTCTCTGTCGCTCACCCTCCACCTTTTCCAGCTTGTTGTCCCTTTCCAAGGAATAGCCTCGCCTAGCTACATTTTCATAGAAGGAAAGATGCCATCTTTGCCTCCAAGGATCACTCTCTTTTGTTTGCAAGACAGGAGACTTGCCCAATGTAATACATCTTCTGATTTTTCAGTCAAGCAACAACACCTGGTACCACGGGTGTTGATTGTTGATCCAAGCAAGATTAAATAATTGACAACCTCAGTCCTTTCTCCATCTATTATCAGGTTGACTGCTGGTCCTGTGGTGAGGACCTTTGTCTTCTTGATGTTGAGATATAATCCATACTGAAGGCTAAATTCCTTAATCTTCTGCAGCTGGTGTTGCATATTCTCATGTTTAGCAAGTAAAGCAGTGTCATCTGCATAATATAGGTTATTGATGAGTCTTCCTCTAATCTTGATGCCAAATTCTTCTTTATAGAGTCCGGCTTCACTAATTATTTGCTCAGCATACAGATTGAATAGGTATGGGGAAAAGATACATACCTTTTCCCTCACCTTTCCTGATTTCAAACCATGCAATGTCCTCTTGCTTGGTTAGGTGTGGATTTAGTATTAGCACAAGTAAGTGTTCTGGGATTCCCACCCTTCTCAATGTGTGCCATAATTTGTTTGATCCACACAATCAAATGCCTTTGTATAGCCTATAAAACACAGACAGTTATCCTTCTGGTATTTGTTTTCCACCAGGATCCATCCACCATCAGCAATAATATCCCTGGTGCTGCAGCCTCTTCTAAAAGCCAGCTTGAACTTCTGGTAGTTCCCTGTCAATGTTGCTGTTGTTATGTGTAGTTGAGTTGACTCTGACTCATAACAACCCTATGTACAGTTGCTCTGAACTCTGCTCTATTCTGAGCCATACTCACTGACTGTGACACACCTACCCTCATTACCCCAGTTACTGTGCCAATCCATCTCATCCAGGGTCTTCCTCCCCTGTGCTGTCCTTCCATTCTTCCAAGCATGATGTCCTTCTTCAAGGACCCATCCCTCCTGGCAAAATATGTTAGACAGAGCCTCAAGGAGACCAAGCTGCTCCTGAAAGCAAGGATTTTGAGGCTCTGTCAGTGTTAGGTGCTGTCACATTGGTTTTGACTATTAGAGAGACCCTGTGTACAACAGAAAAAAAACCCCTTTGCTTAATCTTGCGCCCTCCTCACAGTTGTTTGTCTGTGCTTCCAGTCACTCTCCAGTCCGGAGGATCTTTCTCCTCTGTGTTGACTCTCTACTTTTCCAGCATGATGTTCTTTTCCAGGGACATGTTTTTTTGATATCATATCCAAACTACATGAGACAAAGTCTCATGTTCTTACTTATAAGAAGCATTTGGGCTTTATTTCTACACTTGATCTTAGCCAAAAGGCCAAGAAGTGATTGGGCTTTATTTCTAAGGAGCATTTTTACTATATAAGTGTATAGTGAGATTTATCTTATCCCCTCCTTCGTTTACATAAACAGTAACATACTATACTTTTTAGTACACTTTTTAACACACTTTTTAGTGTCTGGGGTTTTTTTCCTTTAATAATTTATCTTGTAGATATTTTCATATCAGTATAAAAGCCTTCCTAGTTATTTTTCTACAGCTGCATACTATCCAGTGTGCTTAGGTATTTTTTAACCAGTGCCCTGTTAATGGACAAATTTTCAAGGTTTTGTTATTACAAGCAATGTTGTCATAAATTACCTTGTATATCTGCTATGTCATAATTGAGAACATGTACTTTTGGAGTAAATTACTAGAAGTGAAATTACAAAGATTAAAAATGTTTTTATAATTTTACAAGACATGCCAAAATTGGCCTCTACAGAGATTATACCATCCTTCACCTCCATCATCTGCTTCATCTCTTTTCTAACACTAGTATCTTACTGATTTGAGTTTTCATTGAGTGTGTAATAGAGTATCTCATTGTGATACTAATTTTTATCTTCCTAATTAATGATGTTGAACACCTCATCATATGCCTGTAGCCCACTTACACTTTGTTAGCTTCTTGTCAAGTGCCTGTTAGGGCTTTGTCCATTTCAAGTTTTATGTGTCTTATTTAATGATTTGAAGGTATTTTTCATGTTTTATACATTCAGCTTCTCAGTTTGATGTATGTGTTATAAACATCTCTCCCCCATCTTAAGGCCATGTGGTTGGTTAGCAAGCAACCTTACTTCACCTGCTCCCCTGCTTCTCCTTTGCCATGTAACATAACATGTTTACAGACTCCAGGAACTAGTACACGGACATACTTAAGAGGCTGTTACCCACAACAGTCTTTGGCCTATTTTGTTTGTTGATTAGATTGCTGGGGGTTTTATGACCAATTTTTAGGAGATCTTTATATACTAGGGAGATTAGGCCTCTGCTTGTGATTTGAATTGCAAATATGTTTCCCCAGCTTTTTGTTTGTCTTTTGATGTTATTTATGATTTTAAATGTATTATTGTTGTTTTCGTCATAGAAATGTTTTTCTATTACTGCACTTCAGATTTATCCATCTTCTTCTCTATGACCTTTGGGTTTTAAGGCAGAGAAGCCCTCCCAACTCCAGGATATAAAGATTTTCCTTGTGTGTCACTCTAGTGCTTTTATGATTTCACTTTTTTACGTGTCCATCTCTGATCCACTTAGGATTTATCCTTGATAAAATATCAAGTGTGAATTTTACTTCTTTATTTTTCCACATGACTCTTTAGTTGTCTGTTGTTGTTGTTATGTTTCCATCGAGTCACCCGAGACTCATAGTGACCCTGTGTACAACGAAGCCTGCCCTGTCCTGAGCCACTTTCACTGACTCTGACACCTACTCATTGCCCCAGTCACTATATCAATCCATCTCCTCTGGGGTCTTGTTTTCCTGTTCTGTCCTTCCACCCTTCTGAGCATTATCTTCTTCTCCAAGGACAGATCCCTCTTGGCCATGTACCCAAAGTATATGAGACAGAACTTCAAAATCCTAACCTCCAAGGAGAAACTTGGTTTCGCCTTCTCCAAGACAGACCTATTTGTTTTCTTAGTGGTCCATGGTATGTTCAAGACTCTTGTAGTTGTCCAGAAAATACTTCTTGAATTCTCTTTCTTTTTTGCCTGCTTTCTTGGGCCCCAGTACCACCAGAACAGCCCTAAGGCATAAGGAGACAATGACTTGTCCAACGTGGTACATCTAATAAGTGGCACGGAGAACTTTATTGATGTAGTCTACAGGGAGTTGGGTAGCTAGTCCATAGGTCAAGCCTTTCTAGTGGTTCAAATCTACCAGCGACCTCTTTGGAAGAAAGTGAGCAATCTCCCTCTGTGTGAGTAATGGTTTCTGAAACCAAATGAAATATCAACTATGAATGAGTTGGTTCTGACTTGATGGCAATAAATAAGAGAACAAGAGGCAGAGCTGGGACTAAGCTTCGGCCAGCTCCAGCTGCTCAGCAGAGCTGGTGGCTGATTCTCTGGGCGTTTGCTTCCATGCTGTGGCAAGCAGAGAGGAGCTGCTGAGGCAGAGCAGCCTTAGTTCCGAGTTCCCTGTGCTCTGTCCCAGGGTCTGTCACGCTTTGCCCTGGAGTGCTATTTTTGTTGCCTCTACCACACCTGGCCCCTTGGAGCACCATGTTTTCCTCTCTGCGAGAATGTGATAAAATCAGTTGCGTTTGGAAGAGATATTTTACAATGAATGCTGAGATGCTTGCTGAAGATGATAAAGGAGTTGGGGAGAATGGAGGGTAGGAGTGGAGGGGGACACAGAGGTTTATACAAATTACTGACTATTGTCATTTCTGTGTAGTTGTAAACTTTCAGTGCATACCCTTATACCACAAGTTATGTCTTTTTAGCTCTCAATAAAAGTGAATTAAAAAACAAAAACACACAACAAAAAACCTAACACAGTCATTCCTTTAAAAAACTTTCATAGTGGTAAAAAGCTGTTTTGTAATCCCAAAGGCATGCTTTTAGAGCAGCACACAACAACACAGCATCAGTATACAAAACACATTCTACTTCAGAGTTTTTGAGAAAGCACCACACTGCTTTCCATAATGATTGCACCATTTTTCACTCCCACCAGTAGTGAATAAGGGTCCCAGTTTCTCCACAACCTCAACAGCATTTGTTGTTTGCTGTTCTGTCAAATTTTGCTAATCTTACTGGGGTGAGATGGTACATCATAGTTGTTCTGATTTGCATCTCTCTTAGAGCTAGGGATTTTGAACATTTCTTCATGTGTTTGTTTGCCATCTGAATGTCTTTGGTGAAGTGTCTGTTCATATCCTGTGCCCATTTCTCAATTGGGTTGTTTACCTTTGTCTTGTTGTGCTGTTCAAATATTCTATAAATTCTAGATGTAAGTCCCTTATCAGACATGTCATTATCAACTATTTTTCCCAGTCTGACTTCCCTTTTTACCCTGTTGAGGAAGGTTTTGGATGTGCATAGGGATTTTGTTCTTAGAAGGTCCCATTCATCTATTTTATCCTCTCCTGATTGTAACTATGATGAATTTGGATAAAAAGTGAGGAAGTCAGAGTATGTTAGAAGCTGACTTAGGCAGTAAAAGAGCTGAGTTCTGGTCCTGCCTCTGCCAGCCATTCTCTGTCACTCTGGAAGTCACCCTCCCTCTCAAACAGCATCTTCATTAAGTGAATGTGAGAGTTGGACTAGACAGTTTCTAAGGACTGCTATCCTCCTCAATGTCTATCCTCCTGTCTACCAATTGTGGTGCACATCGCAATAGCTTCAAATAGTCTGTACTTACCTTGCATGAAATAGGTGTTTCAGAAATTTAGCAAATGATGAATGCATGTTATATACTGCAGATTCCTCATTCCTTCCCTGCAGCTTACATTTACTTACATCAGGTCTCCTTGCTCTCAAGTCAGAACCTACTTCTAGTTGGTCCTTCATTGGGTTTCCAAGACTATCAGTCACAAAGGAGGAGATTACTTATTCTTCCAAGAAGACACTAGTGGATTTGAACCACCAGAGAGGTATAGACTTTGGGTCTATGGACCACATCACCAGAGTGGCCAGTGCTATGTAGTATGTCATGGAGCATTCTGAAGCTGTGGAGGAATCCAGAAAAATGGATATTATCTCATAGGACTCACAGTTAATGAGAAAGAATATTATGAAAACAGGTGAATTAAGCCTGACTCATAATATGCACATAATAAATAATGAATGCATTAATACAGAGAGTGATAAGAGTTAGTAGAGAAGGTGAAGAGAAAACCAAACAAAACATATTGCCATTGAGTTGGTTTTGACTCCTCGTGACCCTGTGGAGGACTCTGGTGGTGTAGTCTGCAGGGAGTTGTGACTCTCATCTGCAGAAGTCCCACCTCTCAGCCAGTTCACCAGAGAATTCATGGGAGAAAGATGGGCAGTCTCCTCTCATGCCTCCAAAGACCTGCTGGAAGGTCAGCTCTGAGTGGGTTCCAACTCTACAGTGATGAGTTCAGAGTTCACAGTGACCCTGTGGGATAGATTAGAGTTGCACTATAGGATTTGTAAGGCTGTACGTCTTTGCTGAAGTAAGTTTTTGCCTATCTTTCTCCTGTAGAGTGCCTGTTGGGATCGAACCACTGACCTTTTCATTGACAGGCAGATGCCAACCATAGTACCACCAAAGCTCACAGTGAAATGAGTAATTTTTCAGAAAAGATTGAAGAGAGAGCAAGGGTAAAGAACTTCTGCTGAGAAATCAAGGGAGGATGACTAAAGTGTGAGTTGTGATAGAGTCACAAGTGGTTGACCAGCCAGCCAACTTAGACTTGGATAGAGTTGAGTCTCCCGTGGGCATATTGAGGGGTGCTGATTTTATTCTGTGCCTAAAGAACCATTAAATTCAGGAAGAAACTTCACAAGCTGATAAAACTAGCAGAAGATAAAAGACTTTTTTTAAAAAAAGCCTTTGTAGACACTGGAAGACTGACAGGAGTTGAATACCTACTATGTGCTGATACCATTCTAAGCATTTTCAAAAGCTGTCATTTAGTTATTACCTCACAAAGCAGAAAGTAGACCATTAAGAATTTCCCTTATTTTCTACATAAAGGATATAGGGATTCAAATATTCCAATTGACGTCTTCTGACTCTCAGATGCCAGTACTTTCCTCTTCTTCCCGCTGCCTCCAGAGGTCAGGTTTCAGCTAAATTCACATATTAACAGCATAGCTGAGGTTTTGACATGTAGTGACATTGGGAGATGAAACAGCAGAATTTGCATTACTAGTAACACTTGCCTGAAGGGGCAAAGGCCAGGTCCTACCCCTTTATCTGTCTCAGGACATACCATCTGGAGGATTGGTGTGACACAGTTAGCTTAGGCAGTGGCCAAGTGATTCAGCCCATGAGCCTGCAGTGTCCTTCCTTAGAAAGATGTAAGACACCACCTTGCAAAGGCACAGACCCACAGTATTTCCCCTGTGTACCACCTGACCTCAGAGTGCTGTTCTTTGCAGTGCTAATGCTTTATGTGCTTGGGTTTATGTTCGTCCAAACCTTCACCCATCTCAATAATAATGTATCAAGCACTTAATATCTACATAACACTATGTTAAGTGCTGCAAAACCACATTTATTACAATACTCTCTCCATTAATGAGCTCAGTCCAATGTACAAGACAGAAACACCAATAGGCAATGACAGTACAGTGTGATTTCTGTAGCTGAGAGATGTCCTAAGTACTTGGAGAGCATGAAGAATGCATTGTGCTAAGTACTAAGAACCAGGGAAGGTTTCCTGTTCATTGGTAAGTGTACAGAATCTCTTTCTTGTAGTTGGCCCTGTGTGTACAGCAGAGCAAAATACAGCCCAGTCTTGCACCATCCTCATAATTGTTGCTTTTTGAACTCATTACTGAAACCACTCTGTCAATTCTAGGAACAAATAGTTGAAGATCTCAGCTCTCCCTCCTCACTCCCATCCCCCTCTGATCTACTTTTCCGAGCATGAAGTCCTCCAGGAACTAGTCCCTCCTGATTACATGTTCAGAGTACTTGAGACAGTCCTGTATACTCACTTCTGAAGACCATTCTGGCTGTACTTCTAAGACATATCTTATTTGTCTTCTGACAGTATATTCTGTTTCCTTCGACAACATTGTAGTTCATATGCACTGGTCTTCCTTAGTCATTGTACAGCTTTACTTGAATATGTCGTTGTTGTTGTATATTGTTGAGTTGGAATTGACCCACAACTGACCTGCCAGTGAATTTTCAAAGGCAATAAATTGCACAGGAGGAGATAGCTCATCATTCTCCCATGGAGCAGCTTGTGGATTCGAACATCATGCCTTTGGGTTGGCAGCACATCTTCTTACCATGAGGCTACCCATGTTGCCTGCATGCATATGAGATGATGGAAAACACCATGTCCTGGGTCAGACACACCTTAGTTCTCAAGGTAACATCTTTGCACTTAAGTATTTTAGAGAAGTGTTTTGCATAAGTTTTGCCCATCTCTCAAGTTTTTGACTTTTGCTTTCATGGGCATTGAACTCAGATGAAATTAAATCCTTGTCATGTTCAGTATTTTATGCCTTTATGATGATATTGATTATTGTTTCAGCTTGAGGATTTTCATTTTCTTTATTTTGAGATATAATCTATACTGAAGTCTATAGTAGATACTTCAGGTCTTTGGTTTCAGCAAGCAAAATATGCCATCTGCATACTAGATGTTACTGAGTCTTCTTCCAATCTTGATGCTATTCTCTTCTTCATATAGCCTGACTACTTGAGTTTTCTGCTTAGCATACAAACTGAATAAGAATTGCACAAGGATACAACCCTACACTTCTTCAGATTTTAAACCACACCGTATTGTCTTATTCCCTTTCTTTATAATGTCATCCTTAATTTGCATAGTCAATAAAACACAGGTAAATTTCTGGTATTCTATGCTTTCAGTTGTGATCCATCTAACATTAGTAATGATATCTTTTGTTTCAGGTTACTTTCTGAATCTTGTTCTGATTTTTTTATAATTATCTGTCAGTGTTCTGTTGTAAACATTTTTTTTATCTTCAGCAAAATTTTACTTACATTTGATATTAATATTGTTTGATAATTTCTGCCTTTCTTTGGACAACCACAAATATGAATCTCTTCTAATCAGTTGTCCAAGAAACTATTTTAAAGTTATTTACCATAAATGAGTGTTTCCAGCATTGAGTCCTTTTGTTGAAACATTTCAAGTGGTATTCCTTCAATTTTTAGATTATTATTTTTTCTATTCCCTTCAGTACTTGAAGTTCTGCATTCAGTACCATTGGATTACAGCTCAGGGACTGAATTTTTCCCTTCAGTTCTTTCCACTAGAGAAAAATGATAAGCATTTTCTTCTGTTTTAGCATTCTAGTTCTGAGTCTATGCACATTTAATAATATTTTCTCTCCTTAAGACATCCTTTGATATAGGTTTAGCTCTTTTGTTTAATCATTTCTTTTGTTTAATTTGTCTCTTCTATGTTCAGGCACATAGTTCAGAGTTCCTTCTAACATCTATTTTGGTGTTTCTTGTCTTGTATTTCTATTGACTTTCTACTTTTTTCATATATGTTGTTGTTGTATACTGTTGAGTTGGAACCGGCCCATAGCTGACCCTCCAGCAGGTTTTCAGAAGCAGTTAATCAATCTCATGGAAGGAGATTGCCCATCCTTCTCCCGCAGAGCAGCTGGTAGATTCGAACTACGTCCCTTTGGGATTGCAGCTCAACTTCTTGCCACTAGGCCACCAGTGCTCCTTTCTTCATATATGATGCCCCTTATGTCATTCCACAGTTTGATATTCAATCATTGGTTTTTAATACAGCAGATCTATTCTTGAGATGGGCTCTAATTGAGGGGGGATCTACTCAAAGCTATTCTTTCACCCACATAGGTGAAATTTTCTTCAGCTTCGATTTGAACTTGCATCTGCTGGAGGGTTAACCATGGGTTGGTTTCAGCTCAATGGTACATAAAAACAATGAGATATTGATGATCTGTTCCACAGTTAGTCTCTAGCCTTGTTCTAACTGAGCTTCTCCATCATCTATTTCCTCAATGTATCAGTTGGTTGCTCGTTGCATATCAGTTCATTGTATAACTTGCATGTTTATGTGATGCTGGAAGTTATACTACTTGCATTTTAAATATTAGTGGGCTCACCCATTATAGGCATGTTTCAGAACTTCCAGGCTAAGACTGAGAAGGAAAAGGACCTAATCATCTATTTGTTAAAAAAAAAGGCCCATGAAAACCTATGAATAGTAACAGGATATTGTCTGACTCAACAGCAATGAGAGAGAGAGATTGTTAAGTCAATGCCACAAGCGTATGTTATTGAAAATATTCTTTGTATGTACCCAGTATGAACAGGAAATGACCCCTGTCCTCACTGGGCTAAGTGCCTGGAGTGGGGAGAGGGAGGGCCCAGTCTTTATTATTAAAGCAGAACTGAGATGATCTGACCACAAAGTAGTCCTAATGATCTTATTTTCCTCCTCAGGGAATTGAATATGTGTCATGTGATAGGCTAAGTAAGCATTTACTTACACTGTCTCAGGTCATCTCCATGTAAATTTTACATTTGAGAAAATGAAATCAGAAAAGTTAATATCTTGTTTTAAGATCTTACAACTTAAATCTTATAATTTAAGATCTTAAATATGACAGGGCCAGGATTTGAGCCAAGCTATGTGACTTTAAACTAATTTTAAAAATAAGTTAATTTACAGAAAAGATGGGTGAAGGGAATAGCAATATACAATAGGGTTTACTTAGTCATTGTAATAAGTTCATTGCATCAGTTAACAGTAATTATTGCCTATGAATGATCGTCTGAAAAAGCCAGTGTGATTTGTAAACTTTCACTCAAATGAAGTAGGTTAAAAAAAAAACAACCCAACCTTTGAAGAGACCCTTGACAACAGAAAAAAAGTTAGAAAAAGAAAAATGCTGAAAGACTAAATGAAAAACAGCAGCTTCTGTCTTCCCTTTTTCAATCCCCTAGTTCCATTCTCAGCTCCAAAAGCTTAAATTATTTTAGCTGTTTCTTCAGATCTTTATATCTGTATTTCTCAGTCTTATGCTTATTTGAAGAATTTGAGACACTATGGTAAATTTGTGGGGTTTTTTTGTAAAATCTTTTACACCACCACCTCCCTCCCTCTATTTTCTGTCCTTCCATTCTGTGAACGTTGTTGTTGTTAAGTATCGTCAAGCCGGAAGTCATCCATACCCAATCCTCCAGTGGATTTTCAGAGAGTAAATTGTGTGATAGGAGATTTCTCTTCTTTCTTCTGGGGAGAAGCTGGTGGATTTGAACCACATGCTTTTGGGATTGCAGTGTAATTTCTTACTACTAGGCCACCAGAATTTTGTAAGTCACTGTGTTGTTGTTTTTGTGTGCCATCAAGTTGGAACTAAATCATAACTGACCCTCCAGCGGGTTTTCAGAGGCAGTTAATCACATAGGAGATTGCCCATTCTTCTCCCACGGAGCAGCTGGTGTATTTGAACCACATACATTTGAGTTTGCAGTGCAGCTTCTTACCACTAGGTCACCAAAGTCATTGTCCATTATTATAACTAGTATACATGTTCTCACTTCTGGGACAAATAATGAATCATAATATGACTCCTATGCTTTAGTTTTTCTTTTCATAGTTAAAATTACTTGGATTTTACTCCTTTAGATTGGTTTTCTATGTGGTCACTAATTCTTCCTAAATGCCCTGTAAAGAGTTGACCAAAGGTAAAGCATGTAAACCCCTCTTGATCCTTGTTTTGACATGATTATGTGTACCAAGTCTCTGAGAGCTTCCCCACCTCAGTTTATGCCACCCTGCTCCAGAGCTCCATCCTCTGTCCAGTCTGAACTGATTATTATAGTCTGTACGGTGAGTACCCCATGACTTCTGCCAAGCCTGTTTCAACTGTTCCTTGTATTCTCCATTTATTTTATTAGCCACTCATTTTGGCAAAGAACATCTTCTAGGGGTTTAATGAAAAACAATAGTTGAAGAATTCTTAAAATGTGTTTATTCTTTTACACTTAACCAATAGTTTAACTGTATGTAAGATGTTAGGAAGTTACTGGAAGTTACCAAAATGAGATCAATTCCTCTTCTTCACTTTAGAGCCATCCATCCATTATTTTCTAGCTTCTAGTGTTACTGTGGAGAAGTCTACTGTTTTTTTCTATTCTCATTCCTCTGTGTATGAACATTTCGTTCCATCTTTTTGAAACATTTTAGGAATTTACCTTTAATTTTTAAAAATTTCTTATTTATTTAGACCATCATTTGCTTTTATATGGTCATGTGCATTATTTCATCCATATACATTTTGTTTTCTACAATAATTTCTGTACATTGTCTTTTTATTATTAATTACTATTCTTCTATTACTTGGGTCTCCTCAAGTCTCCATTGCACCTTACCTAACTCTTCACTACCCCTTCACCCCTACTAATCTCTGCTGTCCTACTGATTTCCTCTTTCTTCCACCCCCCTTCTCCCCTTTTCCTTTTAAAGAGTTCTATATATCTTGTTCTTACTTTCTGATTCCACTCTTTGTATTGTTCTTATCTTGATCTTCCCAAGTTTTGATGCCCTTTGAGATAACAGTATTTATGAGCCTTCATTCTCATCTCCTATTTTGGATGTACCTGCTGGCTTTTGACTTGTGGGGTCAAGATAAGGAAGGGAACTGGGAACTTCATGATTCAATAAACAGACTCTCACGTAACTCCTTTGTATCTCCTCCTTATGCCCTTTTTCACCCTCTGGTAAGTCTGCTGCGCTCTTTGTTTATTTTGTTGTTTGGGTTTTTTTCTACCCAAGTCCAAAGCTTCCTTGAGGGTGGCAGCAGGTAGATTACCTGGTTGTGGGTTAGGAGAGAATCTGGACATCTGACCATTCTCTACTTATCGACTTGATGGCACGTAACAACAGCATACTTCCATCCGGTCTCTCTGATCTCAGACCCATCCTCACTGCACTCTCAGACCACCTGATACTGCTCAGTCTTGAACATTTTCAAGGTTCTGTAAGAAAGGTGCCTTCTTATCCCTGGGCGTTAGCAGGCATTGAGCTACAGTCTGCTCCATTCTGTGAAGTCCTTTCCATCTGTTCTTTACCTGAAATGCAGTGAGTTTCTTGTCAGCTATTGTTTTCTATTCTGTTTTCCTGTTTTCTTGGTGGATTTATACTTTCTTTAATCCCTCCTGGTCACTCTAACAAGAATTTGTGAGGGAAGGAGTAGAGATGATGGTCTGGGCCTAATCTGCCCTGATTAACAGAACATTTCTTCCTGGCTCTCATAGCCTGTGTTTGAAAAAGACTGGTGGAAATGGACCCAGACTGGCCCTGGAACTAACTACAGAGCAGACTGAGAATTCCATTACTGTGTAATATGAAAGAAGGTATGCCTCCCAGAGCCGAGACTTGGCTCTGTAGTCTTGAGTCAGCAAATTTTGTCAGTTTTGTGCATCTCTTAATTTTACTCAGGCAGCACCCCCAAGAAACGTTCGTGTATGGAAGGAATTTACTATCATCAATAGAGAACCAACCTGCAAAAATTTTCACCAAATGTCATTGCATAGCAAAAAAACTACAAGAAAGAAAAAGGTAATGTGATGGGAAGTTTTGGATAGGCGCTTTTAAATTTTTAATTCTGGCAAATGGACAGAATGGCCAGAGAGACTTTTTAGGCTTTTTCTGTGGACTGGAACTGCCTTTCTAGGGGAGAAGAGCAGAATCTGAGCTCATCTAATTGAAGAGGAGGCCTGGTATCATAGAACCACAGACAGTAAGGTAGAAGAGACTCGATCAACAGCCCAATCCTAACGAGGACAAAAATGAACATCTGAGTTAAGGTCATGGCAGTGGAAGGTTAGGATGAAGGCTTTTTACTCTGGAGAAAGATCAGGATGTTGTTTGTGTGGAGAAGGATTAGTAAAGCAGAGCGACTTGATTTTTCCCACCTTCATGCCCAGATGTCTAGCATTTCTCGCAAGTGGCCCTGCTGTCAGGTATAGTGCTGTGATGTGTTTGATAGTGTCACATCACTGGGAGTGTTCTGTGTGGACTGCTTTCCTCATTACTTTTGGATTGTTCCGTCCTAAGGACTTGCTTCCTAAGTACTGGGTCTTCAGTACATATGGGTCCTCAGTAGGAGCCCAATACATGTGAAGGCTCTATTTTCCTGAAGAGAAGCCAGGAGGGATCACTGATTTCTGATGAGTGACCTGAAGCACATCAGCAAAGTGTGATTAGTGACTTTGTGCAGCAACTCACTGCAGGTAAACAGACCAGCCTCAAAGGCTTCCTGGGCACAAGCGCCCTCTGCTCTCCAGGTTTCCAACCCTGCCTCTTCTCAGCAGGTCTGCAGATAATCGGTGGGGCTCTCTGCCTTGGGAGCTCTGGGAGCAAGCAAGAGGGGAGGGAATGAGATCTCATTGAGCTTCTCTTGTGTGCCAAGCAGTGTGAAATCATAAAAATGGTGGAAGCAGTAACCACTTATGGAGTACTTACCTTGGCGTCAGGTACTGTGCGTGGGGGTTTCCCTTCCCTTTTCATTTAATCAACACAACAACCCTGTAAGACAGTTTTTATTATTAGCTACATTTTACAAGTTAAAAAAAAACAAACAAAAACCAGTGAGACACAGAGATTATGTGACCTGCTCAAGGACATATACATTAGTAGATATCTAAGGAGGGGTTTGAACACTGTTCTGATTCCCAAACCCAGCATTCCCAAGTCCCAGCACTCTATCCTCCCTTTCTCTGATCTCTACGCTTTTACCTCCCAAGGGTTCTTTCCCTTACAGTCCGCATAGCTGAATGACTTTATAGGGCAGACGTGTTAGAGGAGTCCTGGGTGAGAATGAAGAGGTTTAGTTTCTTCTCCCAGCCTCTAGCTGACCTTCAACTTTAACCTCTCTGGACTTCACTTTATTTATATTGACATTTGCTCCCCAGGGTTGTCAAGAGAATCGAGTGAAAAAAATTACCTAAAAGGTGTTTCTGTAAACTTGGGGAATTATTCTGTTTGGGAAGCAGCCATAGCATCCCTGCTTTTCAGAATGTCCCCTCTTGTTATCTTCCCTGACCCTGACTTCTCCTGTCTTTTACTATGATTTATGACATTTTTATCACTTCAATGTCAGTGGTAATTATGCCTTGAGGCAGGAGGCCACTGAAATTCTTACATAAATAATTCTGTCTCCTTGAGCTGCTGGAGGGAGTGGGGTAGTATGTAGCCGATTTAGCAGCTGCTGAATCTATAACTAAGAGACGTCTTCTCATCAGTCACAGGAGTGAATCACTCAAACCGGGCCCTTTCCAGAGCCATAAGGTAGATTGGATAGCAATGTTGCTTTCATCACTCATTTAAACTTAAAATAAATCTCAGCTCTTTACTTTTAAATACACCAGACATACGCAATTGAAAGAGCCAGGGTTTGGTGTCAGACTGATCTGAATCTAAATCTAAGCAAAGCTTCTTACTAGCTGAGTGACCTTCGTCCCATCTAACTGGGCCTCAGTTACCTCATCTTTAAAATAGGAGAGATAATCGCTGCTTTGCAGGGTTGATGTGAAGCTCAGATGAAATGGTGTGGTATGTATATATGTATGGCATGAAGTATGCATTAGAGTCCCAGGAACTCTTCCTTCCCTGTGTATAAGCTGTGGGAATAGCACCTTGGGGAGGTAAATTTGATGAGAGGAAAACTGTCTGGTTTCAAGTGCAAAAGCAGAGAGCTATGTAATTGACATTTGAATTAAAGTTCTATTTTTAGCTCAATCCAATCTGAGATTTCTTTTTTCTCTGCCTCTCCATCTTTTGTATGTAAACAGTGAGGGTTAAGTGGCAGCACAGAGGGGATTGTCCAGTTTCTCTAAACTGCTTCTCCTTGCCTCCACAGTCCCATAGTTTCGTCATTGGTGCCCAGCACAGTCATGTGGGATGCCATTGCCCTTAAAAAAATCTGCGATGAAACATCAGTGTAAAGTGTTTTACACTGGTTTTCAGAGTAAAACCAGCCTTAAACAAGCCATCTCTTAAAACTTTGGGGAATCTCATTTCTAACCCCTACCCTTGTTCAAGGTCAGGCTGACTTAATGAGTTTGTGGAACACGGCAATATATCTTTCTCCACCAGGTCCTGACTCTCCCAGCACTCCTCCAGATGCACACAGCCACAGAACAGCTTCCTGTGTATGGACACTGTAGGGCCTCCCTTCACCCATCTAGTCTTAGAAAGGAGGGATGTACACCACACAGCCCCAGAAGGCACAGAATAAGTATTATTTCATTTCCTTCTTGTCCCAGCTCTCTGGTACAGTTTTAAATCAGAGAAACCAGGGGTTTTATCCTAATTGTATATTACTTAATAGTTATATGACCCAGGACAATTTACTGAACTCTGAGCTTTATATTCTCATATATAACAATAAGTGGTCTAGTGGTAAGGAACTGCACTACAATCCCAAAGGCATGCAGTTCGAATCCAGCTACTGCTCTGTGCAGAAAGGATGGACACTCTCTTCCCATGCAATTTACTGAAAACCCAAGCGGGTCAACTATGAATCACTTCCAACTCAATGGTGCACAACAACAATAGCATCTCATATGTAGATGAATAAATGAAGGCATGCAAAGCCCCAACCCATGCACTACATGACAGTTGTGACATGGTGTTCTAGCAGGGTAGATAATGGTTCAGAGAAGCTAATTTGACTAAGACTGACATTATCCCTGCATTATGTAGAAGGAAGCAGGTCAAGTATACTACTTATTGCCCAAGGTTGTACAACTAGTAAGTGACAGAATGTAAACTAAAACCAAGGTCTTCTAACGCCTAAGTTGGATCTCCTAACATTCACCAAAGCATATGGAAAACTGAAATAAATATCCCAGATCCATTTAAAACTGGCCCCTTGGAGACTGAGAAAAATGGGATAAATAATGTATACTGCATTGAAACAGATGAGGGAGAAAACTGTTTAAAAGGGACATGTGATTAGGTATTATTGTCATGACAGGAGTCCAGAATGAAGGCTCCATAGTGGAATGGACCTGGGGGGAGGAATTGTAAAACAATGAAAGAATTTTTCTTTTACTTTTCAAAGAGAAGAGTGTACTAGGGCTGGGGGTGTGGGCAGGCAGGGAGAAAAGTGCAGCAATAAATGAATGTAAATCTAAAGTCTCTGCCAATTTTCATTAAAATTAATAATAAAAAAAATTTAATAAAACCAACTGGCCCCTTGATGGTGTAATCTAAGCCCAAAGTCGCTTTCGCTGAATCCTGCTTTTTAGAGACAGGCTGCTGGTGAAAATTCTCTCTCTGTGTGCACAAATGCATACATGTAAGTGATAGAGCGGGAAAATGCCTGGGGAATCATAATCTCCCAGAGAGTTCTAGATATACAGTATTTTGGTTAATAGATTTTTCTCAGAGTATTAACCTCTTGATTTCAGGTCTTGTTGGAAGTCATCAGGAAATGCATTGCAGCTATTCACTTTATGATGTGTGGAGAGGCTTCTCGTAAATGTCATTAAATCCTTCTTAAATGACTGAATATCTTGGCAGGGTCTCCAGTCATCATCAGAATGATCACTTGTGATGTTCAAGGCTCTAATAGCAACCTTTATGTCTTTCCAGGTCTTTTACATCCATTATGTCATTTAATCATGGAGGTAGCGCTCTCTCTCTCTCTCTCTCTGTGTGTGTGTGTGTGTGTGTGTGTGTTGGGGGTTAGGGGCAGGATAGGGAGATAATTATATCCTATCTCATAGGTGAGGATGCTGAGACTCAAAGAATATAAGTGCCTCGTTGAGAATTGCATAGCTTGATAGTAGCAGAGATAGAAATGAAATGGCCATTGATAAGAATGTGGCAAAGAAAGGGCGGGGGAGAGTTTATTTTAAAGTCAGGCACAACTGGGTTTAAATCTTGATTCTTGCCACTTGCTAATGGCATTTTGCTCCTTGGAGGCAAGAAGTTTGAAGCTCTGTCTCACATACTTTGGTTATGTTGTGAGGAGGGACCAGTTCTTGGAAAAGGATTATCATATTTGGAAGGGTAGAGAGCACAGAAGAGGAAGACTGGGTGAGACAGATTGACACAGTGACTGTGGCAATGGGGTCCAGTGTGTCTGAGATGGTGAGGTTGGCTCAGGACAGAGCAAGGTTCAGAGTCGCTGTTCATAGAGTCGCTGAGTCATAGTTAACTCCATAGCACAGAACAGCAACAATGGCATTGGCTTTGGGCAAGTTATTCAGTCTGAAATCTCAAGTTTCCTCATCTGTGAAATGGGAAAATAGTATTTCCTCCACTCGGGTTATTTAAAGTTATGTCCATAGTACATAGAAAGCAGTAAATATTATGCTCGATCAGAATGGGTTTACAGCATGGTTAAGCTCTTACTCTGTCTGGCATTCTTTCCAGTTAACCAAAATGCCTGCTGCTGTAGGTGTGGAGGGTATAAGGGAGTGGACTGACCTATTTTGTACCCTTCAAATTCTACAAATACTTTAAAAAAAAAAAGGATTAATCTCTTTAGCTTTAAGGGGCAGTGTTTTTTTCTTTCAGAGAGCAGAGCTACGAGGCATATTCTTATTCTGTAGGTAAAACAGAAATAATTTTATGTCAATACAAGAGATGCTGCAAGGCAATAAAATAAGTGTCAAACATGAATGTTGTTGATAGTAATACTTTTAATCTTGAAATGCTTGTTTGGATAATGCAGGCCTGTTCTTTTTAAATGAATATAATTTTGACAGAGAAATAGGTGATGTTCTATATAGGCATAGAGGTGTAGAGGTTAGACAAAGTACTCAAAGGCGTAGAGGTTAGACAATGTAAGATAACCTTGGCTTGGCTAGAACAAAAATTGCAGTTGATAGTTGAGTGTAATTAGTAACTTTAGAAAAAGAAATTATAGACAGAGCTTTATGTGTACATGTAAACTCATATACTCCCTTTTTTCTGAAACAGAAATCTAAAGCCCTTAAGCCTTAATTGGAGACTTTAACCAAATAGAGCATATTCCATGTATTCTTGTCTGTGGGAAGGCAGTGCTGTGGAGAGAAGGTCCAGGACTGGGAGTTACGAAGTTCAAATGTGGCTTTTGGTTTTACCTCTGTTGAACAGGATGAGATGGACAGAACCTATAATCCATTTGGGCTAACTTCTATAAAAACAGTCAGGCTACTTGTGGGAAGCTCTAAAGAGCTATTATAAAGAAACTTAAGATGTTTACCTGCCTTTATTTATTAACTTCATATTCTGGATTTCTCTCCTTAAAGGAAGGACATTATTTAATCATCATTGTATTTTCATAATTTAGTAAAACTCAAACCAAACTCATTGCTATTGGGTTGGAACAATAAGCTGACCCTCTAGTGGGTTCTTAGAGACTATAAATCATAGCAAAGGAGATTGACCATCTTTCTCCTCTGTAGCAACTGGTGGGTTTCAACAACCTACCTTTAGTTTAGCAGCACAGCTCCTCACCCACTAGGCCAACTGTTGTTGGTAGATGGCATTGAGTTGACTATGACTCACAGTGACCTACAAACAACAGATCTGAACCTTGCCCTGTCCTGCACCCTGACAATCTCTGTCTATTGTTGTAGTCAATCTGTCTCATTGAAGGTTTTCCTTTCTTTCCCAGCATGACGTCTATTCCAAGTGGAAGCTCCTAAATGTTCAACACTTGGGATTGGATAAATTATGGCTTATTTACTTGACTGATTTGCAGTGATGAAATATAAAGCTATGTTGGAAAAAGGTAATAGGAGGAATCCTTCTTCCCTGTGTAGGTTACATTGTCCATGGTATCCAAGGGTCTTCATAATCCAACCATATCCTTTCACACCAACTATTCATATGCTACAGTCCATTTCTGTATATAGTGACTTTGGTGCACATTTTTACCCCTCTCTGCATTTGCATGTGCTTTATATTCCTCTTGAAATGCCCATTTCTCTTTTATTCAAGAGATAAATACCTGCTGTCTTTCAGGTCCTGATCTGTAGATTTCCCTCACCTCTCAGTCTGAGTCAGTTGTTCCCTCATCCCTGTTCCTATACAAAACCTGGGATCTAACATATATGAATTGTACTTTAGTCACTACTATTTCTGTCTCTGCATCTAGACAGAGGTGCTCCTCGAGGGTCAGAGCAGTGTTATCACTTAATACCTGGTACTTTGCAGAGAATCTGACATTTATTCACTTAATACATGATGGCAGAAGAACTGATGCCTTTGAATTGTGATGTTGGGGAAGAATATTGAGTATCTCATGGACTGCAAAAACCAAACCAAAACAAAATAAACCAAAACAAACCCAAAGAAAAGTTCAAGCAGAGTACCCCGTAGAGGCAGGGATGCCATTTATGATCAAGGGCGGTCACTTACTGTAGGCACATTTTTCAGGAGGAACAGGGAACTAGTATCTGGAGAGAAACATCATGCTAGGAAAGGTAGAGGGTCAGCCAAGGAGTGGAAGACGGTCAATGTGTTGGACTGACCAGTTGACCACGATAAAGGATTATGCAGGACAGAGATCATGAGGATGGGCAGGGTACAGCAGAGTCAGATCTGGCAGTCATAGGGTTGGTATGAGTCGTAGTCAACTCAGCGTCACCTAACAACAACAGTACATAAGAAACCCTGCTGGCCCAGTGCAGAAATGCTTAGCTACTGACTAAAAGTTCACACCCTTTTGAACCCACCAGCCATTCCACAACAGAAAGTTGTCGCAGTCTGCCTCCATAACGTCTGCAGCCTTGGAAACTCTGTGGGACAATGCGTGTACCACGTCAAATCGAATCTGACTGGTACAGGAGGCGCCTTTTCCTTCATCAGCAGAGCATCTGGTGGATTTGAACTGCACATCTCTGAGATTGCAGTGCAGCTTTTTGCCACTAGGCCACCAGAGCTCACCTGGTTATGTACTTTGTGATAAGCAAATATTATGCTCACAATAACGTTGGTCCATTCATCCACCTATTTCTGAAGAGGTGACTGGTTCAGCTCAGTGATTCTGAAGAACTTACACAAATACACAACTTCAAAAGCACATTGCTCTTGAGTTGGGACCCTCTACTAGCTGACCCCTCTGAGTTTTTAGAGGTGATAAATTCCATCGCGAGATATTGCCTGTCTTTCTCCTGCAGAGCTGCTGGTTGATCAGCACAACTCACTATGGAGTAGGCCACCAGAGTTCCTATTAAAATTGTTGTTATTATTATGTGTCATCAAGTCAACTACTCATAGCAACCCTATGTACAACAGCTCTGAATCCTGCACTATCCTAAGCCAATCTCACTGTCTCTGAAACACATGCCCCAGTTACTGTGTCAATCCCTCTCATCCGGGGTCTTCTCTCCTGAGCTGACCCTTCACCCTTCCAAGCATTATGTCCTGCTCCAAGGACTGGAACATGCCCCAAGTATGTGAGATGAAGTTTCAAAATCCTTGCCTCCGAGGAAAAATCTGGTTTCACCCTCTCCAAGACAGACCTGCTTGTTCTCTTGGCAGTCCATGGTATGTTCAATACTCTTCTCCAGCACCACAACTCTTCTTCTGTCGTCTTTAATCATTCATTGTCCAGCTTTTAGATGCATTGCAAATACTTGCGAAGACCATGGCCTGGATTAGGTGCACCTTAGTCTCTAGACTGACATAATTGCTCTTCAATACTCTAGAGAGGTCTCTGACAGCAGACTTTCCCAGTGCAATTAATCTTTTGATTGCCTGACAGCTGGTGCCAAGAGTGTGAATTGTGGATCCAAGCAGTTTGAAATTGTTAACAATCTCAATCTTTTCTCCATCTATCTATCATGATGCTGTCAACGGCCTGGTGATGAGAAACTTTTTTTGATGTTGAGCTGCAATCCATATTGAAGAATGCAGTCCTTTACCTTCTGAAGCAAACGCTTCTGGTCCTCCTCAGTTTCATCAAGCAAGCAAGGTTGTGTCCTCTGCATAAAGCAGATGAATCTTCCTCCAGTCCTGATGCCCTGTTCCTCTTTTTTCCTCTTATTAAAATACAGCTTCCTAAAAACCTCAGTAGGCCCTTTCAATCCAAATTTCTGGGGTAAGAATCCAGCATTAGTGTTGTTAACAAGCACCACAGTTAGTGTGATGCAAAGCCTTGTTTGGGAACTCAGCTTAAGTACTTTACACCTTTATAGCTTAAAATCTTTCCAGGTCTTGGGTTGGTCTTCTTTCCCTTGTCCTGCCTGCAATGATATACTTCATTATGAGGACATTGGGGAGCAACAGACCAAACAGTGATGAAGAATTCTTCCATCATTCAGCACCTATTTTGTGTCAAGGACTGCTTTACAAACTATATTTCTCCTCTATGGCACAATACTTTAACGTCAGCTTTATAGTTTCCATTTTGCAGGCAAAGAAATTGAGGCAAAGAAAAATCAAATGACTTGCCCTAGGTCAAATAATAAGAATGCAGGACAGTCCATATTTTAATTATGTCAGACTTCAAAACCTAACAGTTAGTCACCTCTACTCCCCAGTAGGCCCAGGTGCAACCCAGCATTGTGCAGACACACCCAGGTGGGCACTGGTGCCCTCTGCTTGGCCATGTGGTGTGAGCATCATTGGTGGGCAAGATGCATCCTGGGAGTGGAGGCTCCAGCTCACCAAATGTACTCTGGCGCCCACCCGCCGCTTAAAGAGTGCAGTGAAGCAGCGGAATTCAATTTGCAGCAGTGACCTAAGAGGGGCTATTTTTAGTAAGAAAGTAGGTCAGGGGCTGCAGCGGTGCTGCCTGAGAAGTGAACAGCCTCCCCTCTCACCAGGAGCCTCACTCACTTCTCCCGCAGCCAGTGTGGAGGTGAGGAAGGGAGGTCTGACAGCCTCACATGATTGCAGTTGTAATTGTCACTCTAAAACCACAGGGGGAAACATACATCTAAGACACAGAGGTTCTTGTCTGGACTCCTGGCCCTAGGCTTTCTCGAGATTAAACTCTCTCTTAAAAACATTTCCAGTTTTAAAAACATGCTGGAAGACTCATGTAGTATGCACCTGCTCTAAGCTTGCTCCTCTTCTGGGTTTCATATCTGCTATCACATTGCATCCTTGAACTGTCTCTGCACTGTAGGTATTAATATTTCCCATTTCTCAGATGTGGAAGCAGAGCCACAGGGAAATTGAGCCACTTGGTGAAAATCCCACAGCTTCTGTATAGTGGAGCCAGATTGTGAATTTTGGGTGACAGACTCTAGGAATTCCTGGGTGGTCCAGGATTGATGCCCTTAGCTGCTAACTTTATAGAGGTTTGAGTTCACCCAGAGGTGCCTTGGAAGACAAACCTGGGATCTACTTCTGAAAATTCAGAAAACCCCCTGGGATGACACGGTTCTATTTGATGTACATGAGGTTGCTGTGAGTCAGGGCCAATTCATCTGCGGATGATGACAGACTCCAGAGGTGATGATCAGCCCATCAAACCACACTGAAAGCGAGCTCATGCGCTCTCCCTCTGGCGCTCCCTCCCCTTCCCCTCCTCCCTCCCCTCCCTTTCCCCCCCCCTGTTTGATACTTAAAAGAGAAGTAAACAAAGATGGTTTCATTCAGTTGGATTTATCTGAATCTGACAGTCTTCTCCTTCCCGAAAAAGAATGGGTACCCAAAACACATACTCTTCATCTGAGGGGAAGAACACATCCCCACGTACCACTCACTGCCTGATCAGTGAAGTCAGCAGTTGCCCAAAACAACAAACTACGAGATTTCCCCAGGCCTGGAGCATTTAGAAATTCTCTGCCCCACATGCTCTACCATGTCTTAACTGCAGATCTGTGGCAAATTGCAGGGTGCTTATTGGTGATGCACAGGCTGATTCGCGCTTGTTAACAGAAGGCAGTAATTGGCATATTATGATTCATTATGCATAGCACAGAGGACTTCAGCAGAAGCCCACTTTGTGGCCGGGCACCGCTGGCACCATCAGCCTTGAGAATTGGTTCCTGGCTGTGTCCTGGTCCTCCAGCTGGAGCACACCAGCTCTCAGGGGACCAGAAGCTGCCTCATCCTCATCCCTCCTGCAGGCAAGGGGATAGGCTGTTTCTCTTCCTCTGAAGGTGAATGACCATGGAGGGAGGCCATTTGTTCATTCATTCAACAACATGTCAGAAAACAATTTTTGAAAATGTGCCTGGTTCTGGGCATTTGGCAGGCAGTGGGTAAAGAAGAGAGGTAGCACCTGCCCTCCCAGATTTCACAGACTCTTTCTGAGTGTCAATTTCCTGATCATCAGATGGATCAGAAAAAGGATTGGAATTGTTGATCTCTTCTGGCTTTGAGATTTCAGAATATGCAGCTCTAGATTACAAACATTTATTATTGAGTCATAGTGTCAGTCATTTTTTTAATCTCATGCCAAAGAGGGGGAAAAAAAATAGGACTTCAGGATCTGATGGGTTCCCTGAGCACAAACTAGTTCAGTCTCTTCACTACAGATGGGGGGAAACTGAGGCTAAAAGGAGGGTGTGACTTGGCCAGCATATCAGCAGCAAGGCCAAGATGAGGTGGCAGGTCACCCGAGCTGGAGTCTCACCTGTGGCTCTCCCCATGCTGCTGACAGCCCCCTCCTGGGAACCCTTTGTGCATTTGACTTCTTTGGGGTGTTGTTATTGTTGTTCCTGTCAAGTCAGGATTGACTCACAGCTGACCCTCCAGTGGGTTTTCAGAGGCTGTGAATCACATGGAAGGAAATGAATGCTCCTGAATTTCCCCCAGCTGATCTCTGCAGTCACTACTTTAGGCTCCCTGCCCCAGAGCCTTAGGAAAAGGAAGGAATTGGGTGAGTCCAAGTCATTAGGTTGCAAACTGGAAGCTTACAGCTGAAGCTTTGAGTTGTATGTATGTCTTTAGACTAGGCACTCTCCTTTCTGCCACTCTGCTCCGTTACCTGTAAGTGAAGATGATAGATCACTGTTTTTCCCTCCTGGCCTGTGAACCAGTTCTATTAAATCCTTGGGAAAATTGTTGGTGTGCAGATTCCTGGATGCCAATTCCAGACTTGGTGACTCAGCATTGTGAACTGAGTGCTTAAATAACTTTCCAGGTGATTCCAAGCAGTGCATTCTGTTTGCATAGATGTCTTCCAAGAACTTCTCCAATTCTAATGGTCTAGGGTCATCTATCTTTCCTTGCTCAGTTTCCTCTTTTAATCTTATCCTCTTATCTTATTCCTAGGGAGCTCCACTCTCTGCACTGTGAACATCCTTGGACAATATCTGATTTATCTCTCTAGCCCCAGTTTCTAGCCTGATGTTAGGCCTACAAGAGTGCTTAGTCTGCACAGGAGGGAAGAAATGGATGGACTTTCAGACACTACCAGCATTTATTTACATCTGAGAAATTTGCATAGGTTTTCCTGCAGATTTTTCTGATATGTTATTGTCTCTGATACATAAGTGGGAATAGCACAGATTATGGAATCCTAGAGAACTGGGTTTGAATCTCAGCTTTACCACTTACTGCTAAGAGAACAGAGTTTTTTCTGGAGAAGGTTAAACCAGGCTACTCCTTGGAGGCAAGGATTCAGAAGTCTGACATACTCTGGACATGTTGCAAAGCAGGACCAGTCCTTGGAGAGGGACGTCATGCTTGGGATGGTGGAGGAACAGTGCAGGAGAGGAAGACCCTCTGTGAGATGAATTAGTTCAGTGACTGGAATAATGGGAGTCGGTGTATCAGAGACAATAAGATTGGCACAGGATAGAGCAGGGTTTAGGGCTGTTGCACATAGGCAACTCAATGGCACATAACAACCACAACCACTTACTGTGTATAGTAAGTGTATACCAAGTGGATGTATTCCAAGTCATTTAATCTTTCTAAGCCACAGTTTCTGTGACTATAAAATGAGTGGTAATAGCCCTTGTTCTTCCAGCTTTTTATAATAATTAATTTACTGAAGGAGAATATAGATGTTAAAGTGCTTAACACAGACTAGGAATTCATATATTTCAGCTTCTTTTCTTACTTTATATGCCTAGTGAGGAGAGGCAAGTAAAGGAGAGAGGCACACTTGGAAGACTGGGCCACAGAGGGTGACATTTTTGGCATCTTGGCTTTCTGGGGCACTGAGGCTCAGGCACCATGATGAATTTCCATTTGTTCCAAATGCAGAATAGTAGAAATAGAGAAATTCAAGTTAGTGAAAGACTATTATAAGTTTGGGTTTCTTATGCAGGCCCAATATCTGGGCTTGCCGTTGTTATTGTTGTGTACCATTGAGTCGGAACCAATCCATAGCTGACACTCCAGCTCTGCACAAGAAGGATTGACGGTCTCCTTCCATGCGATTAGCTGCCTCTGAAAACCCACAGGAGGGTCACCTATGGGTCAGTTCTGACTTGATAGTGGTAGGTTCAGTCCTAGCTCATTAGGGATTACCATCCAGAGCCCATCTAGCATTGCCGTTCGTGTGATCTCAAAAAAAAATCCAACCTGGATGGGACTTTTCTCAAAATGCCGACTCTCCAGGATACTGAACTACTGACTTTTTATCAAGGAGACATGTCCTTGATTTCCGATTTGTCTGCAGCCACAGCCCCCTGGGCTGACTCTGGGGCTTCCTCTTTCTGGCAGTCTCCATAGGCGGTTCTATACTTTGAATGGGGGATCAGCTGGGCAGTCAGAGCTGTGTTCTGCTTTGTTATCTGAGCGCATCCTTTTGTGTCCAGGTGAGGGTGGAGGGAGGTGACGGAAGTGGCGGAGCAGCTGCTTTGCAGTGACAGGCAAGCTGGATTCGGTGGGCAGGGTGGGGGCTGGACAGAGGAGTGACTCACCCAGCTCTGGCACCATGTGATCGGCTCCGTGACTACCCATGTGGACCAGAGACAAGCTGAGAACAGTCGCCTTCTGCAGACCTAAGCTCCTGAACCACATGAATTCAGGACAGTGATTACCATAATGCAAAGAAGCATAGACTTCTTTTAAAAAACCCTTTAGTATATTTTAAATGCCATTTAGTAAGGGGGGGAAATAAGGAATTTGGACAATTTATGAAGGCCGGCATTATCTATGTCAGTGGACAAAGCACTTAAAACTGAAGCATCTAGAATGTCAGTCAAGCTTCTGCTTGGGGAGGTGTTCCTGCAGAAGCTGGAGGACCATGTGTCAGGTGGGACACGATGGGGAAGTAGACTGAGAATCACATCTCTAAGAATCTCTGGTTCTCTGATTTTATCTGCATCTTGAAAAGCAAACCTGCCTCAAGCATTTGGCAGATTACCAGGAAGTGTCCTTGAAGTCAGAAGGACCTCCACTCAAATCCAGGTCTGCTTCTCTTGCTTTGTGACTTGAGCAGTTTAATCTCCGAACCTCCTTTATCCTGTCTCTAACACAGGGCTTGCAGTGCTTTGCAGGATTTGGTGTAGATGAGGGTTAGATGAGTTAAGCCTTGCAGCCAGCACCCCAGAGTTAAGGAGAGGAGAGGCTGGTGGTCCCTCTGAGCAGCTGTCAGCTCTGTGGTGTGTGTGCATGGCCTTCGGTCTGCACACGCTGCTCCCCAGAGCACAAATAAAGACATGTGTCAGCTTGCTGGCAGCCTGCGGTAGGCTGGGACACACTGTCCTGTTTCTCCCTGAGGACTGACGCCTGCTCACCAAGCAGTGAGCCCACCTGGTTTAAATTTCCGCTCACAAACTTAACCCACATTACAGGGAAATCTTTAAGGTGCTGAAGGCAGCGTGTTATTGCAGTCTGATCCCTGTAGGAATTTTGCCTATGTCCATTCCTATGCCAGCTCTTTTCTAAACTTGACTTTATGAGGCATCGTTCTTCTAATGCATATATAAACTCCTGATGTGTGCTTTTGATGGTGTTTGGAGGTTCATGCTTTTTCTTTTCCAGGAACATTTGCAAAACACAAACTAGTCTTTGGATGACGCTGGCATAGCTCTGTAGACTAGTGACATTTGATGCCTATAAAATTCTTGATGCTCAGGACAAGACTTTTGCTTTATAAGTCATTATCAGGGACAGCATAGGAAAGGAAGACCCTCAATAAGGTGGACTGATTCAGTGACTAGAGTAATGGGGACAGGTGTGTCGGAGACAATAAGATTGGCATGCAGTAGAGCAGGGTTTAGGGCTACTGTACATATGGTCGCTATGAGTCACAGGTGACTCGATGGCACATAACAGCAACAACAACAATAATAATAACAATAATAATAAAAACTAATAATTTTTAAAATTTATAAAAAGTCATTATCGTGCACCCTGGAGTTCACTTAACTCGTGCCAGCCTGGAGACATTTGTCCCTGCTCAGAAGGGCCACCATAGGCATCACAATTCACACTAACACATACAAAACAGATTCCTGCCCACTGGTTATTTCTCCTGCCCATTATCATTATGAGCTCTGTTGTGTGACCCTCATCAGGGTATGTGTCACTCATCAGATTGAGACAATGACAACTGCAAGGTGAAATAGTTTGTCTGAGATCATGTAGCTAATTATTGGTAAAGCTGTTTTTCAAATCCTAATTTTCTAAGGAAGCACCTGATGTAGTGAAAACAGCATTCAGGGCTTGCATCCATCTATGGTATTCTTGAGCTGTGTGGCCTTAAGGAAACTAGGTGATAATATTAATAATACCAGTAAAGTTTGCTACACATCTGGCCTAATGTTAGGGTACGCTAAACCTTCCTGAATTCTGACAGTAGAGCTGTGGCGTGAATTTATTAGTGTCTGTTATACAAATAACTATCCTGAAGTTCAGAGAGCTCAAGTTACTTTCCATGTCCAATTCCCCATTTCTTACTCTACAATGAGAATATTAACATCTCTCCCCCAGGAAGGCAGTTCCAAGAACTGAATGAGGCAGTATGGGTCAAATGCCTAGCATAGAACCAGGAATAGAGTTGCTTAATTTGTAAGTATTTCCTCTCTCTGGTCCTCCCTTTGATTCCTAAGCCAGTGGTCTTTCCAAAGCACACCATTTAGTATCATTAGAAGCTGAGGTCACATTGAAGAAATATCCATAGCTTTCTCCATCATACTCATTTGCTTGCCCTAGAAGCCTCTGGTCTGGGGTGGCATCTGGACTGACAGTACTTGTTTAATCTTATGCCAGTTCAGGTAACATCATCCTGCTCTGGCATTTGCCCCAGAGCTGTGTTCTGGACCACTAAAGCCTCCCCTGGCCTCCTCACTGCAGGCTCTCTTCTTTCTTGACTGCTCTAAGGCAAATACAGTTTGTTTCCCTTATTTTAACATTTTGCCTCATATTGATTCTCATATTGTTATTTGTGTTTTATGGGGCCACACATGGAAATGATTTCTAGTCTCATGCTCTAAAACTTATTTTTATTTAAAGTTTAAGAGGAGTCCACAATAGGTCACAATAAGAAAAGATAATAAAGAGCCCTACCACTGGGATGCTGAGAAGTTTGATCATTTGACTTTTAATAAAACACATATTTATCGAGCACCTTTTGGCCAAAAGCAGAGTTAGACACTGGATATAGAACAAGGTCTGTTACTCATGGAACTTTGATGAAGCTCACATTTTAGTGTGAGAAAATAATAAAAATAATAGTTTTTAAATCAGTACAGTAATATCAGTTTTAACTGCCATGAAAGGAAGAAATGAGAGTAACTGGTAGATGATATTTTTTTCATCGTGGATAGGATGGTTGAGAAAGAACTCTGAGGAGGTGACATTCTGAGCTGAGATCTGAAGAATGAGAAGCTAAGATAAGAACATTTAAGGCTGAGGGAGCTGTGAAAACAGATGGACAAGTGGAAAGGGCTTGGCCATTCGGGGAATGGGTGATAAAGTCAGAGTGAACAACGAGGCCATGTTGGGCCTGGAAGAATTGGGATTTTTTTTCTGGAATCAATGGGAAGCCAGTGATGAGGTGATGTGATTTTAAAGAAGACTGAGGCAGCAAAATGGCAAATAGATTATAAAATATTATTTAAATAGAAGAAGAAACAGACCATATAGGAGGCTGTTATAATTGTTCAGAGATTTGACAGTAACCTAGGCTGCGTTATGGCAACTGTGACAGAACAGCTACATTTATGATTATATTCAAGTTAGGACAGCTGACTTTTAAGAAGGTTTAAATTTAAATAATACATTCTGCTCAATCCAATTGGCACCAAATTGACTACAGATCAACATGAAACCTACTTTAAATTCCTAACCTGAAAATTAGGGATTTCCTAGTACTATGTGGACTTGAAAGATGATTGATCTGACTGCCAAGAGATATATAAATATATATAGATAGAGAGAGAGATATAGACAGAGATATATATACACATATATACATGCATACACACACACACACACACACACACACACATATAACTTTAAGAAACTCATCTCTTTGTCATCAAGTCAGAACCAACTGAGAGCTGACTCTCCATTGGGTTTCTGAGATCTAAATTGTACCGGAAATGGCCTCTTTCTTCCAGGAACTGCTGGTGGGTTCTAACACTAGAAAGGTTCAGCTTTTGAGTTAGCAGCACAGCTGCCTGTATGCACTATGGCACCAGAGCTTGTGCCTGTATCTCTAAGGGAGACCTTTATAATATTAAAGGGAGCAATGTTGTCAAAGAATTATTCATCCAATAGATGATTAACAAATACCTTGCCTGTGGCTGGTCCTCTGCTGCTGCTGGAATAAATAAGGCCCTGCTCTTTAGAAATGAGAAATATGGGCAGCCTCCTCCCGTGTGATTTATCAGCTTTGAGTTGGTTCCAGCGTGACAGTACGTAACAAGAAGTGCTCTTTAGAAGGAACATTGATAATACAATAGTTGAGCTTCAGTGGATAACTAAAAAGACTTCAAGCTCACCAGTGGCTTCTCAGGAGAAAAGATCTGGTGATCTATTCCCAGAAGAATCTCTATGGGACAGCTCTGCTTTGTCATATTAGGGTTGCTGTGACTTGAAATTAATTCAACATCACACGACAAAGCTGCTTTTTAGGGCCTCCCTAACTCACGAAAGAAAGAACTATGTAAATAGATTCATTTCTGCAAGTTGGTATGATATCAAAGGAGAGATAGAAAAGGGGGTTTGGGGAGGAGCGGAAGGAAGAAAAAGTGTTCTAGAAAAAGGGAATAGTATTTGCAAAGACTCGGTGCTCTTAAATTATGATGTTGGCAAAGAGTGTTGAATATGCCATGGACTGTCAAAAGAACAAACAGATTAGTCTCATAAGTGCTGCCAGAATACGCCTTAGAAGTAAGGATGACTTCATCTCACATACTTGTTATCAGGAAGGGTACGTCCTAGGAGAAGGGCATCATGTTTGGTATAATAGAAAGGTTAGGAAAAAGAGGAAGCTCTTACAGAGCTGGATTGGTTCAGTGGCTGCATCAGTAGTCTCAAACATAGCACCAGTTGTGTGGCAAGCACAGGACCAAGCAGTGTTTCATTCTGTTGTTCATAAGATCAATATGAGTTGGAACCAACTCAAGGGGTTGAGTTGGTTGACAAAAACATTGACAAAAACAAAGAATCTTTCTGTTGACTGAGATTCATTGGTCTTAGGGTTGGGGTGGGAAGAAAATGTGCAACAATGACTTAAACAAATAATAAATATATTTTTAAAAAAAGAAAGAAGGGGAAAAAAACCCTCATAAAGAATCTTGAAAGAGAGGAGTGTCTTCAGGAAGTATTAAACATGTCAGCATGGTGGCTAGAATATGGAGTGTGAGTTTGGGAGATGGGGGCTGATGAGTAAGGTCCCTGACTGCACTGTTATTAGTTGCTGTTGAGTTGAGTATGACTCCTAGGGACCCTATAAACAAACGATCTGAATCTTGTCCTATCCCATGCCTTTCTCACAGTTTCTGACACACTTAAGCCTATTGCCACAGTCACCACATCAACCCACGAGGTTGAGGATCTTCTTCTCTTTTGCAGCAGCCTCTTCTCCTTCCTCTCCAAGGAATAACCTCTTGTAGCAATGTGTCCAGAGTATGCGAGACAGAGCTTTATCATCTTTGTCTCCAAGGAGCACTCTGGCTACACCTTCTCCAGGGCATATCTCTTTGCTCTTATGGCAGTCCATGGGATCTTCAGCACCACAGTTCAAAGGCATCAATTCTTCTTCCATCATCCTTAGCCATTGTCCAGCTCTCAGGTATATAGCAAGTGGTCAGAAAGACCATATCCTGAATCAGGTTCACCTTAGTCTTCAAACTGACATCATTACTCCTCAATAATTTGGAAAGGTCCTTGACTACAGTCTTTCCCAGTCCAATACATTTCCTAATCTCCTGACTGCTGATACCAAGTGTATTGGTTGTGATGAAGGGCCTTAAATAGAACATTGAACTTGATCCTCTAGGTATCTGGTAGCCATCAGTCTAGAATAATCTAGTTGACAGAAAGCAACTAACTGCCCTACAGTCTGCTAATCCATGAAATCCTCATTTCCTACTAAGTCTGGATACAGCTTCAGAAGTGTTCTCAAAATGGCACTCCAGGCAGTCACTTCCAGTCAACTGGAGTTGGCACAGGATGAAACCTATTTGCCATTCCCAAAAGAAGATGAGTCTGTGTATAAATTTAAGGAAGGAAGGATTCCAACACCCAAAACTACCATTTACAGAAGCATTATCAATCACAGCTATAAATTGCCTACATTGTATAACACACACGGAGCAGAGAACTGTGAGAGGATAATCAGTATCTCCACCCTGGAAGTGAGCGAGGCCAGGAGGCTGAGGGAGATGTTATAACAAGCCTGGAGAAGCATATTTCTGAGCGTGACTACGGTTGTATAGTTTGAAGGGTTCAGAACAGAGGCTGCTAAGGAAGCTCTGTCCAGGAGCACTTGAATGGATGCCTTTGACCCACGGGGATGTGCAGTGCTTCAGTACAAGCAAGACCTCCCTATTCAACTGACATTCGTCCTTTTCCCCAAGAAGCTCTTCTCCACCCCTCCACTTGTGCTTTGTTGTGGTTTTTTCCCCTCCACTTGTTTTTACGTTTTATTAACAAAAAAACCTATACAAAAAGGGGGGGAAGGACTTTATCTTATGGGCTGCAGGGGAAGGGGGGGCCTGTCTTCACAGTGCCACTTTTCCCCTCCAATGATCCTGCAGCTGAATGAAGGCATTGAGGATGGCTTCCATGTCCCCACTGTGCCCCCTGCTAGGTGTCCTGCTCCTTGGATGACAGGGCTGGGGATGGTTTCCATATCCCCACCATGCCCCCTGCTAGGTGTCCTGCTGCTGGAAGAAGGGGTTGGAAATGGCCTGCATGCCATGGCAAATGGATACCACAGTTCTGCCTTGGCACCCCACTAGGCCCTCCATCAGCTTGTATGGGTTTTAAGGGTCTCTTATGTATTTGCTGGTGCCATCCAGCATGAGGTTTAGGGAGGCAGTCGAACCCTTTCAGGATTCCACTGGCTTCCCAGCCTCTTTGAAACTTCATCAGAATGGCCTTGTTGGTGTACTTGGGTTGGTCCAAGATGCATGACAAAATGCTGTGCCCAGAAAGCTCCTTTGAAGAAGAGCTCCTTGGAAGAAGGTAAAAACTCCTGGGCTGAGGAATTAAGAAGTTACCATTAATCTAACTATCAGGAAACGTTGTGGCATCTTCACCTCATTGCCTTCAAGTCAGAACTTATTCATAGCTGATCCGCCATTGAGTTTTCTGGGGCTGTCAATAGCGTGAGAGAACATTGTTCATCTTTCTCCCTCAAGGCAGCTGGTGGATTTGGAGCACCTGCCTTTGGGTTGGCTGTGCAACTCCTTACCCACTATTGCACTGCGAACTAAGGGCCTGAACATCTCTGGGGATTTGATCCACCAGCATCTCCTTGGGAGAAAGATAGTTCACCTCCCCCTGTTAAGATTTACAGCCTCAAAAACCTGCTGGAGGATCACCAGGAGTGAAAACTGACTCAGCAACAGTGGAATTGGACTAAATTACTATTAGTTCAAACTAGATGATTGTTGGGATTGCCTCTGCCAGGTCTCTATTTCTGTCACCTAGCACAGAACCTGGCACATGATGTGTGTCCAGTGGTGCTTACTGAATAAATGAACAAGAAAAAAGAAATTCACGAACTAACCATCTGACCAACCAACCATTCACCCTAAGTTCTAATCCCAGCTCTTGACTTTCACTTCCTTGAGCTATATTCTGAGCTGGCTAGTCTCCAAGGTCCTTCACATTCCACTGTTCTAGGATTCTAGAATGATGAATAGACTGGCTCAGAGTAAGCCAACTCATCACTCCTATTTCTGATATGTCTCAGATTTAATCAGAATAAAATATCAAAACCAAGCACTACTTAACAACATCTCAGATATGCCTTCTAAAAACAGAACCTGTGTCTGTCTCTGAGTTGTGAAGAAAATATATTAGGTTATATAAAATAGAAAGATTGTCCTTTTTGTTGGGGGTAGGGGGAAAAGATAATTGTATTTCCTTTTTCTGATTGTGGATTTTAATTGGAATTTGAGTCAATTTGATCTAAATTTGAGCATCTATCCAGAGAACATTTATTGACATCTGCTATGAGCAGAGTTTAGTAGTATGTGGGAGATTTTAAGACGAACAAGATACAGATCTTTCCAGGCAGAAACTGACGGTCTAATGAGCAAGCTAATAACACATATGAACACTTGTCTGTGACCCTAGGTGGACAGAGATAAAGCTGAGACCATTTAGAATCATGGACATAACTTCCAAGCATATTATATTGCAAGGAAGTCTCCCCTTTACCACTTAGGGAGCTCTCTTGGTATAGTCCACAGAGCATGTGCTGCTGACCTAACGATTGACCCTCTGTGGCAATTCAAATCCAGCACTGGCTCCTGGAGGTGCAATTTATAGCCTTGAAGGCGCAGTAGAGGGTCAGCTAGGAGTTGATTACATCTTGACAATAATGAGTTATTGAGTCTATAGAACTTGAGAATTAGACTGACTCATTGTGATCGTGAAGACAGGCTCTGGGGCTGACCAGAGCTCCCCGTCACCCTGCAGCAACTCTGCTAAGACCTCAGTCTGGGCTAGTACTTACAGCAACAATCGTCGAAGTCATTGAGCCATTGGCCTTTGCATATGATTGTGCCCAGTGCACTACCAAGCTCATTGGCCCCTCTACATGTTTCCTATCCTTGGAGTCCCTGGATGATACAAACAGTTAATGTGCTTACGTGTTTATGTCAGCTATTGAAATCCCAGGAAACACTTCTCTGACATGCACATGAGATCACCATGAGTCAGAAATGGCCCAGCAGCAGCTGCCTTGGGGATCTTGGTTGTATAGTTGTTGTGTGCTGTCAAGTTGGAACCAATTAATAGCTGACCATCCACGAGGTCTTCAGAGGCTGTAAATTGCACAGGAGGAGATTGTCCATCTTCTTCATATGGGGCAGCTGGTGGATTAAAACCACCTACCTCTGCTTTGGCAGCATAACTTCTTACCCATTAGATGACCAGAGCTCAGTAGACAGTAGAAAGAGAGAGAGACCCTCATGTCAACTGAGAGGCATACGGATAACGTAAGGATTTGTGAACCAGGCTCAGGAGGAGTTAGGAGAGATTACAGTTGTGGCAGAGAGACAAATGAAGCACTAACAGAACTGAAGGGAGAGAACTGGTTTTCGTGAGCTTGGTGGTGAAAGGGCAAACCTGAAGCGACTCTGCCTGATTTGGGTCAAGAGAAATGCAGTATACATTGAAGCAGGTGGAGAAGGGAGGGAAAAAAATACCGAGTGTTTAAGAAACTAGGAATATTTCCATTTGACCATATAAAACGGAACATTTATGCTTAAAAAATAAAAGTTGGGGCCAAATCACAGAGGACATGAGATGTTCTTGGGTAATGTTGTTATATGGTTAATTGTGTAGAGATTAGGATATCACAGGTAGTTTGTAAACAGGAGTTTGACATAATATTCTAGAGTTAGAAAGGACTTTGGAAACCACCCAACTAAACTTTCCATCTCTCACATAAAGACTGAAGGGGAAATTACCAACCCACAGTCAGATAACTACAAAATGATGGAGTCAGAGCTACGGCCAGAACAGTTTCTGGCTTCAAATACAGTGGTCTTTTACGATCTGTGAAATCTGTGCTCTGGAAAGATTAATGACACTTTCTACTTGAGGTGGATTGTGGGGAGAGGAGAGGTGCTAGTCAGGGAGAGCCTTGGGAGCCTTTTATAGTTCAGATGAAAGATAATGCATGAGATCTTTAATCAGGGCATTGGCAGTCGGCTGACAGGAAGGGGCTGATGAGAGAGACAGCACAGAGCTTCTAGTCAGTGGGGCTTGGGTGCGGAAGGCAGACGAGAGGGAGAACGCTAATTCTGCTATGTTCCATTGCAGTTCTTTTCTGAATTGCCCTAATAGGTTCCATTTGGTAAACTACATCTTACAGGGAAAGAAAGGGTACCGATCCAAAATAATTATCTCAAACCTTATCTGCTTCGTGATTTTATTTCTTTTGGATCTGCTTGCTTTGAGGACCTAGTTCTTTCGAAAACCCAATCTCCAAGGTCTAACAAGAACTGAGAAACGTGATCAGTTTGTCAGCTGCCACTCAGGCTTTATGCTCTTATGCGTGGAATATTGAACTTGCCATCATGTCTGAGGGCCTCCTGCCAGGCTCTGTGAATGTGCAATGCATGCGACTGTCTCTGTCATCCTGTGACTCTGGGTTTGAAATCAAAGCCTGGAGACAATATTCAGCGTGAACTGAGCTCCAGAACTAGTCAGACACATGGCCTTAGGAGAGGTACTCAACTGTGCTCTGAGGCCTTATCCAAGGTCTCTATACCACTTGCCTCTGCTTCACTTGAGGAGCATTAAAATATAGATTGCCGGGCTCTGTCTGATACCTATTGGATTTTAATCTCTGGAAGCAAGGGCCAGGGATCTATATTTCAAGTGATTCTTATATATCTGAAGTTTGCGAATATGCCTTTGATCACTTCATTTTCCCCCCTCCCCTCCCGGCCCTTAGTTTCATTGTTTGAAAATGGGAAAATGTATTCAATTTACAATGAAAATAAAAAAGCACTTGGGGGAAATGCTAAAAGCTGTGTCTACTTATATATCTATATCTGCATTATTAAGTTCACCATCTTGGAATCAAAGAAATGTAAAACCTTCCTTAGAGTGAAGTACACTAAAAACCAATAAAGGTCTGAGTGCTGACATTTGCAAAATGTCTGTTTACCAAGTAAGTGAATATATGAATGAATGCCTTCAGTTAGGTCATTAAGCTTTCTCTTCAGTCTCATCCACCTCGGGCACTTAGTCGGCATTGTTCATATGTGCCAGGGCATTGTGCCAGGCTGAAGATATAGAGATAAATAAGACATAGCCCCTGACCTCAAGGAGTTGGAGATCAATATGGAAGTGAGTGTTCAATACCGTGTGATAAGCCCTGGGGTAGAGAGAGGATAGATAATAGTGTGTTAGAAGCAAGAACAAGAGCCAGCTCTGCCGGGGCTGTCAGGGAAGGCGTCTTGAAGAAGTAACGCTGGAGCCTGGCCTTGAGCATAAGAAGTATTCTAAGAAGGAAAGCATGTTTCACAGTCCTGTTCACTGGTTCCTATTTCTTCCATGCTGTCAAATTCCTCATTTCCTTCGCCTTGTCCCTCATCAAGTCAATCTCAGCGATCTAGTGTTCTTAGGTTTTTTCCTTCTTTACCAAAGCGTTCCCCGCCCCCCAATCCCATACTTTTAGTTAACCATAAGAGTTTAGTCCTAAACATTTAGGATTAAAATACTACTTTTTTGAAGGGTGGTGTGTGTGCACATGCGTGTGTGATCTACATTGTTACCCCTAAAAGTTTTAAATCCAAGCAGTTTTAAATGCTAATGGAGGGTTCATTTATTTGTCTGTATATTTACTTTTTACACCAGCCAGCTAGTAGGAAAGCCATTGTACTGTGTTGGTTAGTTGTTGTTGTTTGTTGAATCAGGGAGTAAAGGATCATGACAGCTCATTTTCCACAGTTCTTACCATAGGTGAATTTGAACTGCTGACCTGGCACTTCCCAGCCACGTGCTCAACCCCCTAAGCCACCAGGGGTTTTATGTAGGAAAATTAGATATTGTTAAGGAAGAAATGGAACGCATTAATATTGACATACTAGACAACCACTTGGCCAACTGACTGGAAGAGATCTATATTTGTTCCCATTCCAAAGAAAGGTGACCCAACTGAGTGTGGAAACTACAGAACA